>NC_034608.1:30080329-30103293 GCF_900095145.1 Mus pahari
GTGCACCACCACGCCCGGCTTTAATGATGGTTCTTAAGTGCTTTAACCTCCCTTCTAGCCTACCACCTGCCAGAGGTAGTGGAAAAGAAAGGATACAGAGGAAGTGGACCTGGTTAGAAATGGTTCTTTGGAGCCAATCCCGTTTGCATGGTCAGGAAATCAGCAGTTCGGTTTACAGGTCAGCAGCGGCAGCTCGATGCAACACTGGTTAGGTAGTGTTGGGATAGCAGCGATGGCGGCACAACCTAGCAGGAACAGAGAGGCCTCAGGCGAATCAGCACAAGTCAGCAGGGCGAACCAGGACCAACAGTGACACCCGGAAAAGTTCACAGCTGTGCGTCTCTCAGGAAAGCAAAGATCAGCAAAGACGGGAGACCAACAGGCTATGCAAGCAAGCCAAGCTCAGCCTCTGTCACTGTCCAGTAAGTCCTACTTATAATGCCTCCAAGCATCACGTGTCCTCCATGGGTCTTGCCTCACCATGGGTCTTGCCTCAGCACATGAGTCTGACTTAGCAGACTCCATGTCTATCAGCTGACATCACTCTGCCAATCAGCCTGAGTCTATGAAATCAGCAAGAAGCTGCACCACACCATTAGAAGTTTTTTTTGGTGCATTTCCTTCTATGGAGTCCCAACAAATGGAGCTCAAGTACGAAATGTAAGGCAGACCAATACACATGCGTGCCATTAGTGAAGAATTCCTCATCATGTGTCCTTTCACGTGCTTGCTTTAGCAAAACATCCTTTCACTTTTGTCTGCTTCAGGAAAACACTCCTTCACGTGTTTGCCCCAGCAAAACACCATCCAAACACCATCCCACACAACCGACTTTCCAGAGAACCCTGAAGTTTCTACCTCACACCCTTAATTCCAGCACTTGGGAGGTGAATCAGAGAGAGAGAGAGAGAGAGAGAGAGAGAGAGAGAGAGAGAGAGAATGGGTAAGGTAGTTTGAATGATAATGCTGCCTCCCCTGTCTATAGGTTCATATATGTTTAGTCGGTTCCTAAGTTGATGGAACTGTTTGAACTGTTTGGAAAGGATTAGGAGGTGTGACCTTGTTAGAAGACACGTGTCACTGGAGGTGAGCTTTAGGTTTTTTTTCTTTTTCTTTTTTTTTCTTTTTCTTTTTTCTCTCTCTCTCTTTTTTTTTTTTTTTGGTGGTTTTTCAGGACAGGGTTTCTCTGTATAGCCCTGGCTATCCTGGAACTCACTTTGTAGACCAGGCTGGCCTCAAACTCAGAAATCTGCCAGCCTCTGCCTCCTGAGTGCTGGGATTAAAGGCGTGCGTGCCACCACTGCCCGGTGAGCTTTAGGTTTCTAAAGACTTGAGCCATTCCCAGTTAACAACGCTCTCTGCCTCCCACTTCCAGATCACGATGGGAGCTTTCAGCTGTTCTGCCATCACACCATCGCTCCGGGTTGTCATGACTCTAATCCTCTGAAACCGTGAGCTCAGATCCAACACTTCCTTCTATAAACTGTGTTGGGCATGGTGTTTTATCACAGCGACAGGAAAGTAAATAAATGGGGTGCACCAGCGTTGTATGGCGCAGGATTTGCTTTTTCTCTTGTCCCTGGGGGGTGAACAGGACTCTTCCTCAACGTGGGCATCTTGACTTTATCCAAGGAAAGAAATGCAAGAAGAGAAGAGAGGGGAGCCAGCTGTCCCCTCAGCCCACAGGTGCCTAGGTTGATACAACTTTAGAGTCCTATTCACTGAGTATGGGAACCTCTTCCAGGCCTCCGTCAGGGGCTAGAGTACCAGGCAGGGAGGCAGTGATACAGGCTTTTCTTTGCCCGCTGTGTGTCTTCAGAGGGAATACGTTACGAAGAAGTGTTTACTTCAAATTTACAAGAAGCCATTCTGGCTTGCCGGTAAAAGAAAGGCCGGTGCTGAGACAGACTTGACTTGGAGAAGTATGATTTGGCTTCTGAGTAAAAACAGATGTCGCTTCCTGTGGCTGAAGTGTGCTATAGATCTCCTGACATTGCCCGGGCAACTCAGCCGCCTCCTTCTCCAGGGTTTGCGAACCTCGGTCATGCCCTGCTCTGTGCCTGGAGGGACGGGGTGTGATAGTTTTACTTTCTGCCTGTGATAGTTTCTCTCTTTCCACTGGAGCTGGCGTTTCCACCAGGCCTTCTGACATTTGCAGGGCAACCAGAGACTCTCTGAGGGTACGTGCCAGCTGGGGGGTCGGGCAGCCACCCCGGGGATTGACTGGTACCATTCTCTGAGCTTTCGAAGGTGACCTTTGCTTCTTCATCAGAAACCATTGCTGGTTTCTGACGAACCCACGCCCAGCACAGTGGTCTTGGGCAACCAGGAAGCTGACCATGTGCTCCTCCTGCCCATCCCCCATGGCCTCTCTGGAACAGCAGCTCTACACTCCCTCTCCCCTCCCACCTCCCCTTCCTTCCACATGAGCTCTCCGCTGCCCTTCCTGAGGGGTTTCCATGCAGGGCTGTACTTTCTTGACATCTTAATAAGCAGCCCCGTGATAAAACACAGAAGCGATGCTGGCACTTTCTTGCAGGCAGGGGCTGATTTATGGGGCTGGAGGCCCAAGGCACTGTGGGTCTTTTTCACATGTACAAGGCATGAGCTGTTCTGAGCTGGCTCAAAAGCTCTTATATCTTCCATGACCCCTCTACCTCAGCAGAGCTGACAAGGGCTTCATGGGTAACCCCTGCTTCATCAGCATCTGGGAAAGGGCCTGGTCACGAAGAAAGCCTTCCAGATGGCGGCAGTGGCGGTGGCAGCCTTGCGCTTTCCCTATCTGTGTCTGGCGGCGTGGTGCTTGAGGAGAGGCAAGCCGCTGCACAGCTGTAGTGGCTACCTAGCAGAGAGTAACCTCCCCACAGGATCTGGATTGCTAGAACACCCAGTGTAGTTGTCGGCTGGCTAATGAAGGCTTTCTATTGGCTTAAACCCATGTCCGGGCAGTCTTCTCTGCCGAATAGCCCACAACACCTTAGGGTTGTTTGTTTGAAACAGCCTCACTAGCCAGGCTGGCCTGGAACTTGCAATGTAGCTCAGGCTAGCCTTAAATCTGCCTGCCTCTGACTCCTGGGATTAAAGGTGACACTATCACACTTGGCTCCTTAGGGATATCTTGCCTCTGGCCCCGTCCTATCTCCCTTGCTTCCTGTCTACCATGAGGTAAACAGCCTCAAATGACGATAACTCCTGTTGCTGAGGTGCCACAAGCCCAGGGACAATGGAGCAAGAGCCCACCATGAGGGATGGAGCCTTGAAAAATCATAAGCCAAAAGAAATGAAAAAAGGAAGGAAGGAAAGAAAACCTGCCTCAAATGTCAGATGGAAACCGGCCCAAGCAAACCAGAGAATAACAAGGCAAAACTTGCATCTGTGTCACGACAGCCACTGTGCAGTTAAAACCTCAGTGACTAGTCAAGCTGACAGAAAACCTGCCAAATTCAGAGTGGCAGACCGGACTGACCATCAACATCGCCCATTACCAAGGCATTGCTGAACTTGGAAGTGTCATTTAATGATGCAGAGCCAGCCAGACACGGGAAGATGGAGACACTCTTACCATTTAGGTCCCTAAGCCACAGGACGTTGTCAGAACTCAGTATGTGATGATTCTACTTCTAACTCAGGAGCAGCTTCAGTCCAGTCCCAGGATGGAAGACAAGTCAGTTGTGTCTTGAGCAGCCCAGACAGAGACAATGTAGCAGGTGGCAAGAGGAGACGTAGCACAGCCACAGCACGTGCCTGCCACCAGAGGAACTGAGGAGTTGAACTTTCAGCTCACTGCGCGAGCATGCCGCTGGGATCAAAGGACAACAGAAGCGCCTTTGTAAACTTCTAGAGAGCTGAGCATGCCCACACCCCCTCCCTAAAGTTAACCACAGCACAAGCCTTGGAACCAGGCAGTCCCGGGACACAACCCTCTCTGCTGATTTTTCGATGTGTCTTAGATAGGGTTTCTATCGTTGTGATAAAACATCATGACCAAACACAGCTTGGGGAAGAAAGTTTAGTCCATCGTCCAGGGAAGTCAGGGCAGGAACTGAAGCAGGAGCTGAAGAAGAAGGCATGGAGAAACGCTGTTACTGACTCAGTCTTCATGGCTTGCTAGGTTTGGTTTCTTATAGCGCCCAGGGCCACCTGCCCAGAGGTGCCACCAACCACAGTGAACTGCCCCTCCCACATCAATTATTCAGACAACGCCCCACAGACCTGCCTATAATCCAGCCTTACAGAGGCATTTTCTCGATTGAGTTTCCGTCTTCTCAAATGACTGTGGCCAGTGTCAAGTTGACATTAGACGCTCGTCAGCGCAGACAGAGCTTCCCAGTGACTGATTTCTACCTGGGCCTTGATTCTTTGAGAAGTACTTTTAAGAGCAACAGTTTTGCTTTGTGTTTTTTTTTTTTGTTGTTGTTGTTTGTTTGTTTTTTGTTTTTTGTTTTTGTTTTTTTTGAGACAGGGTTTCTCTGTATAGCCCTGGCTGTCCTGGAACTCACTTTGTAGACCAGGCTGGCCTCGAACTCAGAAATCCGCCTGCCTCTGCCTCCCGAGTGCTGGGATTAAAGGCATGCGCCACCACACCCGGCTTTTTTTTTTTTTTTTAATTACATTGATTGATTGATTGATTGATTGATTGTTGGGGTATAGAGTATGTGTGGAGGTCAAAGGACAACTAGCCAGAGTCAGGTCTCTCCTGCTGCCACGTAGGTCCTAGGGATTAAACTCAGGTAATCAACTTGACAGCAATCACCTTCACTCACTGAGCCCTCTCGCCGGCCCGGACAATTGTACTTTTAAGCTTTAAGTTTGCTACTCTCAGGACTATGTGTGAGCACCCTTTACAGCCGTGTCTCTTTGGGCTTCTCCCATCAGGGACAGTCCCTCCATCTTCCTGTCCATCACAACCTTGACCTTCGGGAGGGTTCTGAGCCATGGTTCTTAGGGTGCCTCTCCCTTGGGGGATGCACAGCTCTCTTTTGCAGGGATGGATGGAGGGTCCACAGCTCTGGCAGGAATCCCATGGGAAGGGTGTCTGCCCTGCTCCCCATCTAGGACAAGTGAGGCCAGTGCATTGCGGATCCAGTGTGTATACCTGAGAGAGCCATGTATTGTGGCTATTGGCATTTGCTATATGTCTTAAATGTATCATTATTATTATTACTATGGAGGAGGAGGAAGAAGAGGATGACGACTATGATGATGATTGGAACAAGGTCTCAATAGGTAGACCGAGCTGGCCCGTTCCAGATTCTCCTGCCTGTCCCTTCCAAATGCTGAGATTACAGTCATGTACTGTCATGCTCAGACCAAAACTATATTCTGAAAAAGCTCTCTGTATCTGAGGAAAGCTCTATGTACTTGACAGTAAACGGCTTATTTCTTAAAATGCGACTTTGTCTGTTGGGAAACCTGTGACCACCAGGAAAGACTGAAGGACAAGATTTGGAGTAAACTACAGACACCGCAGCCCAGGGGCCACACAGACTCCTTAGACTCCAGGGTGACTCTGGAGACCTAGAGATGAAAAGCCAGACCTGTGTGTAGAGAAGGCTCCCAATAGCCCTTGGAATGGGCAGGACATAAAGCCCTTTTTGGTCCATAAATTTATCCTAGTTAACTTACAGCAAGGCAGTTAGAAGAGCCTTGGGGCCTAATATGAACTAAATAGTTTTCTCTTTTTTTTTTTTTAAAAAAAAAAAAGGTAAATGTATTTGTTTAAGATTTTCCACATACCATTTGGGAGGCAAACGACCGTCAGATAATGCACACTTCTCAGCAGACATTGAAAAATAACTGTTAACTTGTACTTCCAAGAGGAAGGTGATCTCTTGTTTTTTTGTTTTGTTTTGTTTTTTGTTGTTGTTGTTGTTGTTTTGTGTGTGTGCGCGTGTGTGTGTGTGTGTGTGTGTGTGGTTTTTTGAGACAGGGTTCATCTGTATAGCCCTGGCTTTCCTGGAACTCACTTTGTAGACCAGGCTGGCCTCGAACTCAGAGATCCGCCTGCCTCTGCCTCCCGAGTGCTGGGATTAAAGGCGCACGCCACCATGCCCGGCTTGATCTTTTGTTTTTTAAAGTAACAAGGAGAATCACTGAACCAACATCTTTTGGAAAGACATCTGAGGGAACTTTCTGGAGACAGATGGGCTAAAATTTTATTGCAGCCCAGAATAGCTTAAGCTATTAGCAAAGTGCTCCTGGCTGTATGTTTTAAAAAGTAGGTACTAAGTAAGGGCTAGAGAGATGGCTTAGCAGGAAATGTGGGCTTGCGGGTTTGCCTTGTATTCTGAAGTACAGAGACCAGGCAGACTGGTCAAATCATGTTCTTAAGGAAGGAGGGGAGGAGTATAGGGCAAGATTAGAGTGGGGCTAACCCAGCCTCTTCAAAGCCTGGATAGATGGAGGAAAGGGACTGCTCTATTTTGACTTTCATCTGGACACTCACGTTCCTGGAATGCTTTGTCTTGCCTTGGAGGCGTAGAGTCAAGTGATTCAGGCTGGCTTTGAACTTACTACGCTTCTGAGGATGATCTAGAGTTCCTGTCCTTCCTGCCCCTATCTGCTGAGTGCCTGCCTGGTTTGCTCTCCACTACGGACTGAAGCAAGAACTTCATGCACGGTAGGCAGGCACTGAACCAAGAGCACCACATGTGCACGTGCAGAGGTAGCATTTAAATATGCATTTGTGAAAGGACGGCTGGTGAGTGTGTGTGATCCGAGCCGCTTAGACCCGTGTTCAAGACCAGGAGCGGAGTGCTCTCAGCTTAGGTGTCCGGTGGACTCTGTGAGTGTTGTCTGCAGCCCCGCAAGGATGGGTGGCAGGTTGCAACTGTACAGCAGATAGTTAGGTCCAGTTTTCAGTTCAGGAACCCTGAGAATGTGAAAAGTTACGAAAGAGAGTGTTGGTTTGAAAACAAAGGATGTGCCAGGCTGAAAACCGGATTCCGTGCCTCGCCTCTTCTCTCCACATCACTGTGACTCAGAGAGGAGACTGTCCTGGGGTTTCATGGGCTGTGCTGAACTGGACCTACCCCCATTTGGAGCTGGTAAGATCCTCTGTAGCCGTCCAGATGTTAATGGCATCATGTGCCCAGTGCCCACTGGGCACAGATGGAAGGGATTTATAAACTTAAAACTGCCAAGGATGGCGGCGGAACAAGCTGCCCCGTGTCAGCCTGAGACAGGGGAACCATTTCTACCCGCCTCCCCCGGGGTACGAATCTTGGGAACATGGACTACTGGGAACACAGTGAGCAGCTCGTCCTGTAGCACCGTACCCAGCACTGCATGGATCAGGTGTGATGGGGCACACCCGTGACCCCAGCATGCAGGGGGGTCATAAACTGAAGGTCATCCTCAACTCACATGGGGTGTGGTCCCCAAGAACACACGAGGCTTGTGAAAAAGTGGAGAGTTGCCTCATTCAGACTGGAAGGACTTAGTGCAGCACCTGGGGGGGGGTCCCCAGGCAAGGGCGGGGTGTATAGACAGGCTGTGTACTTGTGGCTGAGTGGGGAAGGCTGTGTTCCCTCGCACTCAGGACAGCCAAGTGCTCTTCGGCTCCGACCACAAACCTATGAACCACTCGGATGACCAGCCAACCTCCAGCTTGCCAGGCTGCTAGAGTCAATGCTGAAGACACAGGATCCCTGGAAAGGGGCGACAGGGCTGAGAGAGGGGGGCTTGCTGGGTCAGGGTGTGCCAGTAGCTCGTCACCTCTCTTGATGGCTTATTACTAAGAAGCCCCCTTCACGCAAGCATTCAAAGCTCAAATACAACCTGTCACCCTGAGGCTGGAGAGATGGCTCAGGGGTTAAGTGCACCAACTATGAGGACCTGAGTTCAACTCACAGCACCCAAGTAACAAGTTGGATTTTTTTTTTTAAGATTTATTGATTATTATATCTAAGTACACTGTAGCTGTCTTCAGACACACCTGAAGAGAATGTCAGATCTCATTATGGATGGTTGTGAGCCACCATGTGGTTGCTGGGATTTGAACTCAACGACCTTTGGAAGAGCAGTCGGCGTTCTTAACCGCTGAGCCATCTCTCCAGCCCCTGGATATGGTTTTATGCATGCCTGTCACTTCAGGGCTGGAGAGGTGGCTCAGCGGTTAAGAGCACTGACTGCTCTTCAGAGGTCCTGAGTTCAATTCCCAGCAACCACAGGGTGGCTCACAACCATCTGTAATGGAATCTGGTGTCCTCTTCTGGTGTGCCTGAAGATAGCAACAGTGTACTCATATACATAAAATAAAGAATCTTAAAAAAAAAAATAATACGAATGTTTGTAACTCCAGTGCTGTGGGCAACAGAGACAGAAAGACCACTTGCTGGCCAGCCTAGCTAAATAAATGCAAGCTCTGAGTTTAGGGAGAGATCTTGCTTCAAAGGAAAATATCTAAGGAGTGAGAGGACACTTCCCTCTCCAGGGCTCCATGCTCACCCTCGGATGCACCACACACAACACTCCACACTCACAGGAGAATTAGAAAAACAAGTAAAATCTTACACTCTGGGGATTTCCAACGTGTTCTGTATTAAACCATGACCAAAGGAAGTCGTGCCAAGGACAAGCTTGAATTTCACCACATAAAAAATTACTTTCAGGCAAAAGTCATGATGTTCTTTCCAAGACACAACTGTGCCGTAAGGTCCAAGCCACGGGGGCTTTGTGAGAAACCGGGACAGCAGTGGTGACTGGCGAACTGGGGTCTAATCAGAGGGAAACAAGAGACAGAGTTCTGCAAATAAGCAACTAAGTATCGGTGCTGACCAGGAAAGCACCTGGGGTTTCCGGTTGGAAGTCACCCAAGCGCGTGGCTCCTGGTATATAGAGACGTTTCCAGGGAAGGAACTTGTGCAGGCTTGCCACGGGCACCTCAGCGGAGTGCCCCAGGGCCGAGGGGAGGAGCCCACTCCTGGGCTGACGTTCTTGTTTCTTAAGCTCACTGGAGGGGGCACGGAGGAAACTTGGGGGCACAGGAGATGTTGGAGGGAGACATGCTGTGGCCAGGCACGGTAGCCTGCCCTGGTTTGAAGTGACACAATCCTT
Organism: Mus pahari; assembly: GCF_900095145.1. Lineage (NCBI taxonomy): Eukaryota > Metazoa > Chordata > Mammalia > Rodentia > Muridae > Mus > Mus pahari. Next base: position 30,089,387 of record NC_034608.1, read on the forward strand.
ATCAAACTGACTAGGACACGCCATGCCTCACGATCAGTTTGACCAGCTTCAGATTCACGCAGAAGACACGGAGGGCGTCTTCAAAGAAGCTTAACTGAGAGAAGACTCGCCCTGACCATGGGCGGGCAGCATCACCCGTGGGCTGGGGTTCCAGACTGAGTGAGAGGGGAGCTAAGCAGGAACATGCATTTCTCTCTGGTCCGCATAGCAGACACCACTGCTCCCATCAGAAAGGACCCAGTGTCCTTGCTGAAACAAATGTTGCCTTTTGCTGAGTGGTCACAATGAGAAAAGGTAAACCAATACTGTGGCTCAGTTGCAAAGAGCTCTGGACACTGCAGGGGGCGGGGAGCTGGGGGTGGGGTGGGTCAAGAAAGACACATTGTGCCTGGGAAGGACCAGGCTCTATGCAGAAACCACCCAGATATAGCTGACCTTTGAACTGAACATTCTTGGAATGATGCCAAACAACTCAGATGAGAACAGGGGTGCTGGGGCGGGGGGTGGGGGTGGTGGAAGGACAGAAGACTTGGTGCTTAAGAGCACTGGCTACTCTTCCGGAGGACGGGGTTCAATTTCTAGCACCCATGTGGTGGCCCACAACTGTCTGTAACTCCAGTTCCAGAAGATCCAATGTCCTCTTCTGACCTCCAAAGGCAGCTGGCATGCGTGGGGTACACAGACACTGAGTGTGCGGCTTGATTTCAACAAGGTTAAAATGGAAAGTGGAAAAACCGTCACTTTTCAGGAAAATAAAACAGAGTTCCAGCTTTTTTCATAACAAGACATTCACAGTGTCCAGGACAATCTCCATTTGGATGGTTCTCATGGGAGGGCAACTTGTCACTTAGGAGGATGTCTGGCAGTTTCTGGCAACAGTTTCCAAATTAATTAATTATTGCTATGTGTATGTGTGTGTGTGTGTGCTTGCCTGGGTTGGTGGAGACCGTATGTGTGCAGGAGCCCAAAGAGGCTGAAGAAGACATGGATGCCCTGGAACTGGAGTTACAGACTTAGAAACCACCACACAACACAGGAAACAGAACTTGGGTCCACTCTGAGAGCCACTTTAAACCACTCTCCAGCCATGAGAGGCATCTTTGATTGTCACAACTGTGAGTGTTCTATCCGAGTGTAAGGACAGGCCAGGAGCAAGTAAACGGCCTTGCGTCACAAGCTTGACAATCTGAGCTCAGTCCCCTGGACCCTCATAAACACTCAGGTGCATAGTCCCAGAGGCCCAGGATCTCAGCACTCCTACAGAGATGGGACAGGAGAGTGGACAGACTCTCCTGGGACGGCCAGCCTGGAGTGTGGTAGAAACAACTCAGACCCTTCCCCAACAAGGGGCAAGGAGAGAAGTGGCCCCTGTGGTGGCTTGTATATGCTCGCCCAGGGATTGGCACTATTAGAAGGTGTGACCCTGTTGGATTAGGTGTGTCACTGTGGGCATGGGCTTTAAGACCCTCATCCTAACTAACTCAGAAGAAGATGTAGAACTCTCAGCTCCTCCTGTACCGTGCCTGCCTGGATGCTGCCATGCTCCAACCTTGATGATAATGGACTGAATCTCTGAACCTGTAAGCCAGCCCTAATTAAATGTTGTCCTTATAAGAGTTGCCTTGGTCATGTCTGTAAAACCCTAAGTAAGACAGCCCCTCATGGTAATTATCTGATTTCTACACACATGTCTAGGACATTCTGCTTGGGAACAAGGGTTCCACACTTGGCACTGACTACCAGTTTGTACAGAACAGACCCATGGCAGGTGACAAGTTCAAGTGCTTTCCCTGGATCAGAGGTATCGCCACCACGCACCTGGGGTTACCCCTGGAAACCATCCCCGGGGTGTGGGTGTGCAAGAGCCAGATGACCAAAATACTAACAGGACAGGTGCTAGGAAGCAGGGCCACTGGTCTCAGGCTGCCACAGACGTTGCAGGGAGGCCTTCTGCTGGGGCCCTTTTGACGGTGATGCCAGGGCAGAGGTCCTCATCCCCAGGGTTAGGATGTCCCACCGCTGGACCTGAGTGGGTGGCTATGCCTACAAACTCTATCCTGCCTGTCTTCACCCAGTTGCTCAAACAGGTCATACACACGGCAGCCGCTGCAGGAGAGCTATGGTGGCCTGACACGGCAGGACAGTTGAATCTGCACATCCTTGGCGCTCAGAGCTCTTCTGGCTCTATTGAGTTTGGGTTTGAGACTAAGGCCTGTTACACGTTAAATTCTATACCATATGTCAGACATATATATGGGTGTCTGCACATAGGTGCCCTGAACCTGCTCTATCTTCCCAGGTGAGGCCCCTCACCATCCAGACGCTCCAGTTCTGGCTTACGGTGCTGGCACAAGTCTCCCACAGAACTGCAGTCGCCAGGCAGGCCTCAGTCGTGAGGCGGCTCACAGCCACACGCTGGCAGAGCTCAGCAGGGACCTGTTTCCAGATCCTGCCCTTCACAGAAGCAAGTTCTGAGGATGTGGAGACAGCTGGCTTCCTGGGGTCACCATTCCTGGTTTGCCTAGTGACTTCCTTAGGCCTGAGGTGGGTTCGGACCTCTAGCAGTCACGCACGTTCCAGGCAGCATGGCAGCCCTGCTGTAATCCAGGGCTCCGGAGATGGAGACAGGATTCCTGAACACACAAGCTAGCCAGATTAGCCAAACTGTCAGGCTTCAAGTTCAAATGAGAAACCCTGCCTTGAGAAAGAAGAGAAGGAAAAACGTGCTAAAGGAAGACACTCAGTGTCACCCTCTGGCCTGCACGAACACAGACACACACCCATGCACACCACACACACAGACCGTTTGCAGGCAGCAAGCCAGACTTCATCCCTACCATGCAGCTTAGTTACTTTTCTCGGCTGTGATATAACACCGTAGCTAGCCAAGGCAACTTAGAGAGTGTATTGTGGACTTCCGCTTTCAGAGAGTTAGAATCCATGATGGTGGAGTAGAGACATCAGCAGGCAGTTGAGAGCTCAGAAAACCCAAGAAAGACATCTTCAAATGACCGGAAACCTAAAAGCCCACCTTAGTGACATATTGTCTTCTAGCAAGGCCACACTTCCTAATCATCCCCAAACAGCCACACCGGGAGCCGTCTTGTTTATCTTTCTATTGCTGGGAAGAGACACCATGAGAAAACATTTAATTGTAGCAGACAGGAGGTGGGGTGCCAAGAGCTTATATCTAATCATCAAGAAGGAGGGAGAGAGAGAGAGAGAGAGAGAGAGAGAGAGAGAAAGACAAAGAGAGACAAAGAGAGAAAGAGACAAAGAGAGAGAGAGACAAAGAGAGACAGAGAGACAGAGAGTCAGAGAGAGGCAGGCACAGACAAAGATGAAGATACAGAGAGAAAGAGACACAGAGAGAGGCAGAGACATAGATAGAGAGCAGAGAGATCTGGGGGAGAGACAGACAGACAGAGAAACAGAGACACCGAGACACAGACAGAGAGCACTATAAGGGAATGGTGTGGGCCTTTGAAACCACAAAGCCCACCCCCAGTGACACCTCCTCCAACAAGGCCACACCCCCTAATCCTTCCCAAGCAGGCCCACCAACTGTTAACCAAACATTCAAGTACGTGATCCTATGGGAGCCATTATCCAAACTACCGCAGGGAGCAAGGGCCCAAATGTCTGAGACTTAGGAAGGCATCTCACTCAAGCCCCAGCAGTGCATGTGGCTGCCACTTTTGCTGCCCCGTCGGTGGCAGCTCTGCATATTTCCAAGGCTGACCTCTCTCCTGTGCGGGGCGACTCTAACAGGTGGCATGAACTGCAGCATCTGAGCTCCCTGGGTCTCCAGCCTGTTTTCCCACCCACATCCTGGTTCTGGTTCATGTATTTCTTTTTGTGGAACCTCTTAAGTGGTGGCGGTCCATGCCTTAGGTCCACAGCAGCTGATGTCACAGCAGGAGGCAGCTGTTACTGTTTCTTTGCCCAGTCAGTTTATCTCTCTTGCTCAGCACCCACACAGTTTCCACGCTGCTTCTAACTGAGGATGGGTTTATGGTGACCCTCAGGTTTTGCTTCATGCATCCAAGGAACACTCTGGGGGATGGGGTCCCCACTGTCCACTCATTGGTGGCCAGCTCTCTCCTCATCCAGCTCTGCCCATCTTTTCTTCTCTGTGATCATTGACAAGCCTGAGTGAGGGGCTGTGGGGGTCCCTGGGCACCTAGCTTTGGCTTCCCCTGATCCAGGGCAGGAAGCTGAAGACTCAGGCATAGTTGGGAATGTGTGGCCCTTGGGGCAGAGTTCAGGGCCTCCTTCGCACGGACTCACAGTTTGAATATTCAGCACCCCAATCCCGGAAAACAACTATCAGTACACTCTATTTTCGCTCACGGAAGAGTGGGGTTTTTGTTCCTATTATTATCATTTTTTTAGCTAGCATTCGAAGGAATGGGTTTCACCACGGCACTTTCAAACATAAAGGTCTTTAGATCTTGTTCTTTGCTTGCCACGGAACAGTCAGGTAGGCGGTCCCTGGTGGATAGCACAGAGTTCCCGTGTGTGGCTCAGGAGGACATCAGCCAGTCTGAGAGCTGACCTAAGGCAGGAACTTTAGTCAAGGTGTTTGCCCTTCCTCGAGGCCAGGCCTTCCTAGAGGCCAGTTTGCACGCTTTAACCTTCAGTGGCTGGGGCTTCTTGATGCTGTGCTAGGGGAAGGCTGCAGGGGCCTTCTATAATGCACCCCCTGTTGCCATGGGGAGAGGCACCCCAACACTTCAGGGGTCCACAGAAGTACCTGCCAGGGGCTGAAGCTACTTCTACACCAAAGGCCCCCAGCTTGCCCTGCCGGCTTCTACACATTGGTGCACCCTGAGAAACCAGGGTCATTGGTCCATTTTGACAAGTGGAGGTCATAGGCTCATGGAGGATAAATTGTGTGTGTGTGTGTGTGTGTGTGTATGTATGTATGTATGTAGATATGTATGTATGTATGTATGTGTGTGTGTATGTATGTATGTATGTGTATGTATGTATGTATGTATGTATGTATGTGTGTGTGTGTATATCCAACAACACCAGAACACCAGAATCAAAGCCTTGAACATACTGCAGCAGCCCTCCCCGACCTCCTCAAGGGCTTGTGAAGGGTCTCCAAGGATCAGTAGGAAAGGACACTTCACATCTCTTACTGAGGGCTGTCTTTTTAGGCTGCGAAATGAGATTATGCGTATGAAAGAATATTCGGGATCTATACACGGTCTAGTGAAAAGGACTGATTCAACAGCCCACTCGCAGGGCCACCCCAGTCCCCATCGGTCCCAGAACTGACAGTGGCTGCCCTTGCTATGTGAGCTGTCCCTCCCTCTCCTCGGACCTTTGGCTGTCATGTGTGACAGTATACACATTTATTGTTAGGTTTTGTTGTCCCGGATGCTTAGACAAACAGCACCTCATGCTGTGCATCTTCTTCCTGTCGTTTTTTGCTCAAGGTACATCCCGGCTACTGACAGAGACTCATTCTGGTCCTCACCGACACCAACTAGTGACCCGAGCAGGGTACAACACTACAGTGCTGTACCACCATCCCTGCAAAGAGGAGCCTGCAGGGCCCATGGCTTCTCACAGTAATTAGCCTTCTGGTGTGGACATCCTTTTCTATGCGCCTGCTTCTGTAGACCAGGATTTCTCAAATGTACAAAAAAGAGGAGCTTCTGGGCTGTAGGAGAAGCCCGTGTCTGAAGGAACCTAATCTGTTCACAGTGGCTATGGCAGTGCCACCCTCCCTGGAATAGAAAATAAAGGGTCTCTATTGCCTGTGATGGTTTGTACATGCTCAGCCCAGGGAGTGACACTATTACAAGGTGTGGCCCTGTTGGAGTAAGTATGTCACTGTGGGTTTGGGCTTTAAGACCCTCATCCTAGCTGCCTAAAGCCAGTATTCTGCTAGCAGCCTTCAGATGAAGATACAGAACTCTCAGCTCCTCTTGCACCATGCCTGCCTGGATGATGCCATGTTCTTGCCTTGATGATGATGGACTGAACCTCTGAACCTGTAAGCCAGCCCCAGTTAAATGTTGTCCTTCTAAGAGTAGCTTTGGTCATGGTATCTCTTTACAGCAGTAAGACCCTGACTAAGACATTTCCATAGTATATTCCAGCAGCTTATGGCCTCCACTTGGTTCTCAGGTATAAAACCTTGATGTTCTGTGACTATTAACCCAGTTGAAACCATTGTAACTTAGGCACATCTGCCCACCTCTTCTGACACCTGCCTGACAGTGATTGTTGGCCACTTTCAGCTTATTTTGTTGATTTTCATCAATTCTTCACATTTTCTAAACAATCTTTTCTGGGCGAGTGAGCTGCCAGTCTCTCCCTACTTGCTGGCCTGTCAATCTCTTGAAAATGTCATTTGATCGAGTAACCATTCGTTCATTCATTCCTTTGAGACAGGGTTTCTCTGTGTAGCCCTGGCTGTCCTGGAACTTGCTCTGTAGACTAGGCTGGCCTCAAACCCACAGACTTCTGCCTGCTTCTGCCTCCCCAGTATAGGGAATAAAGGCATGTATTACCACTGGGCTAGTAGTCATTCTTAATTCTAGTATACTAGAAATATTTCAGTTTTTCTATGATGTGTGCCTGTCTTCAGACCCACCCAATGGGAAGCTGTAGAAATAGTCTTTACATTACTTGTACGTATTTATAGTGCATTACATTGATCTCTTTAACCTAAATGGAATTGATTTTTGAGACCTGTGAAGTGAGGAGCCGAGGTTCTGTTTGGTTGTTTTGAGACAGGGTCTCGCTTAGTAACCTTGGATGACCTGGAACCCACTATGTATGTTGGGTTGGCGTCAGACTCACAGAGATCCACCTGTCTGTCTTAAGCCGCGTGATTGTGCGGATTAAAGACACAGGCTTGCACCATGCCCAGCTGGCTACTTTTGCTGTGACAAATGACTCCTGGAAACACTGTGGGGAGCAAGGGTTGATTCTGGTGGTTTCCCTTTGCTGTGGTAGAAAAAGCTTGTCAGAACTCACGGCCACTGGAGGATCTGCCAAGCCCATTCACACTGGTGGACTAGGGCACTGAGGCTGAAGCAAGAGTGGAGCCAATCTACAACCCTGACAGGCCAGCCCAAGTGACCTGCCTTCACCAGTCATTCCTCACAACACCCCGAAACAGCACCTCTACATGGAGACCAGGCATTCAAACACACCAGCTGTGGGCGAATGATGGTCCATATTCAAACCACAAGATCGAAGACCATTTTCTCCGGTCAGTGTCCCCAAGCCTCCTCACCACTTACTGGCATGTATCCTTATGTGGCTGACTCAACAGAAGTCTGCTGCTCCAGCATAAAGCCAGGCTGCTCTGGCCTCCAGTTTCCCCCATACTGACTAATACCAGCTATCTTGCTCCCACCTTAACCTTGAGAGCACATGTCCTCTCCCACCCCCAACATGTTCTTCCTTAGGTCTCACCTGCAAGTGGCCCTTCATCTTCCCCATGTAATGTGAAGGTCACCACTTAGCTTTAGTAAGTAAAATCTCACTTTGAGTCTAAGAAAGTTTTTGTTTCCTTTCTTAAAAACTCTTTTATTTGCACATATGTGTGAACTGGGTGAGTTTTTGTGCACCGTGTGCATGCAGCAGCCCATGGAAGCCAAAGAGCATCCCCTGGATTGGTGATCATGGGTGTTTGTGAGATGCCACGTGGGTGTTGGGAACAGAACTGCTGAGCCCTCTCTCCAGCCACGTAGTGTTGTCTTTAATAACCCTTTCTTACTCCAAAAGATTAAGGCCCAAATAGAAAAGGAGAAAATACAAGAAGCAGGGAATACGAGTAACCCTGCAGATGGAGTTTGGCCACGTGTGAATGTCTTCCTATCTGCTCTCACGCGCGCGCGCGCACACACACACACACACACACACACACACACACACACACACACACATGCATGCACATGCCCACAGGCAAACACACGTGCACGCGTGCGTGCGCGTGCACACACACACACACACACACCTACCTTTGCTGTGGTGCAGATTCAGTGTTGTGTGGTGGGACCACCTTCACACGGCGCACCCTTTGGAGTCAGGATGCCTAGCTATGCCCCTGATGGGCCTAAGTCCAATCCAGGTGGCTGCCCCTGCAGGGACAGCAGTAGGGACTCACCCTGCCCTGAGGCCACGTGAGTTTGACTGTGGGTACGCCAGCTCACCACAGAGATTTGGGAGACAGGTTCTGCTCCCAAAGAAACAAAGAAGTCAGAGCTAATTGCTTCTGTCTTATTTTTCTAGTTAAGCACGCAAAAGAGAAATCCGATAAAAGGCTATGTCTAAATAAGTTGAAAATAGCTCTTTCGACAAGTGTAAACTGAGCGTGCTAGGTGTTGGGAACACAGTGTTTTCTTGTTTAATTGGAAACCACCCTTTTCTCCCCTAGCTGAATGTCAAAGGGATTCTCTGGATTGTCTGCAGATGTTTCAGCCTGTCGGTCCAACCCTGTCTGTACAACAGCGGCAGACCAAGTGGTGGTCATCTGAGAGTCGCCTGCCTCAGAGAAGGTGAACGAATAGAGGACCTCAAAACCGCTCATGCCCCAGCCACTGGGGACTGGCTGTGATGCGTTAGCTTGGCAGATAGTGACTCCCTCTAACTTCCGGATTGAGGCCCATATAGGAGGCTCGAACTCCCTTGGTATTAGTCTGCTGAAAGTACATCCTAGAAACAGTTCCGCCAGTGGCCTTTTGGACCGTGATGGTGGTACTGCTGCCCCCTACTGGTAGAGGAAATCACAGTCAGAGCCCTGATCTAAGACCCCAGGTTCAAGGTTAGGACCCACAACTGAATGCAGAGGCTGCCTGCTAACACCCGAGCCCCGTGGGGAAGACTGCAGCCCAGTGACCCTAAAGTGACAGTGTTGGTACTTTTAGCTAGTTCCAGACAGGACTCGCTCCTTCCCTCCTACTCACCACTTCAACTCTTAATCTTTCACTACGTTTGACTTATTTGTGTATGTGTACGTGCGCACACCACAGTGCACATGCGGGTTGGAGGACAGCTGTGGGAGGTAGTTTTCTCCTATCACGTGGGGCCTGGGGTGAAGCTCAGTTTGCCAGCAAGCACCGTCACCTCCCCAGCCATTTTGCTGGCCCACATTGTAAATCTTCACATTTCCTGGATACTCGAGGTTGTAATGATCTGAGCTGTATTAATTTGTTTGGCTGTATGCTCACCCTCTCCTCACCGGGTTGTTTTGATTCCTGTGTTCCGTGGACACTTGTTAAAAGTCATTCCATTTTTTCCCATTTCATATGCATGGCACTTGGGAATACATTCACTGTGCCAATGTGAATTATGTTTATTTCTGATTTGTTTTTTATTCTGGGTTACTTTTTTATATGTATTTCCCATATTAGACATTTTATTATCAGCTCACATTAATTACACATGCCATGGGCTTTGCGTGACATTTTTATACTTGTATATAAGGCTCTGATTATATTTTCTCATTACCTACGCTGTCCCCTCATGCAGATTCCCTTCCCAGTCCCTTCACATGTGAGAAAGTGTCCCACATTCACCCTCCAAGTCTGCCTCTGTCCCCTTTGGACTTGAAATGCTCAAAAATCAGCACCAACGTTTTTTGTTAGTCTGAGCCACGTAGCGCTTATAAGTGTAGCTGTCCTAGTTAGGGTTTTACTGCTGTGAACAGACACCATGAACAAGACAACTCTTATAAGGACAAGATTTAATTGGGGCTGGCTTACAGGTTCAGAGGTTCAGTCCATTATCCTCAATGCAGGAACATGGCAGCATCCAGGCAGGCATGATGCAGGAGGAGCTGAGAGTTCTACATCTTCATCTGAAGGCTGCTAGCAGAATACTGGCTTCCAGGCAGCTAGGATGAGAGTCTTAGAGCCCACGCCCACAGTGACACACCTAATCCAACAGGGCCACACCTTCTAATAGTGCCACTCCTTGGGCCAAGCATATACAAACCATCACAGTAGCATACTTCCATTTACAGGGCTTTCCAACTTTTTAGTTTAGAAATTACTACACAGCTAAAATTTGCCTCAGCCATCCCCATATACTCCACATAATGCTCCTATCTTGACAGCACCTGGGGACCATCTTCAGTGCATCACAGGCTGCTCAAACGCCAGCCCTGGCTCATGTGCCTCGGGGTGCATTAGATATTTCTGGGTGTTTAGGTAGGTCCATGGATGCCTCCCCTACTGTCACAGAAAATGGTTATAGGGGTGGCCTCAAGGGGGTAAAGGTGTCTGCCACTGAGCCCGAAAACCCAAGTTCCACCTCCAAGAAGGTAGGAGAACCAGCTTTTGTCCTCTGCCCTTCACACAGGTACTGTGGCATGTGTGTGCACATGCACATGCAAATAAATAATAAATAAATGCAGAGAAGCAACAAGAGGAGGAGGGGGAGGAGGGGGGAGGGAAGGGAGGAGCATAGGGAGAGGGGAGGAGCACAGGGAGAGGGAAGGGAGGAGGGGGGAGGGAAGGGAGGAGCACAGGGAGAGGGGAGGAGCACGGGGAGAGGGAAGGGAGATGGAAGGGAGGATAACGGGGAGAGGGAAGGGAGGAGCACGGGGAGAGGGAAGGGAGGAGGGGAGATGAAGGGAGGAGCACGGGGAGAGGGAAGGGAGGAGGGGAGATGAAGGGAGGAGCACGGGGAGAGGGAAGGGAGGAGGGGAGAGGGAAGGGAGGAGCACGGGGAGAGGGGAGGGCAGGAAGGGGGAGGAGTAGCCGACAGAGATTTGTACAGGAAACCAAGAACTTGAGTCCTTCAAATATTTCCTTCCCGGGTAGTTTTTGTGATGAGCCATTATGTCACACAAGACCACGTACCTGAGTCCTTCAGGTGTGCTTCCCGGAAGCACGGTGACACCACGCTGTTCTCCCACGCTGCTGGACTTGACCCCTGTGTCCAGCAGGCTCCCTGACTCACAACCACCTACTGTGCTGTGGCACTTCCTCACATAGCCTCTGGGGGGTGGGCAGAGGACAGCTCAGGGGTCCCTGACAGGCCAGGCTCTCTCTTCAGACCTCCTGGGTTTACAGGAGTCCAGGAACCCTCCTGAGAGGACTAAGAAGCCAATGAGGCACACGTGACCTCAAATGTCACCCGGTACACTTGGACATCCAATGGCCTAACTTCAGCATGGGGCAGAATGGGTCAGGCAAGAGCATGGTGTCTGCTCACGTCAGCTCTGCCCTTTCTCCCTCTCAGAGGGGATCTGACTGAAGCTACAGGAGATGATGGAGAGCTGGGAATGTGTCCACCTCTTTCTTCATGAGAGAATGAGGGTCATCTTTGTCCAAAGGGTTATGGGGCTGGGTGAAACACCCCTCTACTCCCAATGGCTTGGTGGCTCTCACACTGTGTCCATCTTGGTTATGGTAGCTGTAGGGGGTGCTGGGGATGGAAAGCAAGATGCTTCGAGCACAACGCATCACAGCACGGCCCTCAGCCCGGTTTTGCATGTTCCATTTCAATCTTCAGTTTGCTGCTTGTGAACTTGAGTGTTTTATCTAAAGGAGGCGGGGGTGTCCCCCCTGGATTAGCTCCTCCGGCAGGCTGTCTGGTTAACGGCTGGGTGCTCAGCTGTCTTGGCACAAAGGTATTGTTTCCTGTGTGGGTTCTAGCAGACTGTGCCTCATGATGCAGGCTCCCCTGCGCAAAGGCATCCCAGAGGATGGCACCTGGCTGCAGTCCCGTCCACCCAGAGATTCACCGGCCTCAGCCTGTTTCTGCCAGCGTCCGGCTTATCCTCCCCTGGCAGACAAGCTCCCACTATGTGCTCAGATGGAGAGGTGACATCCACCTCCTGGAAGCAGCAGTCTGGTTCTGGGCAGTTGCTTTCCCTAGTGGCTTTTCTCACTTGCAGTTGCTTCCAGCTATTCTGCCAGACCCAGCCAAGGAGGTGTCTCCTGTTGGGGGCCAGCTGTTGGCAGATGGGTTAGCTATCTACAGAAATGACAGCTTTGGCTGTCACACTGGCTACTTACAGAAGCTGTTTGCATAAAGCTCCTATAAAGCGAAAACCTTTACTGGTTTTGCAGCCCAGGCTGGCTTTGAACTTGCAGTACAATGAATTCTAGATTTAAGCTTGCGCCAGCACACCTGGCTTGTGCACAATGCCTCACTCCAGTCTGTCCCCAGGTGGACCAAGTGCTTGGTTTGCTGGTACGGTCTGACATGGATTCACTGACCCACTTAAAGGGAAGCGACTCCCACTTGTGAGGTTAGAAAGGAGCATGAGTGTCAGATCCCGGTTAAAGTGCTTGAAACCTTTTAACAATGAAGATAAGGACACTGGCTTTTAAAGGGTGTGGCTCCTTGTAAGCTGACCACACTCCAGTGGATAACTACAAACTCGGGAGAATAAAGGCAACGCAAATTGGGAAGCTACCTGGTGTGGGAGTAGATCTGGGGTTAGGGGAGGATTCAGGGATGAATGTGATCAAAATATATCGCATTAAATTCTCAGTAGAATATTGTTTTAAAAAACTGGCTTAGGTGCTTTCCGTTTCTCTGATATGGAGGACTGCAAGAAGACCTGCAACAGGAAATAACCACAGGTCAGGTCAGCAGGCACACGAGGTGCTCACCTGGACTAGGGTGTCCAAGACAAGGGAAGATGCAGTCACCTGTTGGCAGGTCTGGTGGCTTTGGTCTGGCCACCAAAGGCTCAGGTGTTTGAATGCCTGGCCCAGTGGCACTATTAGGAGCTGTGGTCAATTTGGAGGAAGTGCGTCACCGTGGAGGCGGGCTTTGAGGTCTCTATGCTCAAGCTCCACTCAGTGTGGTACACAATCTCCTGTTGCCTGCAGATCAGGATGTAGAACTCTCAGCTCCTCCAGCGCAATGGCTGCACACACGTCATGTCTCCTACCAAGGTGGTAATGGACTAAACTGAACCTGTAAGCCAGCCCCAATTAAATGTTTCCTTTTATAAGAGTTGCCTTGGTCATGGTGTCTCTTTACGGCAATAAACCCCTAAGACAACATGACACTAAATGGGCCACCCAAAGCCTACCCTTGATCATCATCCCAGTGTTCTGTCCCGAGGTTGTTAGGGTCCCCGAGCCCTTGGATTTCCTGAAGGGAAAGAGAAGGATCACATTCCATAGCTCATTACTGAGGGCAGAGATGTATTTTTATTTCAAGGCAATTCCTCATTAAATATTAAAGCCAGGGGCCAAGAGACAGGTCAGTGGTTAAGGGTGCACACAAGCCTGCAGAGGATCTTGGTTCTGTTCCTGACATTCATGTTGGGTGACTCCAGCTCCTGGGGAATCTGACATCTCTGGTCTCCAGAGGAACCACTCACGTGTGCATGCCCACATACGGACACATAACAAACGGCAAGTACTAACAACTAAAGCCAAAAGCAAACAACCTGCCTGAAGACAGAACCTGGGTCTGTGGCAGCCCGCCAAGCTGTCACTGTCGCCCTCACCAGGGTGAGGGAACATGGTCAGCTCAGCAAGGAGCTCCAGCCCACTCTTCAGAACCCCCCAGAACCACTCTTGGAGGCCCCATGGTGGCTCTCTGGTACTCCGAGCTTTCTGAAGTTGTGACAACAGGCACTCTGCTGTTGGGGTCTCCTGAGTGATGTGCTCCATGCCCAACTCCAGCGATGGAAGGCAGGGCCACGCAGTGTTTTGAGGCACTGGTGATAGAGACGTGTCCAAAATGGGTGTTGTGAAAAGTCTGTTAAGACTTGAGCTGAGGGGCTGGTGAGATGGCTCAGCGGGTAAGAGCACCCGACTGCTCTTCCAAAGGTGCAGAGTTCAAATCCCAGCAACCACATGGTGACTCACAACCATCCTTAATGAGATCTTACTCCCTCTTCTGGAGTGTCTGAAGACAGCTACAGTGTACTTACATATAATAAATAAAATAAATCTTTA
>NC_034608.1:30103359-30123815 GCF_900095145.1 Mus pahari
GAAGGCTTTAAAATTAATCTGTAAAAAAAAAAAAAAAATATCATAAAAAAAAAAAAAAAAAAAAAGACTTGAGCTGAGCCCCACTGCTTCTGAGTCCCGAGTGCCTTGCCATCCATCCATGTGTACCACAGAGGGCTCCTTGCCTTTGGTCACCCACTGCACTTTTCCTTCTGGCCTTTCTAAGATTTTGCATATTTTTACTCTCTGGTTGACTGTTGGAGGACAGTGGTCCGGACTGATGGCCTCCCACAGAAGGCAGGAGTGATAAACCGGAGGGTGATTCAGGAACTCCAAGTTTTCTCCCAGCCTCTGAGCCTTCCGGAGACAAACTGGAGACCCCGAAATACGGAACTGGTATTGCTGTTGTGTGCTGGAGCTGCAATGTTATTCTATGCCATGTTCATGAACCATGCTTGCTATCAGAAAGGCAGTCAGCCATAAAGGTCATGAACATATCTTTAGCAGAAATAGGAGGAAGCAGGTGCACCCCAGCTGCAGCTGCATTGGTGCTTCCAGGAACATTAACCAGGGGACTTCAAAGGACAGGGAGGTGGCTTCCAGGCTACAGCCGCCTCACTCCTCCCCACATGCCACTAACTACCTGTAGAGAGCATGCATGCTGCCCCACTACAGAGTCTATGTAGCATCTCCACCCCAGTCATATTGTGCCAAACATTCTCAAGATAGGTCAAACATTTCTGTCATTATAGCACACTTTGAGCTACCCATGAACTTGCTGACTGTATCAAGTGTCTGACACTCTAGGACATAGCTCACGGGAAACGATTGCTCAGCTTCAAGTCAGCCATGTAGGCAGCTTCTCGGACTCTGCAGAGTGGCTGCATTCTTCATGAGTCTCAGCAACGCACAGAGCTAAGTGCCTTAGCAAACCCGTTGCATGGGGCATGAAGACAGGCCAACCCCCCTTCCCACCACCCACCTCCTGGACCCCACCCCAACCCCACCCACCTACAAAGCAGGTCCCAGAGACAGATCAGCAGTGAATTTTCTTTATTCAATGTGTAAAGAACAGCTTGAAAACAAAATGCTAGTACACTCTTAAAACATTGGCTTTGTCATCTCACAGTTCATCTGCACTGATAGTTATTACAAAAATCAGAAGTCATTGCGTATTTGCAGTATAACCACTAGTTGCCTAAACAAAAGCTAATTTCTATAAAATCATGAATTTAATGCAGCTTTAATAAGAGAAACCCAAAGTTCTCTCAGTTAACTGGATATATAGTGGTATATATATCTTTAAGCAGAAAACTTCAAAAAACAGTAACAAAAAAATAGGTCACCGTAGTAAAATATTCTGACCCGACAGTTCCTACAAACAGCGACATCCACTGTATATAAAGGAAACCATTGTCTGTGGTAAAAAAAAGTCTAGAGATCAAGTATAAATGTGGAGTAAAAACAACAACCTAATGCGTCCTGGGCAGGGCTGTTTCTAAGGAGACACGGGCAGCAGTCTACACAGGGAGGGGCAGCACACCCGACCACTGAGCGCGCCTGCAGCAGCCACAGTGAAGACACAAAGGTCATCCTGTCCCGGGGTCGCTGCACGCTGTACAGGTCCTTGCAAGGGGGGGGGGGGGGCTGTGTCATCAGGGGTGTTACAGCAAACAGTAAAGGTGAGCGATGCCCAACTGTCCTGATCAAATACAATTCACAAAAAGGTGGCAATGTCTCGTCTCGTGATGTGGGAAAAAAAAAAAAAAGGCTGGTGTCAAACAAGAGAACCCTCCAAAGTGTCCCTTGCAGGAAGGAGGCCTGCCACCCCATGAGAAAGGTCTATGCACAAAGCAGCGGTCATGGGGAACTACGAATGAATCCGAGGACGCTCTCTCAGAAAGCCCAGGCACCTACAGCACAGGCTGTGCAGCTTCCTCAAGCTGGCACTGTGGAGGAACTGAGGTAGTGCTGGACTCAGGAGCCGTGGTGCAGCTGCATAGCGCCCAGGACAGCACTGTCGTAGCGCTGTTCCACCCGAACACAGCTCGTGTGCTCCAGCACACTGCTCAGCTCAGGGATGCTCTCAGCAGTATCCCCAAATCCATGGTAGTGTCCGTAGTGCAAGCTCTCCCCTATGTCCCCCACCCAGGATGGCCTGCTGGCCACACAGCTACTTGGGCTCCCGTTCAGATGGAGAGACCCACACATCTCCGGGTTAATGCCCATGGTCTTTTCTGGCTCCTCAGTCCCATTAGCACAGACAGAAGCCTGGCCACTGGACAATGGCTGTCCATTGCTAACTCCATTAGATCCTGTTAAGCACGGGTGACTCCTGCTCTCCATCCCATTGAGCTGGTTCTCGCAGGGGAAGTCCAAATGTCCATTGATGACACTTCCATTTGTCAATGTATTCAACACGGAGCTACTGTTTTTCATATCTGCATTAAGAAATACACCTGTCACCAAAACGCAGACCAATGGGGAAGGAGACACTAACATATGTTCAACTCTTGCCACAATTATAAAAGACTTTGGTTTGTGTATTCCCTTCTTCTGAACACACTGGTTGCCTTCAAGGTCACACAGGCAGATTTAGAAGTATAAACATGTGTTTCAGTAGCCTTGGAGAGAGCTTTGAAACACCAGTTGGCATCTAAAGCAGACGCACTGCAGTAGATACCTACCTACTAAGGTGACCCTCAGAGGACAATTTAAGTCTCTCCTGGGAGGGTCCATCAGAACCCAAGGGAATAGTCCCTCCTCACTGAAGACAGAACTTTTGTAGGCAAGGAGGGAAGGACAAAGGAGGGGATCTGCTGAAGCCCCACTAGTGGCAGCTGGGTGCACTTCCAGTGAGGGAAGCTCAGACACAGTTACTAAAGGAACTGCTTTTGTCTCAGCAACACCCACATCTACACACAATCTCACAAGTGCCACTCAGTGCACGTCACAGCACAGAATGGAGCTACAGCAAGGACTGCCTATACCAGTCTGCAGTCAAGGGCAGTTTTGAGAAGTTCCTACTGAATCCAGATCAACAGTGACCACGAGAGCCAAGGTCTCATAACCGGTTATTTTCAGAAACAATATATGCTGAAAAAAGTGTGAATAATTTAGTGCACAAATCTAAAAGTCCACTGATAAGATGAGGCTGTACAGGAAAAAAAAAAGCCCATTACAAAACACGTGGGCATCCAGGATTAGAACTACATAAAGATGTTGATGCTCACGGGAATTCACGTAATACTAGCGTCTCTTGCTTGGTAGTATTAAATTTGATCTCAATGCTTGGGGCTGCACAGAGAGATGTGACACGTATGCCACACAAGCTCAGCTCTAGTGGCTCATGGAGGAAGACTCATGTCCAGCACACTAACTTTTTCCTGTGTCCCATAGTTTGCCTGTGTCCTGTCACAGACTGTGGTTTCTAAGCAAACAAAACATCCGGTTATCTCTAATCAACTTTCCCCCAAATTATTAGTAATCATAATTTAATAACTGGAACCTGTTCAGAGGATATTTTTCTTTACCTAAAATTACAGCGTTTCTCTTTAAACAATCCAATAAGAAAATTGAGTATTTCAAGACTAGCAAAGAAACAAGATATTCTCAATAGTATATACTATTTTTCCCAAAATAAAGTATAAATTACCATTTTAGGTGATAACTCATAAATAACATGGTGAATTTCAAAGTAATCAATGTCTGTGCAGACAGTATTTTTCCCATTTAGTGCACAGCCGAAGTACATCAGTTTCTCTTTTCTTTTAAAGATTTATTTCATTCATACGATCTGTCTTCAGACACACCAGAAGAGGGCATCAGAGCTCATTACAGATGGTTGTGAGCCACCCGTATGTAATCTCAAAATCAAAGGAATGGCAGCCTAGCCTTGTCTGGGTTTGTCTATCTGGGTAAGGGGCAGAAGCTGGAGACTCACAGTGACAGCCAGCTCACCCAATTCCCCTCTACTCACTCAGCTGTGCACAGAAGCCACTCAATACAAAACACTGGGTACAGACAGGTAGCCAGCTGAGCTCTGGAAGAAGCTACACTCACTGGACAGCCTGATGATGAAGCCCACCAGTGATGGGTCTCAAACAAGGGACATTAAAAAGATGACAGGATCATCATCTCACAGCTTTTCAAAAAGTGTAGAGAGGCATTTAAGGAGGAACTCATTTCCTTCTGTGCAGATCTCAGGGCAGTCGGTGGTAGCTGTCTCCTCAGCCTTCCTGTGGACAGCGTGCCGTTTCACACAAGGAATTGGCAAGAATCTCTAGGGAGTGCCAACACGTTTCTTCAGTCAGACAGTACCGGAAAACACCAGAAGGCCCACATGGCCGGCCTTCTGACATCCAGGAGGACCTGGTTTGAACGAAAGCCCACTCATGATAAGCTTAGCACAGGCCTGGCTGTTAGCATGAGGAGCTCCCTCCTGCCTGACCAGGGAGGGAGCAATGCTGTCTCCATAAAGGAGAGGCTCTGGCTTTTGCCACTTTTCCTCTGTTACGCAAAACAGCCTCTGCTGATTTCAGAAACCCTCTGAGCAAACTGTTCTTGGGTGAGCACCCAGTGCATTAATGATTTAGCCAAAGGTATCACCGCCTACGACTGAACAAGTTCTGGGCTTGACAATATTCCCTGTGGATCTGGAAACACACAGGTGACCTTTTATTTCCAGTGAAGAAAAATGAACACCGTAACAAAACATTTATATATATATATATATATATATAAATAAACTATCCATGGGGAAAGGCATGTGCCAAATAAATACAGCATTTAGAACTCCTAAGTCTAGGAAACTCAGCTCCTGACTTTGAAACATTAAAGGGTCATGCTGTAGTGTACTGGACATTTTAACACATAAAACACTACAGAAAATGGTCAGCATTTTAACAATCTTCAAGGGAATGCTAGACACCAAAGCAACCAAGAGCGTGGGGGCAGTTATCCCAAACTTGTCTTGAGTGGGTCACAAGCCACAGTCACCACCCTCCCAGTTCCCAGCATTTACAGTGAGCTAGCTGTTCACCTGCTGTACTGCCTTCAGAGTATGAGCAACAGTTTGTGCAGAGCCACCCAAAGGCTACATCAGAAAATCGTAACCGTAGACCTTATGAGAAACAAGCAAGGCACATCATGTAACAGCTTCAAATCTAACAGGGAGATTGCGCTAGTCGTCATAGCAACAGAATTTACCAAAAACGCTTAATTCTTGCATCTGTACAAGTGCCAGAAAATGTAAATTATAATAGAACCCTTTTTTCCCCCAAGACATTGGACAAGAAAGTGCAAAGTTTGAGAACTCAGAAATAGTAAGCATACTGATTCTTGCAACGACAAGGGGTCTGCATTGCTGAAACAGTATATATCTCTATTTCCTTAGGTCCAACAGAGCCACTCTCCTGTTGCTTCTCCACCACTGGGGTGCCGTTGCAGCTAACAGCAAACTGTCCAGTCCCACCTGATACAGCAGCGTACTCTCTGTCCACGTGCATTCTGTCGGCGGCGTCTTCAGCCTCTCCATTTGCTAGAGGCATGCTGTGATCCAGGTTAGAAACTGCACAGGAAACAAGGTTTTAGATTTCCATGTCCATAAAGAAACCAAAGATAATGCTTTGCATCTACTTTTACCAATACTACAAGCTTTACAACTCTCAAATAATTTAAAGAAGCAAAGATCACTAATAAACTTTTATATTATTGTGAAATTACTTTTTACAGTAACAAATTCTTACATATGCAATTTCAGCTCAAAGTCACAAATTCCAGATTTTTGCTCATTTTTCTTGATGCCAAGAGTTTTAATTCTCAGATGGTTCTTTTGGGGAACACCGAGAGTTGTATAAACTGTAGATAATTCTAAGCTTTCCTGCACCTCCCACTCCACAAGTGAGTTTAATGAAATTTACTGAAGACAATTCTTAATATGAAGCATTCAAAGCAATCACGACATTTGATCTACTAATTTCACTAAAGAATTTATGAAAAGGGTTACTACGTTCAAGCACACTTTATCCACAGGCTCCCCCTCCCAGCAATGTCTGGTCTGAGCCCTAACACAGAAACCTGAAGGCACCCAGGCACAGGCTAGACAGTCTAAAGGAGCTGCTGCCACATTCTCTCCCCTGGCTTAGACTGCCACCCTGTGCCCAAGGGTGGAACTGCGCAGATATCATCATTACTTTCTCCCCTCATCTTTGCTACTACACATTGCTTCACTGGCACATACTTCAGTCTGTTTTTCAAGCATGAAGAAGCCGGGCGTGGTGGCGCACACCTTTAATCCCAGCACTCGGGAGGCAGAGGCAGGCGGATTTCTGAGTTCGAGGCCATCCTGGTCCACAAAGTGAGTTCCAGTTCCAGGACAGCCAGGGCAACACAGAGAAACCCTGTCTCGAAAAACCAAAAGCATGAAGAGTGCAATCACAGTCCAGGTGTGGTTCACGCAACCAAGAAACAGAAGCAGGCAGATCTGAGTTTTGAGGCAAGCCACAGCAAGTTCCAGGTTAGCCATGGCTACAGAGTAACCTGTATCAATCAATCAATCAATCAATCAAAAGAAAAAACAAAAGGAAGAGACTAAAATGGCATGTGCAGGAAATTTTATGAACTACATTATCACGCTAAATAAGCTAGACACAGAAAAACAAATACTGCTTATCTCACATGTAGAATTTAGATTTACACACACACACACACACACACACACACACACACACACACACACTCCTTGGGGGAAGAAAAAGTCTAGGTGAGTTTAGCTCATCTCTGTAGGAGCAGCCTGTGGATTGCAAACGTCTGGGAGGGGAAACCTAGGGTGGATGCTTCCAGCACACGCTATCAACATCTACACTCAGAACAGAGGAAAAGCACCAAGGGCCCAAGGGCCATCACACATAAACATATATTACACGTATGAAAATACCACATTGGAGCCTATTATTTTCTATGTTAACTACTTCAAAAGATTTTTTTTTTTTTTTTTTTTTTTTAAAGACAGGGTTGGAACTCAGTCTATAGACCTGGCTGGCCTTGAACTCAAAAAGATCCCCCTGCCTCTGCCTTCCAAGTGCTGGGATTAAAGGTGTGCGCCACCAACGCCCAGAAGAATCTTTTATTCACTGTAGGCTACAGACATCTTGGGCACTAAGTTGTTCTGAGCCTGGGGTACCTCCCTTCTGCGCGTTCACAAACAGCACATTTACACACTTATAAGCTCATCTTTGCTAACATTCCTTAGTAAGCACCTACACTTATTTCTGTGTCAGAGAACACAAACGAAGCAACTCAGCACTCTGAGTTTCCTGACAGAGAACTTCACAGCTTTAAGCCGTCCTCCTCGTTTCAGAGGCACAAGAGTCCCAATTACTGATTATCCAGCTGAAGGGGTAACGACGCTCCCGGGGGTGATGCTTCCCTAGGACCTGAGGACAGCGAGGCCAGGGTTCAGTGTTCGTCCCCATCCTACTGTTTCTAATCAAACCCAAGTACTTGTGAAACATCCCTGCTAGAGGCTAGACCCACTCAGGATCTCAACAGGCCTCATATAAAGGGACAACTACAGGCTCTTGTTTTTGTGCAAGTACACATCTCTGAAAACACCTCTTCGGCTACTGACTAGAAGTGCAGATGTGGGATGCCATCTATATTCACAGCACTCAGAAGGCCAAGACAGGAGGATCATGAGTCAGTCATGAGGGCAGCCGGACCACATAGTGAAACCGTCCCCAAAATAAAACCATCCAACAAATGCGAAGGGCATTTCTCTGCCTGCAGTCACAAAGCCCCAGAGAACAGGGACAAGCTTTTCATTCTTGATGCCCCACACCTAGGGCAGTTTTCTTATCACGGAATGAAGCTCACACCAGCCAAACACACACACACACATAAACAAACACACACACAAACACACAACCAACCCCAGGAAGGTAACTCTTCTCCTCCAGAATCAGAGCCATCAATGATTGTTGACCTCAAACAGGTCTGGGGTGCAGTAAGACATGGGTGGAATTATACCAGCACAGGCCAGAGGAGCCCATCACCACCCATCAGTGGGCTTGGCCCTCTGATCCAGTAGGGTAAGGAGGAAGTGAAATTCTTGATACTCTATAGCTTAGCATCTCATCTTCTGAGTTGCTGGGAAAACAGATACTGGCTGACATCTTCACACAGGCTGTCTGCTCCTCCTGCCTATGAACAGCTTCAGCAGGCTGCACAGTCACCATGGCTATCATCTACTTTTCAAACCACAAAATTAAACTGATCTCTCCCAATCCTAAGGACACCATGTTTCCATTCAACATGTGCACCCTCCCACCACTGGTGTTTGTACTCGTATTCTGTCATTTCTGAAGCCACCTAAGCTACATCTGAGAAAACAGCCTGTGGATGTCGCAGTGACCTACATTTATTCTGTTTGGGTTTGGAAAGGAAGCAAGCACTGCTTCATCTTCTCTAGGGGAATATGACACCCTCCCACGACCTCTTGAAGTACCCGCATTTACATGCATATAACATACCTACACACAGACACAAAATATGTAGACAAAAATTGAAGCTACTGTTTTCACTTTCACAAACAAACTTTGTAAGCATATAGAAAATTTGGGTATATATAAATAAACAGATCAAACTTTCTTTTTTTTTTTTTTTTGGTTTCTCGAGACAAGGTTTCTCTGTATAGCTGTGGCTGTCCTGGAACTCACTCTGTAGACCAGGCTGGCCTCGAACTCAGAAATCTGCCTGCCTCTGCCTCCCGAGTGCTAGGATTAAAGGCGTGCATTACCAGGCCCGGCTCAAAACTTTCTTATTCTATTCTGGCTTGGAATTCTGGAATTATATATGATGATCTCTGAAGTGGAAACTTAAGGGTTCTTTGGAAAGCCAGTTGTGTCAGGTGGTGTTTGCAGACACGTGAAGGATTCCTTCTACACCCTCCTTCCTGACAAGCAGTCCATCTTACAGTGTGACACAGGGCAGTTCTTCAATGTCCCCACACAGGTCTCTCCAGGGACTTACTTGGTAAAAGATGCCTCTTAAAGTTGCTTTAGCCATAAGAAAAGGGTAGGACCCTCCCTTCCCCCCACTACCCACAGGTCTCACCTCTGGTTCTAGCTTTCTTCACTCCCAAAGATTCTGAGTCTTCCAGGCATCTCTTTCGGTTTGTTCCCAGGCTAATGTGAGTGGGAAGTATGCTCTCATGACTTCCACTCAAGGTGCCATTATGACAGAAACGGCTCATTTGATGGTTCTGGAGGCTCAAGAGAAACTGGGTGCACTCTTGGAAACCCTGGGTTTGTGCAATGTCTGCTGCTGTCAGGCCACTGGCATTTCTCAGGCTGTACAACACAAAAACAATGAATTACACCCCACAGCACTTGACCCTGGTGTCTGCTCCTGCCAAGCTGACTAAACTATCTGAAGGCCAAACCAGATCTATATAGCAAATCTTCATTAAGGGGCAGTTAATCAGCCTGGCCTGTAACTAACTTCTCCTGCATATATTTGATTTGGAAGACAGTTAAAAAAAAAAATCAATATACTAAACTTAAAAGGTATCTTCCTGCTTGACTTCTCCAAGCTGTGTCTTATGTTAGTCTGAAGAATCTAGATTTATTCTAACTTCAGACTTTACCTGAGAGGTTCTGTCCTCCTGCACCTTATCTAAAGCCCATCCTTTAGCTGAGTAAATGAATACAAACAAGCATGTACTGACAACATTGTCCATGGCATTCAGATCAAGCGGCTCCCTGAATGCAGTCACAGCTTAGCAACAAGCCAGATTTTGGGCTGATATGTGACACTATAAGTGGAAGTTCAGAAGGTATCCTGACAAAGTGAGCTGCCACTGGCTCCCCATTCGAGACAAGGTGAACTCCATGTCAGTAGATTTGGCCCTCCACAGGTAAGTTTTCAGAAGTGTACCATACTGGCATTCTACAGAGCTTGGGTGGGTATTTCCCTGACAACCCTGCAGTGCTGCCACAGCAGCTCATTCCCTAGGCTGAGGCCTGCTCTCCAACAGGAACGTATGTGTTGTTTGGTGAGAACACTAAAGAGTAAGTCATTGATGAAAGAAAGACATACTGGGAGAGTTTAAGCCAAAGAGCTGAACAGGGAAGAAACAGCTTAATTTGTAAACAAGAGGAACAGAGAAAACTGAGGGAATGAAAGCCACTGTGTTAAAAAGCTCCCTCAGAAGGCAAGAATATGTGTTGCTCCGAGAGCAACTGCAGGGAAGCAACACTGTTAGCTGCGGGCTCATCAACTTGTACTGGACATAACAATGGTGAGGAGAGCTTCCATACCTATTCAGCCAGCTATTCTTCACGCCCAACCAAGACGTGATGAAATGAAGGCCTCGCTTTGTATCAGAGAGATGAGCAATCCAAACCCTGATGCTTGCGCTTGTTAGGGTTACTGTTAAGGCAACAAACAAACAAACAAACTTAAAAATAACTATAGACTCAGGGACAAATAATGGTTCTTAGTTCACAAGGATAATCACAGCCTTGTATTCTACTTCCAGTCAGTGGTGGCATGCAGGAGGCTTCAGCTTCACAAAGTTTTAGATACTCATTAAACATATCTACTTAGAGAGAGAGAGAGAGGAAACATGTATCTGAAAGACAGGCTCAAACAGAGTTTGTGTGTGAGGTGCACGTGGTGTAGTGTTGGTGTGCATGTGCTGAAGGTTGACTGTCTTCTTCGATCTCTCGCCACCTTGTATTTTGCAGATAGGGTCTCCCACTGACCCTGGGATTCACTGGTGGGGCTGGCCAGTGAGCTGCATGATTTCCCTGTCTTCCCAATACCTGCGGATCCAAACTCAGGTCTTGACGCTTGCATAACACTGTGTTGACCGAGTTATCTCCCCAGCCCTCAAGCCCAGCTCGATGAGATACAAAGAGGCAAGACTTGAGGATCCCAGAAACCAGTAGCACTTTCTTAAAGATAAAAAGCAGTTATGTATAGGACCAATAGAAACTAAAGCTGCTATGAAGACTTCAGCACTGTGAGTTCTGATGTAGCCATCCCAGCATCTTTACTGATACATGAATTATAAGAAAACAAGAGTGAATACATGGCCCAAACAAGCCCACTTGTCATTAAAACATGACATCCATGTATTAAGTGTCCCACCCAGCCACAAATCTCACGGGTCTTATAAACATGTGGAGCTCTTCAGACAGCAGAGTAAAGATGCTAGTCTAGGCATGTCTAGTTCTTCAAGAAGCAAACTGCTATGTGATAAATAAATTTCCTCAGAATATGAAAGGATCAAGAGCAACACTATAGACAAAATTATAATGATCATTTATTGTTACATCTGCATGTGTGTGCGTGTATGTACATGTGTGTTATGGCCTATGTGTGAAGACCAGAAGACAACTTGTTACATATTGTCTTCTTTCATTATATGGGACAGAACTCACTGAACCATCTCACTGGCCCCCAAATAATTCTTTCTATAGATGAATATGGTCTTATTCATCAAAAATCAAATAATACAGAAACAAAAGGCCAACATTCAACAGTAAGGAAAGTAAATGCACTAGGAATCTCCAATACAATCTCCAGTGGGCTAACAGCTTGCCCCCCTGATTACCCATGTAGCTGTCAACACTGGAGATGTCCTCTACACCAGAGACAACATGTTTAAAGGCCCTCCCTAACTTTTGAACTTAAGAAAGCAACTCAAAAAAAAAAAAAAAAAAAAAAAAAAAGAGCTAAGCTGTCCCATGCAGCAGCAAGCAGAGAGCCAGGGGTCAAGCTGAGCCTCCAGGAGAAAGTAAAAACTGGAAACAAAAACTTCTAGAAAGTGTACTGGATACATTAGAATCTGTGCTACACAGTGTATTGGCTACACAGTGTACTGGATACATTGGAATCTGTGCTACACAGTGCTACAGAGGCACCCATTTTGCTCAATTTTAAGTGGCAGTACCTTGTGGTATTTCAGAGAATAGGAATGTGGAGCCACCTTCTGATTCTAGTTATGTATTACTGACTCAAGCTGAAGGACCTGTTTGATGATGCTGGTACACTGAGCACAGCCACCACCCTCCACTTGTCCTCTGTCCAGATGTCCCACCTGTTTCCTCTCTTGCTCATCCCCACTCACCATATGTACTCTCTGTTCCTGGGTAAGGCCCTCACTGATCAGCAGGGAACATCTGACCCAGGGAATCTGCAGAGCAAGAGCTACTCTCAAGGTCTTCAAGCTACTTTTAAGAACTTTATAAGATGAGAAGTATGTGGGCTTCCATATTAAAATTAGAGTAAACACTAACTTATATCCCCTCAAAACATGGTTGTTTTGTTTTGTTTTTTTTTCCCCAGTGTTGGGGATCAAATCCTGGGCCACACACACAATAGGTACTCTACCTTTGAGCTACACCCTTAGTCATCAAAATACTAATTTTTAATGAAAGAAGCATGGGTCTTAAATTCTGTTTCCACTTTTGCTTGCTTTATTAGCTCCCATTTCAACTTCAGTGCTTTAACAGGCGAGACAGCGACCTTGGGTAGCATAACTAAGTTAACCGACCTCTCCGCAGTGCTCCCAGTTTAAGGAGGCACTCTCACCTTTCCCGTCCTAGTTTCTATAGTCCCACGGGAGGCAGGCACATGAATGAATCAGACAGCTCCTTTATGACCTCCATGTCCACTTTACTTTGGGTCAAGTGCTGCTGCATGGGACAGCTTAAAGGTCCACCCCTTCAGCCTGTGATTCACCAACATTTACCATAGTGTTTTATGACTAACTAGGTCATATAGATACAGACTCTAAGGAAGTATCAACAGACATAAATTACCTGGGAGAAATGGCTAAACTTTTAAAGAATGATCTTATCCACCTTCTCTGGTCCTAATACCCATATAAAAATATTAAACCAGGGAGTCTACTAAAACCTCTAGTCTTGTTGAAACTCTGAAAGCAGCTTTGAGGAGGAAGTCAGCAGGTCCAGACTTCCCTGCGGCTGAGCCCAGTCTGCAGTAGACAATGGTCCTCCTGCCTGCCAGTCCCAGCTCGCTGCCTCCAGGAGGAAGACAACCGTTCGGCCAGCTACCTTCACAGCACCGAGAGCTTAGGGCTGATCTCTTAGAGCACACTAGGCAAGCTCTATGCCACCGAGCCCTCCTGCGAATGTTTCAGATCAGGAAACTAGCACATGGGAGCTACAGATGAAATGTTTTGACGAAGTGGCAAAAATGAACCAAACTGTCATCAAACACAATTATCTGTAGGAATATTTTAAACAGTGTTAAATTTAACTTACATAAGAATCACTCCCCAGGGGGGCTGGAGAGATGGCTTAGCTGTTAAGAGCACTGACTGCCTTTCCAAAGGTCCTGAGTCCAAATCCCAGCAACCACATGGTGGCTCACAACCATCTGTAACAAGATCTGACGCCCTCTTCTGGAGTATATGAAGATAGCTACAGTGTACTTACACATAATAAAAATAAATCTTTAAAAAAAAAAAATCATTCCCCAGGAACTTTAGAACATATTGTCACAAAGACCCCTTTGATTTTCCACTTACAGTGTCACAATACCAGAATAGAGTAGCCGCTCCAATGAGTGTTCCCTTTAATTAAAGTAATAATCACAGATCAGGAAATATCTAGTTTTCAAGAACTTAAGGTGTCACATCACCATTTAATACTTTCTTTGTGCTAATGCCATGTGACAATAAAAAAATAACCACAATTTTTATATAAATATTTCTGTTAAAATTCTGATCTGAATTTAGCTATTGTTAGTTTACAAATAAAAAGGTAGATATCATAAATTAGGGTAAGCAAAGCATGCAAATCTAAAGAATCTATATCTGAATTCCTAGATTAGCATTAAAACCAATCACCGCAACAAATACCTCAACAGTACGCTTGTGTGCAGAAGGGAAGCCATACTGAACATTCAATGCCACAACCGTAAGGTTTCGGAGAAGCACCTGTGGCAGTTTCAGCAGTTTCTATGGGAATGCTCCCCCTTTCTAGGATTACTTGAAAAAACCAAGTCAATTCGAATTACGTAGCTGTAAAACATTGACATGTGTAGTTTTTACAGATTCAGAATCTTCTGCGTGACTTAAAACGGGCATGGTTCATACACAGGAAACGTCAATCATAAGGGATCACATTTGCAGGCAACACTGGATTAAAAATACATACACACATATGAGGTGCAGGAGCAGCCACAGAGCTAAGCACTGTGTGCAGCCACCTTGACTGTTTTTATGCTGATTTTAAAAGTTACCTCTAGTAACTTTAGCATGAAGCCAATTTATGTCAATATTTCAACAAAAGCTTAACAGTATGGACTGAAAACCATCAACTCACGATTCTGGTTACTTTAAAATTTGTATGCTGTATCGCAAATACATTAGTAACTATTCCTAGATGGAAATAAGCAAATACATGGGATCATTAAAAAAAGATAAAAATAAAAACATTTACTAAATGTCCATTTGTACAGACAAACATTAGCAAACATCTGTTATTGCAGTAAAATAAATACACGTGTATTTTTAACCCTTTGGTATCCAAACACATTATCATGGAGACTTTCATCAATGCACGCTTCAGGTAACAATAGGAAGAAACTATTTTTAAAGTTTCTACCTGAATAAATTTGGTGCCAAGTTTTCATTTCAAGTTCAACATTACTGAAGATGTTTAGCATTGCAAGTGAATCACAATTATGTTTGCATACATTAAGATACTTAGCATGTTTCAGTATGATTTAACAGAGAAATTTGGTATTTGGAAGTTGTTAGTTTGTTTTTAAAGCACTAATTTAACAGAAAAAGCAACAGTTAAACAGTGAAATCTCCTTATTTAAGTTGTCTGTCACCTCTGGGACACCATCATACACTGCTTCTGCCTGTAGGCAGAGCCATGCCGCCGTCCCATCCTACAGTCCCCACCCGGATGGAAGGCAGCAAGAGCAGAGTCTGCGGTAGGGGTGTCTGAGAAGAGGCCGCGTGTGAGCGCACAGAGAATTCCTCGGATGCTAGAGCATCAGGCCAACTCACTCACAGTGCTGAGACAGCTAAGAGCATCACCGCTCTGAAGGACAGATGCATCAGGGAATGGCTACCACAGTAAATCTTGGCTTTGTCCTGAAAAACGTTACAAGTGAGCTTCTGACAAAAACACACTAAACACACATGTTCATGGTATGTGTTTGTCCTGGTGCTAGCCCTGCTTCTCAGGTGACACATATGTTCATGGTATGTGTTTGTCCTGGTGCTAGCCCTGCTTCTCAGGTGACGCAGACACACCTGCTTCGAAAGCCTAACAGCTCCACAGGAGCCGCAGCTATGGCCTACACCCACTTCTGTCAGAGACAACTGAGCTCACTTCATCTGAGGTGAAGGAGCCTCTTGACAATGAACCACAGAGCCTTCTTACTCTTGGATTAACAGTAAATATTTCAAAGGCTGCCCACTCCATGTACCATAAAACATACAACTTCTGATGAAGTCATGTTCTAAAGAGGGGAAGATTGCTATCAGCCCCGCCTCCCACCCCATGAGACTGAATCAGAGAAAAAGCACAATATGCATGCATGTGTGGGTACCTTGATTCTACCTAGAGGGAATAAGAAATACTACTTTAGTATCAGGTGGGCTTAGAAGCATCCTTTACCTCAAGAAGGTAAAAGACTTTGTTCATGAATAGCAAATTTTTGTCTTTTTGTAAAAATCACACTAAAACCCAACCTTCTATTGTTCCTCTGATAGCAGAGGTCATGAGCAGCTCTCCCGTGTTGGTGCATGCTGCCCTTCGTCTACTCAGACTCTCAGAGCAGAGGCAGCAGCTAGCACGGGTAAGAAGCTGAGACCGCCCCAATTCACCATGCTGAAACAGCTGAGTCCCTCGCAGTACACAGACATCGCGTGTGCCCACGTTCCTGAGAATCTCAACCTTGGCATCAACAGTGGCAAGCACTGACAACCACCACAGGAGCCAGAAGCACAATCTCATGTGGAAAGATAACTTGGCACCAAAACTCAAGATTTAAATTAAGAGAAGAAAACAAAAGTCTGTCAACATACTCACGTGTGATGCTAGAAAATTTAATACGATGCACAGCTGCTGAAATGTGTTATTTTACAGTTGCAACTTACATTAACAAGTCAGTCACATAACAAACCATTCTAGCCACAGACACTTAGCAGTTACCCTCATCTACCTGATGACCAGAAAAAGCACAACTTTAGTCTTTGGCCACTTTAATGTAGCAGATATATAAAAAGCAGAGTAGGAATTAAAAGCAGAGTCATTAATTTAAAAATAGCAGTATGAGGCAGCTTTTAACCTATTCACAGAAGGAAAGTTTTTAATTTCCTAAATATTATAGATTATAAAATGAATGAACAATTATGACCCATTCTGAAATGGAAAATATATTAAGTGATTTTAAATACGTAAACTAATGTAAACCTTTGGTCTTTGGGGAAAAAAGACCTATCATGTGCTGGGATATATGTGGCCTTGTAAGCACCATTACAGGGATTACAGACCTAGGCACTGTGATTTGGGAGGAGTCAAACTGCCTACGTAGAGTAAACGGGATAAATTATTAAAGTGCAGGATAGACACCAAGAAGCAGTTTTCAATGTAGCTCACTGGAAAATGCAACATTTCCTCTAGAGTATAAACCAAATAACCACATATACAATAGCAATAAATAATGACTACTTGTGTTCTAAGTCCAGGCCAAAGACTTCTAAGTTTAAGAATTGCTTTTGCCTAGGTATTTCAAGCTAAATTCCCTTCCCAAAAAATGTGAGCGCTCAGTCCAGGGCAGTCACCATAGTGCAGGGTCTCGAGGGGTGGCTCCTGTACTGAGATGGGGGACAGACTGGCACTCGAGGCCATGCTCAGCCACACCTGGTAGAAAAGAGACACTCGAGGGTCCTGTAACCAAGGACAGAATTGTAAATACGATACTCATTTAAGATACCTACTTAAAGAAGAAGAAGAAAAAAAAGGACAAATTTAATGGCTCAAAGGATTAAGCTTCCCATTAAAATTAAAACATCTTTGTAATAAAATGTTCAGGACCAATTAAAATATAATTTAGAAAAAAAGTAAACTACTTAAAAAACCCCAACTTTAATTGTCCATTATTTCCATAAATGATAATTAAATAATTTAATCAATTGTTATATAACTGTATTTATAATTAAAGCTTGTTATTAAAGCTTGAGTCTTTAAATATAAATACAGAGAATAAAACTGATTCTACAACTTTAAAGCAATTGAGACTCATCTTAAATGTTTTACGATTATATAATACATATTTTCACATTATCAAGCTGATTTTCCGTTACCTTACATCCCAGCTAAATATAAGTTACAAGGGTCTCAGATGTTAACAACTAGGCCTCAAAGGTCCACTCCTATCTCAGCCTCCTGGGTGCTTGGATTACTGTCATGTGCTAGCATGCCTGGACAACACAGGCCATATTTATAACATTAAACACCCAAGCCCGAGCTAACAGCAAAATCTGGCAATAAAGAAGGAAACTGAAGCTAAGACAGGCTAAGCTGGCCCTGGACAGACATGACCTAACATACACGGTTTTGCTACTCAGGGCCTGTTTAGAATCTACTGTAATATGAAGTCAGAATAACAAAATGGAAACCAAAGGGTTAAACTAAGTTTTGTGGGTCTTATTTCATCCAGTCTCAATTTTCACATTTCCTGTTAGAATAAAGTGGTTTCTAATTAAATACTTTATGAATAACATTAAGTTACAGTAAAGATTTAAAAGCTGGTATGATCAGTTATTTTGGTTATTACAGCTCTCTATAGCTTATACTCAACATTTTGGGGTGAAAAACCGCATCCATTTGTTAATGCTGTGAACTGTAGAAGAAAATTTTTACAACGTAAAAGTTAAACAAATGAATTTAACACCTAAATAAACGTGTAATGCTATGGCTAGCTAATGGTCTACGTGAGAGCATGACTGTGACCTAACCTGCTCACACACTAGCGCTGCTCTAAGAGGAGATGAACCCCAGCTCCTGGGAATTCACTCAAGGACATTCTAACCTCACCCCTTGGCATCGGAGGCTCCAAGCATGGCAAGTCTCTCCGTCTGCAGCTCCAGGTTACTAGAAGCTGTGAAGCACTGGGTCAAAGGAGACTTATGAAGCCTCTCATTGCCAAGGAAAACCAGACTTAGAAATAGCCAGGACTATGAGCCAGAGGGGCCTGCAAAAGTGCTCCCCTCTAATCCAACCCTTCCCCCGTCTGCAATGAGAGTGTGAAGACCTGCCACAGTGGCACTACTTAGGGGCACAGTCAAGGACATCTTTTCATGCCACTCTGATGTCTCACTGAGCCAAGGGGGAATGAAGCCTGCATCTGCTAGTGGTCACTCCAACACAACTTCCTCACAAACACCTGACCAAACAGGCACAACTCTACTGCTAATTTCCGAATAAAGACTCGTAAGGCTTTTGCTGCTCTACACACTCCTGGACATAACTACATCTCTAATGGGAGGAATAATTGAAGACACTTACTCGGTGTGAGCCCCGTTCCCTACCAGGGCAGTGATGCACTCGAGGCTCCCTGAGCGGGCCGCCTTGTGAATGGGAGTTTCCCCCTCACAGTCCTGAAAAACAGAATGCGGATGTTCAGGGTTACCACGAGAAAAATGGAAGAAACAAAAACTACACAAACTGGCTAGAAGGGAAGATGTTTCTGTAAAGAAAGTGCCTCATCACACTGCTTCAAGAGGAAGGAAGATGTAGTTGTGGGAAACACCCAACCCTGACCTCTGGCTCCCTCCCACATACATGCACCCACCTGCACATACCACAGACTCATACTCTCTGCAGAAAGCTAACAGATTTAAATGAGATTTTTGCAAAACATGTTCAAAAAAAAAATCTTAAAAGTTATTTTTGGAACATGGCAAACTATTTCTCAAAAAGATGGAGACTAGTAACAGTGCTTAGAGAACAGGCAGGACCGCCTCGCCCTTGCTTTGTGAGCTACACACTCTAAGGTGCATCTGGAAGCAATCTTCAATCAAGAGAACCCAGAAACTCCCTGAATGATAGTGCACCAGTTTCCACTACATTTCTAAAGTACCCAGTGGTGTGCAGTAAGAGTCTAGAACCATCACAAACTCTGGGAGGCAGGAAAGAAAGGGGAAGAGGCACCAGAAACCCCAGTGCAGACACAGTATCTTAGTTTATAAAACAAATGAACCGATTCCCTATCAGTAGAAACAAAAAGCCTCAAAGATTTCAC
This sequence comes from Mus pahari, assembly GCF_900095145.1. NCBI lineage: Eukaryota > Metazoa > Chordata > Mammalia > Rodentia > Muridae > Mus > Mus pahari. The sequence goes on from NC_034608.1 coordinate 30,122,620, forward strand.
ACTTTCCAGCAGGCAGACAGATCCTAACTAGACAGTCTGATGCGATGACTTATGATGTCTTATACAAACAATCAGAGCCTGCCACCTCATCCCGACTGGCCAGTTGCAGGGAGGACAACTGATACTTTAAACAGTGCCTCCCTACCCACCCCCCCACCCCCATGGCTCAGAAGGCAAGGCTAGGTAACTTTTCTTCACTAATATAGAAGATCCCACCCCATCTGGGTTGAGATCCGAGAACTTAGCACCCTGTCTGGTGCTGGAGCTGAACTTAGGCCCTCACTCATGCTGTACAAGTGCTCTACCACTGAGCTGTTTGTTAACTCCCATTCCACAGATCCTTAGACTGCTATTTAATTTTTTAAATGTTGGCTTTTGTCTGGTGAATACTATTATCCCCATGCCTTGGGCTGTTCCTGTCCAATAAAACCTAGTTACAACCAACCAGAGATGATCTTTAGCAAGGCTGTCAGTAATGGCACCAAAATACAGCAGCATGAAAACTAGCTCCACTTCCCTGTTGAAAACCTGCAGCACTGGGTCTCCAGACAGCAGTTTCTGCCATCTAACTCACCTGACAGACGGTCAAGAACATGGATACAAAACCTGACCATGGGGCTGGTGAGATGGCTCAGCGGGTAAGAGCACCCGACTGCTCTTCCAAAGGTGCAGAGTTCAAATCCCAGCAACCACATGGTGGCTCACAACCATCCTTAACGAGATCTGACTCCCTCTTCTGGGGTGTCTGAGGACAGCTATAGTGTACTTACATATAATAAATAAATAAATCTTTAAAAAACCTGACCATGGAACTGTTGGCAGCTGACATGCCAAGGGCAAACAGAAGAAATTTTAAGTGGATACAAACAAGGTGAAAAACAAGCAAACTGTCTACCCCACAACAGAGCAAACAGTATGCAAGTCACTGCCACATCTACAGTGACCTCCAGAGCCAGCAAATGGAGACCCAAGACATTCTAGGTCCAGGCGAGCACTTGAAGTTGAGGAATCACAAGCAAGCCTAGGAAGACTAGGAAAACTTGCTCTGGGAAGGCACCCCAGAGAGTACTGGGGACATGGGACACACCCGCACGTCTGGGGCATCTGCTGAAAACAATGAACTACCAGCTGGGCGTGGTGGCGCACGCCTTTAATCCCAGCACTTGGGAGGCAGAGGCAGGCGGATTTCTGAGTTT
>NC_034608.1:30123845-30142856 GCF_900095145.1 Mus pahari
AAACAAACAAACAAAAAAAAAACAATGAACTACCATAAAATGCTAGCTCACAGGAACATCTAGCTTTGAAAAAGCCTTAAAACAGTACCAATTTCTTTATACCTTTCTAAACTAATTTTGTTAACTACTTAAAGCTAATGTTTACCTAAATTCCATATTAACAGCAAACATGAGTTATTTTCATTCACAGAATTATTACCCATATATTTCATTGGTAGAGCTGGAAGCACAGTCTACTATGTAACCTGTTCAAAGCTAGACTGCCAAGTGAGCAGAGGGCCCAGACTCAAACCCACAGCGCCTGCCTGTCCTGCTGAGACCAGGAGGCAACAGTGTGGATGTCGGCAGGCAGACAGACAAGCCCCGACGCAACAGTGTGAGTGTGGGTGCGAAAAGAGAGATTCATGTCAAAGAAGGAAAGGGGGTATGTAAGGATCTAAAGCTGTCCCTACTCAAGTCTCAGTGACAGAAAATGGTCCTCACTGTCAGTCTCAAGGAGAAGGACACTGTACGATAGGCGGGTCTGTTTTAACCATGGCCAAACAACCACTGACCACTTTATGTGAGCAGCTGAGTTATCTTCAGGAAAGGGACCACTGCTGCTATAGCAACAGGAGGGAAGAAATGAAGACTCTCTCTGCGCACAAGATGCTGATGGCAATTAGAAATTACTTAAGGGGCTGGAAGGACAACTCATCAGTCTGAGGGTGCAAGCTCCCCTTCCAGCACCCGTATCAGCTCAGAGCACTTACAACCACTACCTTCAGGAGAAACTAATGCCTCTGGTTTCAGCAGGCATGTACAGGGAGTCGCACACAGACAAACATTAGCCACCAGTGTTGCCAGCGGGCAGTCCACCCTTGGAGCCGGGCAGTAAATTCGGTCTGCTCCATTTCAGACCATTTACTGGATATTTCTCTACTATAGACTAATAACATAAACATAGATTTGAAGTACACTTAGGTTAAGAGTCTAAAAATACATCATAAAAAAAAAAAAAAAATCTAGCTCATATAACCTCTAGCCTGAATCCTTATACACACATTTCTCAAGTCATTCTGTGCTCCACTAAGGAAATGACATTTAAAATGACATTTCTACACCTTGTCACTACACCCAACTTGAATGTGAAGGGCAAACCCACTCCAAAGCCGATACAAGCCATCCTTTTGCATATCTGGGTATGATTCCGTGAAGTTAAGGCAGCAGTAAGCTGAAGCCAGGAAATCTGGGCTGTGGGCCAACAGCCTTCTATTATCACTGTGACCTTGGGCAAATCATCAAATCAGATCTGAGGGAGCCACAGGACAGGTAAAAGCACTCTATAAACTGAATGCACACCTCCAGAGGAAACGGCATACTAGTCACAAGTAACTGAAGGAGCAGATTCCAGTTCATCTCAGGTGAAGACATTCAACTCTAATTAAGGGCCCAATTTAAAGCAGTGTCATGTGAATAACTGGAACTGGAAAAACAAACAAAGGCAGTGTCAATCAGGCCTTCTTACCGGTTTGTTAATGTTGGCCCCAGCTTGAATCAGCCAGACCAGACAGTGAGGATGTCCTCCAAAAGCAGCAATGTGGGCTGGGGTCTGGGCATAGCGGCTGGTCGAGACATTCAGGGAGGCCCCAGCTCTTACCAACTGCGTCAAGCACTCCAACTTCAAACAAAGGTGGGAGGAGAAACAGGACATGTCAGGATAGCAATGAATAGGACACAATCTAAATTCTCCAACACTCACCAGTGGCACATTTATGCTGAGTGGAGTGTTCTTAAAACACACACAAGCCAGGTGTGGTGGCGCTTGCCTTTAATCCCAGCACTCGGGAGGCAGAGGCAGGCGGATTTCTGAGTTCGAGGCCAGCCTGGTCTACAAAGTGAGTTCCAGGACAGCCAGAGCTATACAGAGAAACCCTGTCTTGAAAAACCAAAAAAAAAAAAAAAAAAAAAAAAAAANAAAAAAAAAAAAAAAAAAAAANNAANNAAANAAANAAAAAAAAAACAAAACACACACACACAAAACCTCCCATAAAGGCTTTCACATTCATGGTAAGTAAATGTCAGGCTGTAAAAATTGTACAAATTGTACTGTACTGTAAAGAAGGACAGTAAACTCTTTATAGTCAGACTTTTCCATATCGTGTACAACCCTGCCACACTGAACTGCCCCAAAGCCCATTCTCTATCACTCTCTCAGCCTTTAAAACTGAACAGAAACCAAGTATGCAAGATAAATAAATAACTATAAGAGTCACACCAAGGCTGAGCTCACCCAGTAGGTGACTAATTCAGAGACTGGCAAGCGCAGACAAGATACAGCCAGGTCCCGCTGCTCTGGCAGCTGGTTCTGAGTCCACCACATTCAACATGTGCCTACACTGGCCAGGGGTTTCTTTGGTATTACTTGTTCTCCAATTTTGGACTGTTTCCCCTCAACTGACCACAAGGCAGTGAAGATTTGCTTGGTTGCAAGCAATTCCTGGGAACAAACAGCACCCCGAACCTCCTGTCTCCCCAAGCAGGGTAAGCTTTTCCTTACAAAGGACTGGTCACTTCAATAAACACAGATTCTCTGAGTTTTTATTGATCGGCAGGCTACAAAACTTGCACAGTCCGCAGCAAACAAACTTTAAGACAGTGTTAGAAAGTAAAGGCTGAGACGGGCGTGGTGGCACACGCCTTTAATCCCAGCACTTGGGAGGCAGAGGCAGGCAAATTTCTGAGTTCGAGGCCAGCCTGGTCTGCAGAGTGAGTTCCAGGACAGCCAGGACTACACAGAGAAACCGTTTGGTAAAACCGAAAAAACCAAAAAAAAAAAAAAAAAAAAAAAAAGAAAGAAAGAAAGAAAGTAGAGGCTGGTGAGATTTCCCAAGGGAAAAATACAAGCACAAGTGGCAGAAGGATGAACAGGTGTCAAGTGAAAAGCAGTTAACCTTTAACGTGGAGTCAGGATTTGAACCTGTTAGCTATGCCATGTTCAACCTAGGAAACTGGCTTTGTAATTGTGGAGGGTACTTTTAAATGGGGCATCTGGTAAAAGCAAGATAGTTAGGCTTCACAATGGCCAGTCTTCCGGGAATAAATAAGCCCCATAAATTACTGGGTAACCTGAGCACCACTGGTAGGTACAACCTAGGGCAAACAGGCTGGAAACCTACGGGGGGTTGGGGGAAAGAGCAGAAACACATGGTAGGGCTGGGTAAAGAGGCTCGGCCTTTTTCGCCTCTAAGAGCTTTCCGTAATAGTTGGAACGGGTTTCCAAGATGGTTCCACATCTTAAGACCATCAAGGTTTCTGATAGGAAAGCTCAAAACTACAACGTCCTTGCCTCCGCTACCATACTGGTCTCCAAAGTCAAGACTACAACTTCGTTCTCCGTAGAAGTGAAAAGGCTCCTTTAGCTTTAGATCGAATTCTGGCACACAGTACGGCGTGAATTTTGCCGCTTTATGGCGCAGAAGCACTTCTGTGTGCAGGTAACTAGGGCGACCACGAGAAGGTGGATTCCCAGGGACTACCTGCACCCAACTGCATGCCACCTTTCAACACCAGGAGGATGGGGCCAATTAGCGCAGCTTACACAGGGCGGCCCCGGGGGAGAATGGAGGCCGGTAGGCATGGCCGCGACCCCGCCGTCGGCCACAGTAGGTGCAGTCTTGACACCCCCGGCTGCAAGGGCAGCGCCCATCCCTCCGTGCTTTCAGGGCGCCCTGCACCCGGTTTCCATTAGACAGGAGCGCGAGGCTCCGGGTCCCCTTCGCCACGATTCCCGAAGCCCGGCGGCCTCCGCGCAAACCGCCTCAACGGCGGTCGGCCCGCCCCGCTCGGAAGAGCCACAAGTGTGCACATGCGCCCTGGATCCTTCGGGGGAGCCGGCGAGACCGACCCCATTTCCGCCCCGCCTCCCAGCACTCCCCGCGCCCCCCGAGGTCCCGAGTCGCGCGCCGCCCGCCGCACATGCGCCTTGAAGCCCTCGAGGCTCCCGCGGCGCCGGAGCAGCTTCCGCGCCCCCACCCCCGGGATCGCAGACCGCACGGTGCCGCACACGCGCCCCGGAACCCTCAGGGGGTGCCACCGCTGTCGCTGCCGACCGCGCTCTCCAGGCACGGTGGGGGTGCGCTCTGACCCTAACAGCACACCACGCGGAAGATGGCGCCTTAAAGTGCCCGCGCCCACCTTGCCGAAGTGCGCGGCCCAGTGCACGGGCGTCCAGCCGTAGAAGGAGTCCTCAGCGGCCAGGTGAGCGCGCGGCGTGTGTGGCAGCAGCGAACAGAGCGCGACCAGGTCCCCGTCGCGGCAGGCGCGGTGCAGCGGGAAGCGGAGCGACAGCAGCTCCTCGCTGGAGAAACCAGCCTCCACGCCCGCGCCCGCTCCCGCCGACATGATGGGTCGCTGGGAAGCACGCGACTGGTCGGCCAGAGGGATGTGCCGGCCGAGGCCCGCGAAGCTGCCGCCACTCGGACACAAAGGGCAGGCGAGCTGCTGCCGCGTCCCACCCGCATCCGAGCGCGGCGAGCACTGAGGGCGGGACCTGGGCGCCGGGGCGGAGCCTGCGCCTCGAGAGGGTGGGGCCTAACAGTCTGCTGCCTCCGACCGCTGCTGACGCCCGCGGTGGGGCGTGGCCTGCTCCTGGATAGGGTGGTGCCTCCCGCAGGTGGTGCTGAAGCTGGCGCCCGGGATGGGGCGTGCCCTTGGCTGCGGGGCGGGGCCTTCTCCTGGTCTGCGCAGGGACGCCGCCTTAGGCTTCTGGTGGTGAAGTTAGGGGCTGGGAGGCGATCACGGCTTGAGGAGGCCGCTACTGATGCCAACGCTGGAGGTGTAGGGGTTGAGCCTGCACGTTAGCGTGGTTAGAGGGACGAGACCTGCCGGGTGGTGGTGGCGCACGCCTTTATTCCCAGCACTTGGGAGGCAGAGGCTGGCGGATTTCTGAGTTGGGCTACACAGAGGAACCCTGTCTCGAAAAACAAACAAACAAAAAAAAATAAAATATGGAGTTTAAAATTAATTAATTAATTAAAAGAAAATATGCTCAAAAAAAAAAAAAAAAAAAAAAAAAAAAAAGGAAAAGAAAAAAAGAGGGAGGGGACTAGACTGCGCCTGAGACCTCGCCTTAAGCCTGCGGGCTAGGACCCTGGCTGTAAACCTAACTGAAAAATCTTGCCTGGGGCAAGGCCAAGGCCAGGCCCGGCCTCTCTGTGATTGGCAGGTGGAAGCCACGCCTTAACTAAAGGAGGAGCGTCTGGGATTTGGAGCGGGGCTGGGCTCCGGTCGATTCTTGGGGCGGCTGGGCGTGACCTGGAGCGGTTGGGGCTCGGCGGCAGGTTCCTGCCTAGGATGGTGCCTGAGGCGCTACTTCTAAATAAAGCTGCTGCTCTGCCAGACACCCTCGCGAGTGGGGACTCAGGACTCTGGCAGCCTGCCCTGGCCCGCTTCCGCGGTTGCCTGAGTTCCTCCAATTAGTGTTTATTGGGCGCCTGCGGTGCACAGCTCCTCATTAAAAACCCGAAAACAAGGGTGCAGCTAGTTACTTCTCTATGCTTTAATTGGGATGGATGCCAGAGAGGATCGAGAGGTGAGAGGCCCTGGCTTCTGTAACTGTAAAACATGAGTCACGTGAGCAGGCTGGGCACATGGTGAAAGAAATTTTATTATCGAGAAAAATTGACTACTAAATTCTCTTTCCAATGGTACAATGTAAAAAATTTGAAATTTTTCTTCTTAAAAAAAATTTGGCTTTTCGAGACAGGGTTTTTTTTTCTTTTTTTTTTTTTTTCGACACAGGGTTTCTCTGTGTAGCCCAGCCTGGTCTACTCACTTGAACTCAGAAATCCGCCAGCCTCTGCCTCCCAAGTGCTGGGATTAAAGGCGTGCGCCACCACTGCTCGGCTAATTTTCTTATTTTCAATAAGAAAATTTCTTAAAATTTGAAAATCATACTGAGCCATTAAGGAGTGGATACTATTCATGGAAACTTACTAAAGTTTTTTTTTTCCCTTTTGCTATATATATTTGTTCCTTGTGTATGTTTATCCTTGAGGAGGCAACATAGTAGAGATTAAAATTACTGTATTGCAGAAACTGGCCTGGAACTCATCATCCTCCTGCCTCAGGCTCCCAGCTGTTGGGATTATAAATATGCCACCAGACTACATACCTTACACTGCAGCATTAAGTAGTCTAAAGCAAGTAATTAGAAACCAGACAATTGATAAAAGGAAATTGTTAACCGGGGTGAACACACTACACAGCCATCGTTCAAATAACAAACACTCCCTGTGAAGGTGATATTGAGAAATGTTCCGGTTTACACAGACAAGTGTGATGTTTCAATTCACTGAGCAATGACTAATGCGTGGGAAATATGAGATGTCATCCGTCTCAAGTTCATAATCGGTGAGGCAAGAACACACCTCAGTTTTGTTATTACTTAGATGCTTGGACCGAATGGTGGGCTCTTGTGTTTCAAGCTTCTTTCACTGAGAAGTTGGTTCTGTTTGACATGCCATTGACCTGAATCTGAGCGCATCCCCTTAAGCTCTGGAAAGAGGAGTCTCATTTTGTAAGATGACAAGTGTACCTGGTCAGCTTTTCCAACAAGGGTGAGGCACTTTCCCCTGTCTTCTGGGGACTGTGAGCCTGAGATTTATACTTAAGGGAACTCCCTTGGGTGTAGCATCAGATCTGGACCATGTGACCAACCCATGTTAGGTTGCCTTAAACATGCTCTTTGTATTTACTTTAGTGCATGGCTCATGTGGATGTCTGGGGATAGTTTTGGGAACCTTGATTTGTGGGGCTTCTTCAGCTCACCAGCCTTGGCAGCAAGTTCCTGTACCTGCTGAGCCTTCTTTCTCACTGGCCCATGGTTTGCGTTTTCACCATATATTTTATTTTGCACACAGTATCAAGATCTAGTAAAATAAAATGTAATGTTAGGTAGGATTCTTAGAATGCATCTTTCTTCAAGACTACTTTTTAGTTTGTACAATTACTTACACAATATGCATATTTCTATAGCCATGCATAGAGTGATGTGTGTCCTCATGAATGGGCCCCAGGGTCTGCTCATGGAACTTGTGGATTGGGTGTATCAAGTGTCAGCATTCCAGTTGGTGAGTAACCCACATTTTGCTTAGTTACTATTTTCCTTTTGTTTTCTTGAGGGTCTGTGTGGTCCAGGCTAGCCTGGAACTCACCGTCCTCCTCCTCAGCTCTCCGTCTGCTGGGGTTGAGGGTATGTGCCACCATGCCACATTTTGTTCAGTTATTGTGAAAGAAAATACAAATAAGTACCCTGCCTTTAAAACTGGAATTGTGTTTTTCCAACCAAAGATAGTGTCATGAAAGGAGTCGTTAGTGGGGCTGAGATGCCAAATTTTTTAAGTTCAGACTCTATTTTAGAGAGCCTGACCTAAGTTTGAACTCAGGTAACTAACATGCTGGGATGTAGCATTAGTTTCCAAGTTGCCCCCCAACAAAACCGGAGCCTGGCTCCAGTCTCTAGGCTAATCCCTAACAAGACCAGCGTCTCCAGGTTATACCCTCAACAAGACCAGTGTCTCCAGGTTATTCCCCCAACAAACCTGCACCCCCAGGTTACAAGCCCACCCCCTGCCTAACGACCACTGATGCAGAAGGAGCAGAAATTAAGTTTATGATATGACTCCCTGCACCAGCCAGTTATGTTAAAGGCCACGGGAGCTTTCCAGTTAGATGCTTGCACACGTACTCCCTGCTTGCTGCTTACTATAACGTCTTGCCCCATAGACATTCTGGGCTCCCCAAGCGCTGGGATTAAAGGTGTGCGCCACCACTGCCTGGCCAGAACTCTAGAATTCTTTTATTTTTGTTTTTGTTTTGTTTTTCGAGACAGGGTTTCTCTGTGTAGCCCTGGCTGTCCTGGTACTCATTCTGTAGACCAGGCGGGCCTCGAACTCAGAAATTCACCTGCCTCTGCCTCCCAAGTGCTGGGATTAAAGGCGTGCACCACCACACCGGGCTCTAGAATTCTTGCAATTTTTTTTTTTAAAGATTTACTTATTTATTATATGTAAGTACACTGTAGCTGTCTTCAGACACTCCAGAAGATGGCGTCAGATCTTGTTACGGATGGTTATGAGCCACCATGTGGTTGCTGGGATTTGAACTCCAGACCTTCAGAAGAGCAGTCAGGTGCTCTTATCCACTGAGCCTCTCACCAGCCCGAATTCTTGTATTTTAAGTACCTAGTCTACCAAATGAACCACACCCCAGCCCAGCCTTCACAGACCCTTGCTGGTTAGAAAGCCCAGCCTTACAGACCCTCGCTGGTTAGAAAGCCCAGCCTTCACAGACCCTCGCTGGTTAGAAAGCCCAGCCTTCACAGACCCTCGCTGGTTAGAAAACTGTCAGGTGCCACCCCTTACCTTTGAAAATGGAGGTAGACTTTGGTCTTCCTGTGCGCATGTCTGTTTTGGAGTAGAAACTCTCACTCCTCTCACTCCATGACCCTGTCCCTGATTCCCAACAGCTCCCTACCCCCACCTCATGCTTCATCCTCACTCAACATTTGCCAAGTGACAGAAAATTGAAAACCGAGGTTCAAATCAGTTGTTACCCCATTTTCAGAAAGAGGGTGGTCAAAGATCTTGCTTAAAGAGACCATCAGTATTCTAGAGCTTTCGGACATGGTAAGGCACGCCTCTACTCACTTGGAAGGCAGAGGCAGGAAGATCTATGCGAGTTGAGGCCAGCCTGGTTTACATAGCAAGTTGGAAAGGTCTAAGTGGAAAGACCATATCTCAAACAAAAGTTATAGAATTTACCTATCAGTGTCTTGCAAATGCCTTGTTTTAAAAAAAAAAAAGTGCTGAGTACAAATATTAAAGGGGGAGTTTTACTCAGACACAAAATCAGACTCCATTTGTCACATCGATGGAAACAGAAGTCATTGTTGGGGAAGAAGGTGTAGGGTACTGTGTTAAGTCAGTTTAGTGGTATTGTATTGAAATAACCGGGGCATGAGCAACATGAAGTGTTATTCTAGCTCATGGTTTTGGGGATTCCAGTCCCTGATCAAGTGACCCTATAGTTCCGGGTCCCATGCAGCAATTCCCTCATGGCAGAGCATGCCATTCTGAGAGGCAGGTCCCATAGTTCCCTTTGCAGGAGATCCCCACCCCAAACTCCATTACCTAGAGTCCTTGCTACAAGGTCCCTTTGCCCCTGTAGCAGTTCCACTTTGGGATCAAGCCATTAACACAGAGACACTTGGAACTATAGCAGGCACGGAGGTGGGGGTGGGGATGGGAGGAGTGGTGGAGGATAGCTGTGGGCGTGTCAGGCGCTGTTACATAGGAAAAGAGTTCCTTGCCCCGAGAAGCAGCTGAGGGGTAAGATGACGGTAGGGTTGACTTCAGCATCACAGCCACATAGTCATTTAAAATGTCTTCAACCGGTCTGCTCATGTTGTCACTGCTACTATTCAGGAGTGCTTCAGCCCCTGAGCCAGGGTGCTGGGTTTCTGGCCACCTGAACGGCAGACTAGGAAGTCTCCTCACCACCCAGGCTGTGCCAGACCGGGCAGAGGGCGTTGCCTGGCCACCAGCTGACCAGCCCTTTTACCTGATGTTACTGAAGTGATGTCACTTTCTGTCTTTTACTGAAAGTACTACTATCACATTTACTACAAAAGCACACCAAAAAAAGCTGGTGTAATCCGGAACTTGGGATCGGTTTTCAAGGCTAGCCTCTGCTACATGAGACCCCACATTTAAAAGAAATATGTACAAACAGCACTTAGCTTACTAGGACTGTTCATTACAAAGGAGATCATCTTAGCCACTTCAACAAGAGGCAACATGACTCTTACCTGCACAGAGTAAGAGTCACCAAGCCAGTGAGTGCTAATGTCACAATGTGGTCTCTACAGTGAAGACCTGTAGAACCTTCCACTACCCTTCCTGGTTATTTTAAACTTGAAAGCAATCTCACTGGGGCCCCAGGGAGGCTCCTTAAATGGAGCAGAGGCTACAGAAAACAACAGCTCTAGTGGCAGTTCCCCTGGAGGCTTTCTACTGGGGCAGTTCATCTCTCTGTCGGCCTTTCCCTCTCTGGTGGGAAGGCTGGGATAGTGTGTGTGAAAAGTGTGTGCTGGAGAGAGTTCCCAGCCTCTCTGGTTTAGTTTCTTTTCTCATTAAAGTAAAAAGATTAATTATTCTGTCCAGCTGTAAGGTCATTGACAAGGTCAATCAAGACTAGCTGCTGATTGACAGTCCCCTGCAGCTCCCAGACACCACAGTCACCAGCGTTTGCTTCTGCAGTCTTACTCTTGGTTATTGCTTCTCTTTTTTCCTTGAAGGCTGAATATAAAAGTGGAGGTCTCTGGGACTTTGTGTTTTCAGAGTCTGCTTACTTGGGGTACATGTCAGTTCCTGAGTATGTCCCTGGTCCCTCTCAGTACCTCTTCTTTGTTCCTTGGCCTGGTAGCCCTGAGAGATCACCACTGCTGAACACTATTGAACCCCACAGCTGTGAATGTTGCTACACTATCACCTCTGCTAGGGACCCTGCTCCTCTAGCCCTTCATCCAAGATGTTGGACAGCCCTGCCCTGACTCTTTGTTGTTGGTGGTGGTCGTGTCATTTGTTTTGACAACCTGGCACAATCTAGGGTTATCAGCGAAGAGGAACATCAATTAAGAAAATGTCTCCAAGAAACCACCTGTAGACAGTCTGTTGGATGTTCGTTGTCTTGACTATTGATTGATGTGGGTGGGCCCAGCCTCGAGGAGACAGTGCCACCCTTAAGCAAGTGTTCCTCAGTTGTACAGATAAGCAGGCTAAGCAAGTAATGTGGAGCAAGCCAGTAAGCAGCATTGTTCCATGGCTTCTGCTTAAGTTCCTGCCTCAATGTGTCTGCATTGAGTTCCTGTCCTAACTTCCCTCAGTGATGGAGTATGACCCTAGAGTTGTAAACTGACATTGAAAGGAAAAATTATAAAAATTCAAGGTTTAAGGTTGGAAACTTTAAAAAGTTTTTAAAAAGACTTAGGACTAAACACTATGAAAAACAAGTCCAGGCAAGTCTAGGCGCGATGGGGGCCCGCCCAGCCGATAGGACTAACAGACCATAAAGATAAAGGAAAGGAATGCAGGGACTAGCCCAAGCTATCAAGACTGACTCATAAACCATCTGGCAGATCTCCCCTAGCTTACTCAGAGTCACACATTAACCAGATGTCAGCCGGGCGTGGTGGCGCACGCCTTTAATCCCAGCACTTGGGAGGCAGAGGCAGGCGGATTTCTGAGTTCGAGGCCAGCCTGGTCTACAGAGTGAGTTCCAGGACAGCCAGAGCTACCCAGAGAAACCCTGTCTCGAAAAACAAAACAAAACAAAAAAACAAAAACATTAACCAGATGACCTTCTACCCCTGATAAGCCTCAGGCTTCTGGAATCCCGGACGCCCCAGCCTGCACGTACTATTCTGCTGTGTTGTAATCTCACTGCTATGTTTGAATGAGCCAATCACCTGTAGCCGTGCCAATTTTCCCCATCCCCAGACCCTCACCCCATAAAAACCCCTTGCTTCTATGATTCCGGGTCGACTTCCTCTGTCTCCTGCATGAGACACGTGTCTACCTGGAGCTCCGCCATTAAAGTTACCTTGTGCTTTTGCAACAAGAAGTGTCTCGAGCATTCTTCGGGGATTCCCGATATCTGCAACTTGAGGGGGCTTCCCATTTGGGGGGATCCTACATTTGGGGGCTCGTCCGGGATTCCGGTGGGTCCCCGAAAACCCCGAGACACTCTTGGAGGTACGTCTGTGGTAGTGTGGTGTGTTAGTGTGCGGCTGCTGTGTCTGTGTCTATTTCTTGTTCTCTGGTCTGAATCTGGTATTCTGGCAGCTGCCACTGAAGCCGTAGGACTCGGTGACTTGCGGAGGGGGACGCCCCAAGGTCCGCAAGGCTGCACCTCTTGAAGGACACTTCAAGAGAGACCCTGGAGGAGGAAATACCCAGGGTACAGGACAGCCGGGAGGAACCGGCTGTCACTTGGCAGGGTGAAGGAGACAGAGTGTTTTTCCTGCCAGAGAAAGGGTGGACGCGGAATCCCACCCCGTCTGAAGTAGCATTTGGCTGGCTGTATAAGTCCATACATGGGTGAGTGTGTCTAGACATGTTAGTAACTTTTGTCTCTATCTTTGTGTTGTCCCCGTTTTTATTCTTCGTTATGGGTCAGACTGTTACAACCCCTCTGTCTTTGACTCAAGACCATTGGACGGACGTTAGGGCAAGAGGACGGAACCTATCAGTGATAGTCAAAAAACAACCCTGGCTGACTTACTGTTCCGCGGAGTGGCCCACATTTGGCGTGGGCTGGCCCTCCGAGGGAACTTTTGATTTACCGACCATCAGAGCTGTGAAGGCTATTGTTTTTCAAGAAGGAGCAGGATCCCACCCGGACCAGCAGCCGTACATCGTAGTATGGGAGGATTTAGCATGATCCCCACCCCCGTGGGTCCGTCCATTCCTCCCACCCCTCTGCCCCGGCACTAAGATCCTGACGGTCCGGGAAGATGATGAGAAAGAGAAAAAAAAACTGAAATTTGACGAGGAGAGCAAGCGCAGTCCACCACCTGCACATCCTCCTAAGATCTACCCCGAGATTGAAGAACCTCCTGAGTGGCCTGATTCCCCACAACCCCCTCCCTACCCGTAAATTCCCCAACCCCCAGCCGCTCCCATGACCCTGCCTTCGGCCCCTCCTATGGCTCAAGCCCCGGGAATCGGGGGTGGAAAACCTTCAGCCAGAAGGAGAAGTCGGTGGGGAGCCTCCCCAGAAGGACCAGCAGACTCGACCATCACACTCCCCCTCAGAGCAGTCAGGGCTCCCCCTGCTGACCAAAACGGTTTACAGCTTTTACAGTATTGGCCTTTTTCCTCCTCCGATCTTTGTAACTGGAAGACTAACCACCCCTTTTTCTCCGAGAACCCCACAGGGCTCATGAGCCTGATTGAGTCACTGATGTACTCCCATCAGCTGACATGGGACGACTGCCAACAGCTCCTACAAACCCTTTTCACCACCGAGGAGAACGAGAACCCTACAGGGCTCACAAGCCTGATTGAGTCACTAATGTACTCCCACCAGCCAACGTGGGACGACTGCCAGCAGCTCCTACAAACCCTTTTCACCACTGAGGAGAAGGAGAGGATTCTCCCCGAGGCTCGGAAAAATGTCCGAGACGGGGCTGGGCGAGGAAGGATTCCCATTGACTCGACCCCATTGAGATTATAACACGGCACAAGGTAGGGAACGACTGTCCAATTATTGCTGGGCTCTGGTGGCGGGTCTCAGAGGTGCCGCATGTCAGCCCACAAATCTGGCCAAGGTAAGAGAGGTCATGCAGGGGACAACAGAACCCCCTTCAGTATTTCTAGAAAGACTTATGGAGGCTTATAGGATATATACCCCGTTTGACCCTACGTCTGAGGGACAGCGGGCTTCAGTGATTATGGCTTTTATTGGACAGTCAGCCCCAGACATCATTAAGAAGTTACAACGGATCGAGGGGCTACAGGACTATACCATGAGGGACGTGGTGAGAGAGGCAGAGAAAGTGTACCATAAGAGAGAGACAGAGGAAGAGAAATTAGAAAGAGAGAAAAGAGAAAAGAGAGAGGACAAAGATAGAAGAGACAAAAGACTAGAGAAAGTTTTAACTAGGATTCTGGCCGTGGTAGGAGAAAGAGATAAGAGAGACAGGACTAGGCAGTTAGGAAACCTGGGAGACGGGAGAAGGCAGGAGCCAAGGAGGCCCAGAGGAGATCAACCGCGTTTGGAAAGAAACCAGTGTGCATACTGTAAAGATACTGGCCATTGGGCTCATGAATGCCCCAAGAAGAAGCAGGAGGCAAAAGTATTGTCCCTAGGAGATGATGAAGACTAGGGGAGACGGGGCTCGGCCCCCCTCCCCGAGCCTAGGGTAACCTTAGATGTGGAGGGGACTCCTGTAAACTTCCTGGTCGACATGGGTGCTGAATTTTCCATTCTGCGGACGCCTTTAGGAAAAATAAAAAAGAGTAAAAAGACTTTGGTAATTGTGGCCACCAGGCAAAAATCATATCCTTGGACCACCTCCCGGACAGTGGATTTAGAACGAAATAGAGTGACTCATTCATTCCTAGTCATCCCGGAATGCCCTATGCCCCTGTTAGGAAGACACTTGCTGACCAAATTAAAAGCACAAATAACTTTTGCCTCTCACCAACCGGAGGTATCCTGGGGAGTAGGGGAGTCTCGGGCCCTGATGTTGTCTCTGCAATTAGGGAAAGAATACCGGCTCTACCAAAACAACCCAAAACCCCCTGAGGAAATCCAAGCCTGGCTTGACCGATTCCCTCAAGCTTGGGCTGAGACGGGAGGGGGGGGGAGGGCGGGGGTATGGGAATGGCAAAACAAGTTCCCCTGGTGGTAATTGAGCTCAAGTCTGGAGCCACCCCCATTGGGGTTTGACAATACCCCATGAGTAGGGAAGCTTGGGAGGGCATACGCCCCCACATTACCAGACTTATTCAACAAGGGATTCTGGTTTCATGCAAGTCCCTGTGGAACACCCCCCTACTCCCAGTAAAAAAGCCAGGGACTAATGACTATTGCCCGGTACAAGATCTTAGGGAAGTTAATAAGCGAGTTCAAGACATCCATCCTATGGTGCCAAACACCTACAATTTACTCAGCACCCTGCCACCTGAACGAACCTGGTACACTGTTTTAGATCTCAAGGATGCTTTCTTTTGTCTGAGATTACATCACAACAGCCAACCTTTGTTCACCTTCGAATGGCATGACCCCGAGAGTGGGCAAGTTGGGCAGCTGACTTGGACGAGATTGCCTCAAGGATTCAAGAACTCACCCACGTTGTTTGATGAGGCTTTGCACCATGACCTGGCCCCTTTTCGGGCTAAGAATACACAGGTAACTCTCTTACAGTATGTTGATGACCTTTTGTTGGCCACAGAAACTTGCAAAGACTGAAATCGGGACTCAAAACCTCCTGGTCGATTTGGGTAAACTGGGGTACAGGGTCTCTGCCAAAAAGGCACAGTTATGTCAAAAAGAAGTAACTTACTTGGGATATACCCTAAGGGATGGACAGAGATGGCTCACGGAAGCCTGGAAACAGACAGTAATGCAGATCCCAACCCCGACCACATCTCGCCAGGTAAGAGAATTTCTGGGCACTGCGGGGTTCTGTAGACTTTGGATCCCAGGGTTCACGACTATGGCGGCCCCGCTATACCCTTAACTAAAGAAAAAGGAGAGTTCACCTGGACTAAGGATCATCAACTGACCCTCTCAAGAAGGCGCTGCTACGGGCCCCAGCACTAGCCCTACCAGATCTAAGTAAACCTTTCATCTTATATATTGATGAGAGGAATGGAGTGGCCAGAGGAGTCCTAACCCAGGCCTTAGGGCCTTGGAAATGACCGGCGGCCTACCTATCAAAGAAACTGAACCCTGTGGCTAGTGGGTGGCCTTCCTGTTTATGAGCCATAGCAGCAACAGCTATACTAGTCAAAGACGCTGACAAGCTGACTGTGGGCCAGAGTGTTACGATAGTACCCCACACTCACTTGAGAGCATTATCATACAACCACCAGACCGCTGGATGACTAACACCCGGATGACACACTATCAGAGCCTACTGCTGACTGAACGAGTAAGCTTCGCTCCCCCGGCCATCCTTAATCCCACTACTCTGCTACCTGAGGCTGATAAAGCCCCTGTGCACAAGTGTGAGGAAGTGCTGGCAGAAGAAACTGGAGTTCGGCCAGACCTCACAGACCGGCCATGGCCAGGGGCAATGACTTGGTATACCGACAGAAGCAGCTTCGTGGTAGAAGGTAAGCGGAGGGCCAGGGCAGTGATGGTAGATGGAAAGGCCGTCATATGGGCCAGCAGTCTCCCTGAGGGCAGCCCAAAAAGCAGAGCTCATCGCATTGATCCAGGCTTTAAGGCTGGCAAAAGGAAAGGCTATCAATATTTACACCGACAGTCGGTATGCCTTTGCTACAGCGCATATCCATGGGGCAATATACCGGCAGCGTGGACTCTTAATATCTGCTGGAAAAGATATTAAAAATAAAGAAGAAATCCTTAGCCTGCTAGAGGCTGTTCACTTGCCTCATAAAGTGGCAATAATACATTGCCCAGGACACCAAAAAGGGGCTGGACCCATAGAAAAAGAAAATCAGATGGCAGACCAGGAGGCAAAAAAGGCCTCAGGGACCTATGACTTTGATGATAAAAACTAAATCCCAACCAGAGACAGGAGATGGACAAAAGGACTCTCACAGAAGAAGAGGGGCAGGGGATATCTGGCTGACCCATCTGGGGGCTAAAACATGAGTAGAATTGGTTAGTAGGGTCCCCTTACTATATCCCTGGACTGAAGAAGGCTGCAGAAAATCTAGTCAAAAACTGCCACGCTTGTGCGTTTACTAATGCTGGGTCCAGCAGGCCCCTAGAAGGAAGACGTTTGAGAGGAGATAGACCTGGAACCTACTGGGAAACTGATTTTACGGAGGTAAAACCTGCCCAATATGGAAATAAATATCTTCTATTCTTTATAGACACTTTTTCAGGTTGGGTTGAAGCATTCCCCACAAAAAAATGAGACTGCCAACGTGGTGGCCAAAAAGATACTTGAAGAAATCCTGCTCTGATTTGGGGTACCCAAGGTAATCGGGTCAGACAATGGACCTGCTATTGTCTTCCAGGTAAGTCAGGGAGTGGCCAGACAGCTGGGGATCAATTAGAAATTACATTGTGCATACAGGCCCCAGAGTTCAGGACAGGTAGAGAGAATGAATAGAACATTAAAAGAGACCTTGACAAAATTAGCCTTAGAGACAGGCGGAAATGATTGGACAGCCCTTCTCCCTTATGCCTTATTCAGGGTTCGAAACACCCCTGGAACTTTTGGTTTGACCCCTTTTGAATTGATGGGTGGAGACCCATTTATGTGTCTGTAAAGGATAAAACTAGCCCAGATGTATCTTTCTCTCTTTCTTCCAACTTCTTGATTCGGCCTAAGGCCTTAGAAACAGTAAGAAAAGAGATATGGATGTAATTAAGAGAAACCTATATTGCTGGTAACACACAGGTGCCACACCAGTTTGAAGTGGGAGACGCTGTCCTGGTGAGGAGACATCGAGCAGGAAACCTAGAGCCGAGGTGGAAAGGACCATATCCGGTACTGCTAATGACGCCCACCGCAGTCAAAGTTGAAGGAATCCCCACCTGGGTCCACACATCTCATGTTAAGAGAGCACCCCCTGAAACTGATCAAGATGAATGGACACTGGAAAAGACTACTAACCCTCTTAAGCTGTGTCTGCTACGCCAGAACAATCCCAGAAGGCTTTAACCGCACCCCCCCCCCCCATCCAACAAACTTGGGAAGTACGAAATGGAGAAGGAGACATTGTGTGGTCAACCACCGCTGTTCACTCCCCATGGACTTGGTGGCCAGACCTCACCCCTGACCTTTGTAAGTTAGCAGCAGGCTCGCTTGCCTGGGATCTCCCAGACCATCTCGACCTTCTTAACCCACCCCCTGAAAAACAATGTGTCCCAAACGGGATAGGGAGCACATATGGTTGCTCAGGACAGTTTTATTGAGCAAATCTCAGATCAGCAGAGTTCTACGTCTGTCCCGGGCAAGGACAGAGCAAAAAGCTCCAGCACATGTGTGGGGGGAGGTCTGACTTCTACTGCGCCGCTTGGGGATGTGAGACTACAGTGCAGGCTTACTGGAATCCATCCTTGAAGTGGGACTTAATGACTGTAAAGAAAAAGAGTAGTCATGATAAACCAAACCAGGGCGAAAGAGATAGCTCCAAATACGCTGAAAATGGGTGCGCTTTAGCCAATAGCCCAAAGGGACCTTGCGAAGGTAAATATTGTAATCCTATACTTATAAAGTTTACTGATAAAGGGAAGCAGGAGCGCCAGAGCTGGTACAAGGGAAATGTTTGGGGTTTGCGAATAGATGCTCCTGGAAAGGATCCTGGGTTAATATTCGCAATTAAGTTGGCTATAGGAAACTTCCTCCCAGTACCCTTAGGGCCCAACAAGGTCCTCCCTGAACAGGGCCTCCCCATCAGAATCAAGCCACCGGGCCCCGAACACCACCCCACCAGCTGTGAGAACTGAAAGTACGCCTCAAACTCCTCCTCAGGAGCTCCCATCCAAGGCTCCTACAACTGGCCAAAGAATGTTCAATCTAATTCAGGGAGCTTATTATACCCTTAATCAGACTGATCCAGATGTTACCTCTGACTGCTGGTTGTGCCTATCCTCAGGGCCCCCTTACTATGAAGGTATTGCTTTCAATGGGAGCTTCAATACGAGCTCCGCCATTAAAGTTACCTCGTGCTTTTGCAACAAGAAGTGTCTCGAGCATTCTTCGGGGATTCCCGATATCTGTGACTTGAGGGGGCTTCCCTTTTGGGGATCCTACAACATAACCTTTTCCTCTCCGGGTTGCTTTTGGTCATGGTGTTTTATCACAGCAACAGACCCTATAACTAAGACAAACCTGGTCTTCTTAGTTTGTTTTGTGTAGGAGAGAGCGATCTGTAATCTTGCTCAGTACCTTACACAGACAGGGTTTCAGTTTCCCAGCCAGAACATGTAACTCTGCATGACTGGAAACCAGTGTTTTAATCCAGATACCCAGAACTGCCCTTGGTGTCTTTTGGCTGGCCACCCTTTAGTCTTTCACCTCCTATCCCAGCATGCATCCCTGGAACAGTGAGAAAGGAAACAGGTCAAGGGAAGGTTCTACTGCATAGCCTGCTCCAATATCTGCTGAATGGAGCATGAAATGAAATATATGAATGGAGCAGCACCTGATCCAGCTATACTCCATTGGGGCGTGAGGGGTGGCAGTTGTCATGGTGGAATGACTTAGAATTTTGCTTGTGCTGGGCATGGTGGTGCACGCCTTTAATCCCAGCACTC
>NC_034608.1:30142866-30147463 GCF_900095145.1 Mus pahari
GAGGCCAGCCTGGTCTACAAAGTGAGTTCCAGGACAGCCAGGAGTATACAGAGAAACCCTGTCTCGAAGGAAAAAAAAAAAAGAAAAAAGAAAAAAAAGAACTTTGCTTGTTCAGGTAAACCACCATCAGGTGCTGATGCCGACGTGACATGGTTCCTGCCTCTGGAACAAAGCCAGCAGGACATAGGTGTCCATGAGTGTTGAAGGATGCTGAGTGTGACATTTGTTTGTATAAAAACAAATGTATATATTTTGCTTCATGTTCCTCCTTCAGAAAATATTCTCCCTGCCAAGGTTAATGACCTCATGATAATTAGAAGCAAATGAGTCTGGAAGACGAGGGTGTGTCTCAGCAAAATGGTAAATGCCATGACCTTCAGAACAGCCCTTAAGGCTGTTGGAAAGAACTCTGAAAATATAAGTTCAAAAATATATAATTTCTCAACTATGTAAAAATATAAGGATGCAGTATGAATTGTATAAGGTGCTTCATAGACCTAAAAGAACAGAGGCAGCTGCACTGTGAGCCAGCTTGTCAGAAAAATACAAAGGAAGGAGATGAAGAGATTTAGGGAGTGGTGATCACAGAGGCAAGATCCCACCCAGCTAAGTTTATTATTTGTGTTTACAAAAGAAGGCAGATTCAAGGTCAGCCTGGGGTAGAGGGAGGTTAGGCCCAGGTGTGGTGGGCATGGCATCTCAGAGTGCAATCCCACCCAGCTATGTTATTGTCTGTGCTTACCAAGGCAGGCAGAAAGATCTCTGAATTCATTTGCAACGTTAAGGAAAAGAATGTACTTGCAGTCTTTTTCTAAGAATCGTGCTGGGGATAGGGGATACGGATTCCTGGAATAGTCCTAGGGGAACCTGGGATGAACGATTGAATTGATATGCAGATAGAAGTCTGGGCCTTGGTCTGGGAGACCTGAGCATTCTGGATGAGCTCTCTGGTGATCTCCAGAAAGCTGTCTCAAGCAGAACACAGTTGTCAGCTTGTGCCCACGCTTTGACTTTGAGTTCTTTCTGTTGCTCCTAAGCACCCCTTCCTCAGAACCCTCTCCACGTCAAGGCTGGTCCTTGGCATGCTGGGACTGACCAGACACACTGGACTCAATGGACCGAGCATGACACAGTTGAAGGCACACAGCACACTGGATGTGGGGCATTGTGAATGAGATTGTACTACCACTGCATACTTATGGTTGGCTGATTAAGACTTCAGTGGTTGTGGAAAGCTGGATTGTTGCAGGTTAATACTCACCTCTGCGGTTGGCTTAACATCCTTGTAATGATCAGAAGAAAAAAAAAATCCTTTTTGAATTGTGCTAGTAGATCCCCAGCTTCCACCAGACCACAGCTGCGAATGTCATCAGATCGCACCCAAGGCCTTTAGCCTAGACTTGGCAGATTTGCCTTCCTACCTGACATTTATCCACCAATGTATTTGAAAATCTACTCTATGACATTGTTCTGTTATTATAAAACTTGATGAAACCTCTACCACACTGGAACACGCCGTTTGCTGTTCCATGAATCCAACTTCCTGGGCCATGGTTATTCATAATTGGCTCTGGAATAAATGATCTCTTGTGCCCTTTGTGGTCAGCATTCTGTTTCTGTATTAACAACACACTGAATATGTTGGACCTATGAGAGCAGACCAGAGACACACGAGACACAGAGGGAGCCACAGCACAGTAAACTATCATTTTTGTCAGGGGCTACTCTGGGGACGCGTCACAGTCTCTGCCCAGGAGATGACCAGGAAACAAACTTCTAATTGATCCCGGGTACAGCTCAGTTGAAATCTCTATGCTGTCCCTTGGCAGCCATCCGGGCCCCTCTGTGATTGGCTTGTTAATCTTATACCCAGCCAGCAGCTTGGCAGGATGCACTGCCCTTTCCTGCATTTCCGCTTTCTCCACCTCATAAACGCAACAGTGTTAAGTATCATGAGTAGTTTGAATGTTAAAGACACTGCTGGTTAAGACTGGGATGGAAAAGCCTGCAAGGTGGCTCAGCGGGTAAAGGCACATGCCACTGAGCCTGAGGACCCAAGTTTTTTTTTTTTTGTTTTTTNTTTTTTTTTAAATATTTATTTATTATTATACATAAGTACACTGTAGCTGATGTCAGAAACACCAGAAGAGGGAGTCAGATCTCATCACAGGTGGTTGTGAGCCACCATGTGGTTGCTGGGATTTGAACTCAGGACCTTTGGAAGAGCAGTGAATGCTCTTACCCGCTGAGCCATCTCACCAGCCCAAGGACCCAAGTTTGATTCCCTGGACCTACATGGTAGATGGAGACTGCTCAAGCATGTTCACACACACAATAAATGGGATTTTTCGAAGCTTGAAATCTTGATACTCTAAATTCTGACAGCTTTAGGGAAGAAGTCAGACCACTGTGGATCACAAACTTGAGAGCTGAGCTGTGGGGTTGCTACAGAGCTGTTAGGAGAGAACCAGGTCCAGAGCCAGAGTGGATGGTAGGACACACAGTAGGTCCAGATGGGCAAACCACAGGACAACCAAAAGCAGGTCATTGGCTCACATTAGTAGCATGGATTGATCTGAGTTAGGCCCCAGAACAGTTGTGGGATCTTTGCCTGTTTTTGACACTCAGACACTTGGTATCAAATGAAAGGCCTGGAGTGATGTTGTGCCCAGGCCAACCAGTGCTGGGTGCTGTCCTCTTTACAGAGAACAAGTAGGGGCGTTATACCCTTCCCTTGATCTGGTATGTCCAGTACGTTCTTGGGCCTGGTTTTTCCTGTTATGATTTAAATACAATCATGTGCTCTTACAGTCACAACTCACATTGATGACTTATGGGGACAGTAACAGCCTATCCACTCTGAGGAATAACTCACCGATTGTTTTGTTTGAGGCAGGGCCTCTCAGTGCAGTCCTGGCTGTCCTGGCAGTTAATACACAGACCAGGCTGGCCTCAAACTCAGAGCCTCTGCCTCCCACATGCTCCTCCCTCCCTCCCTCCCTCCCTCCCTCCCTCCTTCCTTCCCTCCCTTTCTTCCTTCCTTTTCCTTCCTTCCGTTTTCTTCCTTCCTTTTCCTTCCTTCCTTTTCCTTCCTTCCTTCCTTCTTTAATTTATTTATTTTATATATGTTATTACATTGTTGTTCTCCTTGGACACACCAGAGGAGGGCATCAGATCCCATTACAGATGGTTGTGAGCTACCATGTGGTTGCTGGGAATTGAACTTCTGCAAGAATAGACCTCTGGAAGAACAGCCAGTGCTCTTAACCGCTGAGCCATCTCATTAGCCCCAATCTCAATACATAGCTTGCTTACAACTCTGTAAAGTGATGTTGATGGAGGCTGAGAAAGACAGTAGCCCAGGGATGCCTGACATACCAGCATCCTAGAGCCTGAGGTAGTAGGATTAGTGAGCTTGAGGCACAGGCACACCTGAGCTCCAAAGCAAGACCTTATATTTTTTTTATTAGATATTACATTTCAAATGCTATCCTGAAAGTCCCCTATACCCTACCTCTGCCCTGCTCCCCTGCCCACTCACTCCCACTTCTTGGCCCTGGCGTTCTCCTGTATGAGGCATATAAAGTTTGCAAGACCAAGGGGCCTCTCTTCCCAATGATGGCCAACTAGGCCATCTTTTGCTATATATGCAGCTAGAGACATGAGCTCAGGGGGTACTGGTTAGTTCATATTGTTGTTCCTCCTATAGGGTTGCAGACCCCTTCTGCTCCTTGGGTAATTTCTCTAGCAAGACCTTGTATTTAAAAAAAAAAAAAAAAGGAAGGAGGAGGAGAAATAGTGAAGAAAACTACATGCTACTGATGTGACCCAAAGACCTGCTTTCTGTTGTCCTGTGGTTTGCCCATCAAATCACAAATAGACAAAACGGGAACCATGAGAAGCCCCTCATGGCATTAGACTAAGATTGCTTAGCTGGAGCCACAAACAGAATCATTAATGAAGGAAAAGCAGGTGTTCCCACCTCCACCCTCCAGCAGGCACGCTCTGCAAATGCTCAGGCTACTCTAACCTGGGAAGCAGGCAGGCTAACGACAGATCTTCACCTCTCCCTCCACTCCTCTGAGTCCAATGTCCCAGCCTCATCGCCAACTCCTCAATGAAACTCCTGTTGCAGCATCCCCCCCATCACCACCGAACCCCACAGATTTACTAGCTTCCCTCCCACTACCCCCCCCCATTATCCCAGCCCCCAACTCCAGGAGGCACTCACTCCCCGGAAAACCGCAGGCCACTCTTGCTTGGAAGGAGGTATGACTGCAGGTTCTCACCTCTCCTCCCACTCTCCCAAGTCCAAGTCCTCAGACTCATCTGAAGCTCTGTGAAAGAATACCTCCTGCAGTCTCCCTTCTCCCCTATGGCCCTCACAGTGGATCCCACAGATCTCCCCCTCCTACCCTCTCTTACTGTTACTTTATCCCAGCACCCAACTCCAGCAGACACTCCACAGCAACCCACTGGCTACGCCCTGGCATGGAGTAACTGCAGGCTAACTGCAGACCCCTCCTCTCTCTTTCACTCGATCTGTCATTCTCTCTCTCTCTCTCTCTCTCTCTCTCTCTCTCTCTCTCTCTCTCTC
>NC_034608.1:30148346-30155707 GCF_900095145.1 Mus pahari
TATGATAAGTTCTCATGAGATGGAGGTCACGGTAGATATGATAGAATATGATAAGTTCTCATAAGAATTATATGAGAACGCAAGCAAACACTGGAAGGAAATGAGCAAGCTGCTCATGACCTGAACATGAAATGGAATCAGTATAGAAAACTCAAACTGAGGAAAATCTGGAAATGAAAAAGTGAGGAACTTGAACAGGAACCGCAGAGGCAAGCCGCCCTGACACAATGACAAGAGATGAGAGAGAGAAGCTCGGGTATTGAAGACCTGCTAGAAGAGAGGGATACACCCGTCAGAGAAAATGTCAAAGCCAAAAACAAATCCTCTCATAAAACATCTAAGAAGTCTGGGACACTGTGAAAAGACTAAAATCTAAGAATGATAGGAATAGAGGAAGACGGAGAAACACAGGTGAAAGGCACAGAAAATACTTTCAATAATATCGCAGCAGAAAGTTTTCTTAACCTAAGAAAGAGATACGTATCAAAGTACAAGAAGCATACAGAACACCAAAGTGATTGTCACCAGAAAAGAAAGTCACCTTGGCACATAATAATGTTTATTATGGTTATTACATAAAGGATCAAGAAAAAATATCAAACGTTCAACTAACATATAAAAGCAGACCTCTTAGAATTACACCAGACCTTTTAAAAAAAGATTTATTTATTTATTTTTAATGTACTTTTTTTGTTGTTGTTGTTTTGTTTTTTGTTTTCGAGACAGGGTTTCTCTGTATAGCCCTGGCTGTCCTGGAACTCACTCTGTAGACCAGGCTGGCCTCATGAACTCAGAAATCTGCCTGCCTCTGCCTCCCGAGTGCTGGGATTAAAGGCGTGAGCTACCACGCCCGGCTAATGTACATTTTTTATGTAGCTGTACAGATGGTTGTGAGCCATCATATGGTTGCTGGGAATTGAATTCAAGACCTCTGCTCACTCTGGCCCAAAGATTTATTTATTATTATATGTAAGTACACTGTAGCTGTCTTCAGACACCCCAGAAGAGGGCATCAGATCTCATTACGGATGGTTGTGAGCCACCATGTGGTTGCTGGGATTTGAACTCAGGACATTCAGAAGAGCAGTCAGTGAGCCATCTCTCCAGCCCACATCTGACTTCTTGATGGAGATTCTAGAAGCCACAAGGGTCTGGACAGATGTGCCGTAGATTCTAAGAGACCAGAGATGCCAGGCCAGACTAATATGCCCAGCAAAACTTTTCATTCAGCATAGATGGGGAAAAAAGATATTCAATGGTAAAACCGAATTTAAGCAATGTATATCTATAAGTCTAGCCCTACAGGAGGTCCTAAAAAGTAAACTGCAACCTAAAGAAATTAAGTCTAGCCAAGCAAGCAGGGACTAAATAATTCCAGAGGAGCAAAACCAAAAGAAGGCAAGTGTTAGTCCCAGGGACCTTAGGAGAAAGACCACCAACCCAAATTATGGCCAATGAAAGCAAGTTCTATGGGAGGTGAGGTCTAGCTGTCTCCTGCTGATTCTGTCAGGATTCAGGAGACCAGCAGCCCTGAACCAGCTTCCCGCTCCCCTTTTATAGGGCAAAACCACAGAGTGGGAGGTTTTGCATAGGTGACCAGGCAGTTAGGAGAGTCCTTCCTAGAACAATGGTCACAGAACATTTCCAGGAGCAGATGGCTTGGGAGGGTGGGGAGGATGGGTTTATAGTTAAACTGCCAGGCCACAGTAGGTCAGTTTCCAGGAAACAGAACTTTTATATCTTATAGTGAGCAGAAATCCAACTGAACTACAATGGCTCCCGATTACAGAATGGAGGTGGGCTGGTTTCTCAGAAGCACACACACAAGCACACCACCATCACCACAGGAACCAGCAATCATTGGATATTGATGTTGGCCATTCACACCAACTGACACCAACTGAAGAGGCAGGGAGGCTTCCCCTGCTATAAAATTTGTAAACTTTGTCAACACTTGATACTTGCAAATGGCCAGGCCCTGACCGAGGAGCTCCAGCAGCCAGGATGGTAAGGTTAAAACAGCTGTAACTGCCATTCCAGCCCCTAGTCTGGAAAGTGGCCAGGCCCTTCCCTAACTGCACTAAGAGTAGTTTTCTAATGGCTGTAACGGTCATTCCCAGCTCTGAGGCTGGAGGGTGACCAGGCCCCACCCTACAAAACAAAAACAAAAAATCCCACTAATCCCTGAATTTGGCCACATAGTCCCACCAATCCCAGGCCACCCTGGAAAACACCTCCCCCGTCTGCCCCCCCAAGAAACCCTATATAAACCCTGCATTCTACCCCGTTCTCTGTTGCTTCCTGACCCAGCAGAGGCAGCCACCCTTCTGGGGGTTTCCCTCTTCATAAATCTCTTAGGTAAGGGTTTTTGTCCTCTGTAACTTGGCTGTATTCCTTGGCTTCCATCTGCAGGATACCTCTCAGTGTAGAGCTGTAACACTATTGCTGGGGAAACTTTCCCAGCACTAGAGCAGACCTTGTACAGAGCAAGCCTTTCCCTCCAGACCTGCGACACTTGTATTTGATATCGCTCAACTTTGGCAGTCCCACTTTCCTAATAAAAAGACACAAACTAATGGAATGAAGGTGAGAACAGGATCCATTCTGCTGCTGCATACAAGAAACACACTTAACACATTGAGGATGGAGAGCAACTCAGAGGAAAGGGTTGGAAAAAGATATTCCAAGCAAAACGGACCTAAGAAACAGGCTAGTATAAATATAACCATTTTTATATCTGACAAGTCTTCAAACCAAAGCTAATCAAAAAGAGGCAGGACAGGACATTACATACATAGGAAAAATTCATCATAAGGCCAATTCAATGCTTAACATCTATGTCAGAAATACAAGGGCAGCCAAGTTTGTGAGAGAGACACTACTACAGCTTAAGTCACATATTGACCCTCACACACTAATAGTGGGAGACTTCAGTACCCCATTGTCACCAATAGATGGGTCATCCAGACAACAATGAAACAGGGAAATGTGGGTGCTAATTGAAGTTATAAACCAAATAGACCCAACAGATACTTAGAGAACATTTCACCCAAACACAAAAGAATACTTCTCAGCTCCTCCCAAATGGGAACTTACTCCAAAACTCAGCCACAGACTCGTATACAAAGTCAGTCTCAACAGGTACTGGAAAATTGAAATTACACCCTGCATCTGACTACCATGATTAAACACCAATGGAAACAACAGAAAGTTTAAAAACACGGGGAACTGAACAACTCTCTATGAACAAAAAAATAGGTCAAGATAGAAATGAAGAAAGAAATCAAAGACTTTCTAGAATTGAATGAAAATGAATACACACCATACCCAAATTTATGGGACTAAATGAAAGCTGTTCTAAGAGGCAAGTTCATAGCATTAATTGCTTACATTAAAAAGTTAGGCTGGGGAAGCCGGGTGTGGTGGCGCACGCCTTTAATCCCAACACTCAGGAGGCAGAGACAGGCGGATTTCTGAGTTCGAGGCCAACCTGGTCTACAGAGTGAGTTCCAGGACAGCCAGGACTAAACAGAGAAACCCTGTCTCTAAAAACCAAAAACAAACAAACAAACAAACAAACAAAAAGTTAGGCTGGAGGCCGGGCTTGGTGGCGCATGCCTTTAATCCCAGCACTCGGGAGGCAGAGGCAGGTGGATTTCTGAGTTTGAGGCCAGCCTGGTCTACAGAGTGAGCTCCAGGACAGCCAGGGCTATACAGAGAAACCCTGTCTCGAAAAACCGAAAAAAAAAAGGGGGGGGGGGCAGGCTGGAGAGATGGCTCAGCAGTTAAGAGCACTGACTGTTCTGAAGTTCCTGAGTTCAATTCCCAGAAACCACATGGTGGCTCACAACCATCTGTAATGGGATCCAACACCTTCTTCTGGTGAGTCTGAAGACAGCAACGGTGTATTTATATACATGAAATAAATAAATAAGTCTTTAAAAAAAAGGTTAGAAAGATCTTACACTATCAACTTAACGATACACCTGGAAACTCTAGACCAAGAAGAAATAAGATCCAAGAGGAGTAGATTGCAAAAAAAATAATCAAACTCCATGATGGTGCAGTGAACACCAGTAAACAATTAAATTAGAAACAATTAAAACAATACAAGGAACCAATCAAAGAAAGAGTTGGCTCTTCTCAAAAAGACTGACTAACCCTCATGCAAATGAAGTAAAAGGCAGAGAGAGAGAGAGAGAGAGAGAGAGAGAGAGAGAGAGAGAGAGAGAGAGAGAATCCAAATTATCAAAATTACAACGGAAAAGGAAGCCATAACAAACAGAAGTCGGGGGGGGCCACCAGGACAGACATAAAAACCTGGATCCCACCAAAGTGGAGAAAGTAAAAGCAGCAAGTAATTTTCCTGACACAGGCCACTTACCGCAGTTAAATCAGGGTTAAATAAGGATTAAAGAGACCTATAACCCCTAGTGAAATAGAATCATTCATTGAACATTTCTCAACCAAAGCAAGCCCAGCGCCAGATGGTTTTAGCACAGAATTCTACCAGACTTTCAGATTTCAGTTTTAATTCAAAAGTATAGTAATAAAACCATCATGGTGTTGTCAGATATTCACCAGAGAAGACTGCTTCGACATGGCTTTAAGCCAACAGAATGTCTTTATCAGCCAGTCAGTGGCTACATTGCGTACTCGGGATTCCGGGGAAGCGTTGAGCCTTTCTCAGCGTGAGATTTTAGGCACAAAACCCATGTTCTGGGTTGGCACACTTTGACATAAGCGTAGCTACACGGTTCGGTCCTTTTGAGACTTTCCCAGAACTGTGTGGACTTTGCTGGATTAAGTCTTTGTTTTCTGTTTGGCTGTTCTGTTTTCTTGCTGAGTTTTAACAGCCTGCATGCCACTTCCATCATGGTATCAGTTGTGCTAAGATCTGGGGCCTACCAAGGTCTGGGGCCCTGTTACACATGGTATCTATACAAAACCAGACACGCTCATCAATGGAATTGAATTGGAGACCCAGACATAAGTCCACATGCCTGTGGAAGCCTGTTTTGATAAAAGAGTCTAGAAATACACACTGGAACAAGCTATCGTCTTCAACAAATGGAGCTTGTCAGACTGGGTATCCACATGCGTAAAAGTCCAATAAGTCCAGACTTACCAAAATTCCAACTCCAAATGCATCTAAGATCTCAGCATAAAACAAGATATACGATCCTGACAAGGGAAGTGGGGAATATCCTTGGATTCATTTTCACAGGAAAAGACTTTGGTTTTTTTTTTGGTTTTTCGAGACAGGGTTTCTCTGTATAGCCCTGGGCCACTACGCCCAGCTTGGACAAGACTTTCTGAACAGAACACTGTTAGCACAGGCACTAAGATCAACATTTAGTAAATGAGACCCCAGGAAACTGAGGCGCTTCTGCCCAGCAAAGGACACCATAATTCAGGCAAATCAATGGGAAAAGGTTTTTACTAACTATACTCTAAATAGAGGGCTAATATCCAAAATATATGAAGAACTGGTGAAACTAGATATCAAGAAAACCAATAACCCAATTGAAAAGTTGAATCCAGCTCTAATAAGACTTCTCAAGAGAGGAAACTGAGATGACTGAGAGATAAAGACATGTTCAATATCCTTAGCTACCGGGCAAATGCACATCAGAAGTACTTTGAGATTTCATCTTACACCTGTCAGAATGGCTCAGATCAGCAAAAGAAGTGACTGTTCGTGCTGGTGAGGATGTGGATAAGAGCAGCTCTCACACATTGCTAGTGGGAGTGCAAACTTGTACAACCACTGTGGAACGCAATTTGGCGGTAACTCAAGAAGGCGAGCATCTATCTGCCTCAGGACCCAGCTATGCCATTCTTGGGCATGTACTCAAAAGACACCCCAACCTACCACAAAGCACTTGTTCAGTCCTGTTCATTGCATCTCTACGCACAGTAATCAGAAATCGGAAGCAACCTGCTTGCTCTTCAACTGAAGACTGGATAAAGAAAATGTTCATGTACACAATGGAGTATTACTCAGCTGTTCAAAAAAAAAAAAAAAAGACATCATGAAATTGCAGGCAAACAGGTGGAACTAGGACAAAAATCATCCAAAGTGAGGTACCCCAGATCCTGAAAGACAACTATGGTATTTTTTTATTTATATGTAGATAGTAGTTATGTCCCTGATAACCAAGCTATAGTTTAAGAGGGTACATACAGAGTAAGGGACCTAAGAGAACAGATAGATTTCATTAGGGAAGGGCAATAAAATAAATATTTATGGATGAACTAGGCAGTATGTGGCATGGAATGTTCAAGTAGGGATGGGGAAGGGAGAGAGGATATTGGGAGGAAATAGGGGAGACAGCTAAAATTCAGGGGCACTTCTGGGGTTGTATGGAAACCTAATACAGTGGAAATCTCTCTATCTATCTATCTATATAATATATATATATATATATATATATATATATATATATATATATATATATATATATATGAAGGTGATATAAATGAAACTGCCAAACAACGGGAGAGACAGTCCCAACTGGTCACCTCTTTTCACCAATTGAAGCTCCTAGTACTGGGATTGGGTTGTTGAGTTGTTGGCTAAAGGAGCCCCAGAAAATTCTCCAAACAACCCATCCTGTTGCCAAGACTGTAGTTTGGTCTACATAATCTGACAGCAACTCCCCCTTGCTGAAGGAAGTGATCATCTGCACAGCTCATTGAGCATGGAGAGGTCCAGCTGCTGTCTACATCCCAATGTTCCAACATCTTTGGTGCACACCATTAAAAGAAAAATATAAGCTCCAAGCCAGCCACAAAACCTTTATCTACAAGATGTACTACCTGCTAAGGTAATCATAGCACAAAGGTTGTGGGAGTAGCCAACCAATAACTAACTTATCTGCCTCCAGGCTCACACCACAGGATGGAACCCATGCCTAACACTGCTTGGGTGACCATGAGCCTCAGACTAGATAACCCAGGGTCCTTGATCTAAAAAAATGAAGTGATAAAACGACCCCTAATAATATTCTGCTATACTCATAGATGAATACCTTGTTCTGCCTCTTCCAGTGGCGCTCTCTCCTGCAGCAGGCAGTTAGCAAATATAAAGGCCCACAGTCAGATACTACACTCAGCATCATATGGCACACCTCCATCAAATTTCTCCACTCAGAGCTCAGGGTACTGTACAGAAGAGGATGTGAAGGGAAAATAAGAGCTAGAGGGGCACAGAACACGGAGGAAACATGAAAACTCCAGTCAATATGAGCCAGAGGGGTGCAGAACGCCGAGGAAACATGAAAACTCCAGTCAACATGAGCAGAGGGGCACAGAACACGGAGGAAACATGAAAACTCCAGTCAACATGAGCAGAGGGG
>NC_034608.1:30155872-30156276 GCF_900095145.1 Mus pahari
CAGAACGCCGAGGAAACAGGAAAACTCCAATCAACATGAGCAGAG
The DNA here is from genome assembly GCF_900095145.1 of Mus pahari. Lineage (NCBI taxonomy): Eukaryota > Metazoa > Chordata > Mammalia > Rodentia > Muridae > Mus > Mus pahari. The sequence goes on from NC_034608.1 coordinate 30,155,918, forward strand.
GGGTGCAGAACGCCGAGGAAACAGGAAAACTCCAATCAACATGAGCAGAGCTCCCAGGATCTCAGAGATTGAAGCAGAAGCATGGTTGGCACCAAGTCCTCTTGGTCTTTATTGTGGTTTGTAATTTAATGTTTTCATGTGATTCCCGAGTGTGCAAGTGAGTGGGTGTCTGACTCTCATGACTTCTCTTGGGTTCTTTCCTGCTGTTGGTTTGTCTTGTCAAACTTTGATGATAGTTGTCTTTTCTTTCTTTTCTTTTTTCCAAGACAGGGTTTCTCTGTGTAGCCCTGGCTGTCCTGGAACTCACTTTGTAGACCAGGCTGGCCTCCAACTCAGAAATCCACCTGCCTCTGCCTCCC
>NC_034608.1:30156972-30172052 GCF_900095145.1 Mus pahari
GCCCGGCTTATATTTGAATTTTTAAATTTATTTGTCACTTATACAGAACACCCTGACCATAACTTCCACTCATCCTAGCCCCCACATCTCCACTCTACCCCAGACAGAAATTTCCACTCCCACTGTCAGGAGTCCCCCAAACACCGTAACATATATGCAGAGGACCTAGCAAAGACCCAGGTAGGCTCATGATTGCCACTTCAGTCTTTGTGAACACGCATACGCCCTGCTTAGTTGATTCTGTGGGCTCTGCTCTCCTGTTGTATCCTGTTGTCCTCAACCCTCTGGCTCCCACAGTTTCTGGGCTCCCTCAGTCCTGAGGTGAGGGACTGTAGAGAGACCTCCAGCCTGGATTCTCTGCTCACTGTTTGGTTGTGGGTCTCTCCATCCTGTCTCCTCAGCAGCCTCTAGGATGATGACTGGATGAGTCACCGACCTATAAGTATAGCAGACTCTCATTAAGAATGATTTAATTGATCCTGGTTATAATGGCTGTTTCTGGTTGTCAAATTGACTATATCTGGAATGAACAGCAATCCACACCTGTGATCCCAATCTTGAGACTGGAAGACACAAGTTTCTGACCTGGATCTTGGCATGGAGATCTTGAGGCATAGTGGCCATGAAAAGTTTAGGCCCAGGAAAGGTAGTACACACCTTTAATCCCAAGAGATGAGGTAAGGAGATCTCTGAGTTCAAGGTCAGCCTGGGACAAAGCAAGTCCCAGATCCAGGAGTAGTGGTACACACCTTTAATCTGAGCCATACCTTATGCTGGAAGGAGGAAGACTCATTCTTGATTCTTCGACTGTTTGCACTTACTCGCCAGCACATCTGTTGGAACCTACTTCTACAGGAGACTAGCTGAAACAACTAGCTTTGTGGGACAGAGCAACTACTAGATTCTTAATTTTTTAAAAAAGATTTATTTATTTTATATGAATACACTGTAGCTGTTTTCAGACACACCAGAAGAAGGCATCCTATCCCATTACAGATGGTTATAAGACACCATGTGGTTGCTAGGAATTGAACTCAGGACCTCTAGAAGAGCAGTCAGTGCTCTTAACCACTCAGCTTGCTTTCTTATAGAACCCAGGACCACCAGCCTAGGGATGGCCCCCCCATCCACAATGGGCCCTTCCACCCTTGATCACTAATTGAGAAAATGCCTTACAGCTGATACAATGGAAGCATTTTTCTCAATTGAGGTTCCATCTTGGATAACTCTAGTTTGCGTGTGAAGCTGACATAAGGCCAGCCAGCACACCTGGTTACAGATGAGGGATGGTGCAGGCTCTGTATCTTCCATCACTGTGAGTCCTCGCGCATTACTGAGAGTTATCACTGTACAGGGCTCCACCCCTGCCCATGCCCCCACCCCCAATTCCAGTTCTCTCTCCCCATTTTGAATAATAAAAAATAATGAAGAAATAAAACAGCCCTATCAGATAAGTTAAAATTTAAATATGCTAATTTTATTTGGTGCTCAGTGAGTACGGTTCACACAGGTTGGTGGCTGCTTCCACTCTCTTCTGTCCCCATGTGCGGCAGTGGCTCGTCCCTCTCGACAGACCTGGTTCTTAGGGCTGGATTAGTTTCCCCAGGAGTTGTCTGCTTCTACTTTTCTGGAGCATCTGGCTTCTCTTGAGCTTAGTTTCTGTCAGGGGAGAGATTTTCTTGAATAATTATTACTATACCATTGACCGTCACCACAGCCTGTGTCAGACCCTTGTTGTCACACGTCCGTGGCACTGACTCCTCTCTGTTGTGGTTGGGACTCAGGAGGCACGTGCGATCCACCAGTGTCGTCTTCTGGTGACATCAGGTGCAACCATGGGTGGAAGTCATGGAGGCAGGAGCGTGAGGCAACTGGAGGGTTGCATTCACAGCCAAGAAGCAGAGAGACAATGCTGGCGCTAGCTCACTTTCTCCTTTTTTAAAAAAAAAACTGTGTGTGTAACTTGGGTATTCATTTATCTCCTTTCAGCACGGGGTCCCAGTGGTGGAAGTTGGGCTGTCGAACTTGGCAGTGTGCACCGTTACCTGCTGAGTCTCATTAGCCCTTCCCAGGACCTGAGCCCATGGGAGAATGCCATAGCTTTTGCTTACCAATAGCTCTTCGAATCTTGTCAATCATTTTCTCCAGAGCTTCAAGGCTTCTTAGCTGAAAAAGTATTTCTTTCTGCTTGTCTGTGGAAAAGTTAAGGACAATGAATAGACGCCACAAATATTGTTTAACTGCAAGCTTTTTGAAACCAGGCCATGTGGGTCTCAGAGTGAGCATATAGAGTGAGCATATGTTACGTGTTCATTTTTGTAGCCTGCTGTCCTGTGGCACCAGGAGAGCAGCGAGCTTATTCAGTACAAATACCTGAAGAAACAAGACATTCAAATAGTGATAGAGCTGTGCCAAACTTTCATTCATCATAAAACCAAATGATGCTGGAGGGCCAGATGGAATGTTTCATATTCCTGGAGGCAGGAGAATTCTCATGAACCCAAAGCAAAAGCCATTCTGCAGAGAGACACAGTGTACGAGGAATCGGCCATGCTGGGGACACTGAGGCAATGGAAAGATGGAATTTTTTTTTTTTTTTTTCCGAGACAGGGTTTCTCTGTGTAGCCCTGGCTGTCCTGGAACTCACTCTGTAGACCATGCTGGCCTCGAACTCAGAAATCCGCCTGCCTCTGCCTCCCAAGTGCTGGGATTAAAGGCGTGCGCCACAAGATGGAATCTTGATGGGCTCTGGAGCCAGAAACACAGTAGAGAGGCAGAGATGTGTGCATAAGCTGTGTGGATGTGAACTGAAGTTCCCAGGAGGAACCTGTGCCTAGCATTGAACCCTCTGCAAGGACGATTAGGACTGCAGTGGTCCTGGAGAGGTTAGATGTTGCACGTCCAGTCACACTTAAGTAGGCAGCCTGTAGCCATTCCTTCCCAGTGTGTCTGACCTAACTTCCTTGGACTGTACAAACTTAGCTTCCACCAGTCCTAAAGCTAAGGATGCCGTCAGCTCGTACCCCAGGCCTATAGTAGATAGATTGCTTTGTTTCCTTCAATGTGTTGTTACAGTATCTTGGTTTATAACTCACTTTGTTCCATTATTATAAAAACGTAATGAGACTGTGGCCATGTCTGAACATGGGATTTGGAATAATCTGAATCTATGTTCCCGGGCTATGGTCACTCATATTTGGCACCAGAATAAACTATCTAGCAGAGACCTGAGAGCTGGAATTTTGTCGTTGTTCCTTTGTTTCTGCTGTTGCTAATGTGGGTCATTTAAAGCTTTCATGAATGTGAATGTCCCCATTGTTATTATTACCATTGACCTTGGAAGTGCTGGAACATACACTTATATGTTTTTTGTGACACTTGTGAAGTTTTTGTTAGCTTAAAATAATGTCACAATGAAACTATTTTAAGCACCTTGCTTTCCTTTTTTAACCTGTCCCCCTTGTTTCCTGATTTTTTTTTTTTTGATTTTCTGATTTCCAGGTTCTTTCCTGATCCTTGTTTCCTAGGTGACACCTACATGCACAGGACCATATAGCAGCCTACTTCTAGCAAGCAGACATAGACCTCTGGTCTCCCTCAACAGGACTTGGCAAACAAGCATCTTTGTTTACGTGGGCCATCTTAGCCTGCGGTGGAGGCCACAGTGTGTCTTCTGCAGCTTCCTTCCTGCTCTCTCCACAGCTTCAAGGTCCCATCTCTGACGAGAGAGAGAGAGAGAGAGAGAGAGAGAGAGAGAGAGAGAGAGAGAGAGAGAAGTAGAGGAGTGAGAAGAGAGGAGAGAGGGGAGAAAGAAAGAGAGATGCATGCAGATTGCAAATGCCTGTGCTGGCCAGAAGAAGAAGGCATAACTCTAGTTGTGAGTTGCTTGACATGGGTTTTGGGAATAGAACCTGGGGCCTCGAGCAGCAAATGCTCTCAATGGCTGAGCCATTGCTCCAGTCCGGTGAGTGACATGTTTGTTAATTAAACATCCTCCCAGTTTATGTGTTGTCTATCTGAATCCTTTCTCTGTCTGAGACAAGAGTGTGGAAACAACGGATGGAGGTCTCTGCCTGCCTTCGGTCTCCCAAACCCGCCTAGCCTTCATCACTGACAGCATCAATCTGGCAGGGCTTCTTTTCTTTAATGCTGGCTAGTTAGTTCAGGTTCTGCTTAGAACTCTACACCATGCAGTCCAAGGGCCCTGCTTCACACTCTTCACACCTTCTTTTTCTGGGTATTTTTGTCACATCACTAGGTCGCACACTAGTCGTCGATGGCCTCCAAGTCTCCTCCTAACCTGGCTGTCCCTCGGTCTCTCAGTTATGGAGTTATAACTCACGCATTTTTACTCAGTCCCCACAGAAGCTTGTCTTCTCTTGGTGGTTAGGAATCACACAATTTCAGTGAGGGATTCAGCTGTACTGACGGGTGCTGTGTGCCCAGGGGTCGGGATAAGTCTCTTATCAGGTCCTAGCAGCTCAGGGACGACTTGGGGAGGGAAGGAATTCATGTGGTGGCCATAGATCAGTCTTTAGGCCTGGGCAGCAATGCAAGCGACATTCTGGGCTAGGTTGGGATGTTTGCTGACCTCCGGTGGGCAAGCACATTGTCCCAGTGGGGCGTAGCCAGCTGTAGGGTCTGGGTGGCACCTTAGGATCTCCTCTCCCTTCTCAGTTATAGCCTCAGCTCTCCTCACCTGTGAGTCTCTTCTTTGTCTCTCAGTCTGCTTTTGCCTGCCATTATGTATAGGGCAGTCCTTTCAATAGGATGTACCTGCACTGTCTCTAGGCAGCTACCAGAAGGAGTCTTACCTATTGCTCTAGAACCATCAGCAGCAACGTCATCAATCTGACCGGTGGGTCAACCCCAGAGTCATTTTAAATACCACTGTGCTCTGTTTATGCCATGGATTTGTCATTTTGACTCACCTCCAGCTTCGGCAGCTGGAGAAGTCATGCAGGATTGAAATGCAGGTTCCCAGAGCCATATAGCACTACCATATCAATATATTATTCCCTGTCCTATACCCGAAGCCATGGTCTGGCCCCACATGGGGTCACTCTGCAGACATTGGACTTGTAAATCCTTTGCCACACATACACTTTGTTATATCTACTCATTGGAGCAAAAAGCTGTGTTTCCTGTCCCTGTCAATGGTAGGAAACTCATGATGGAAGGAGGCTTTTCTCCCAATTCCCTCCCTCCCTGAGGGGCACTCTAAATGCCCTGATCAGTCTATTCTATTCTATTCTATTCTATTCTATTCTATTCTATTCTATTCTATTCTATTCTATTCTGTTCTATTCTGACTCAGAAGTCTGGGAGAGGACTCAGCTTGTGTTTCCTCCTGGTAACTGCCTATCCCACAAGAAGACATGTCTTCTGAGCTACCCAGTTCTGGATTATGCAAGGGCAGGCCTGGGACAGGTCTTGGAGCTGTAGGATGCTGAGTTCCAATGCAGGACTAGACACCAGAGACATCCTAAGGCTTGGGACAATCATAGGAAACCTACCTAATCAGGTGAAGTAGCCACAGGCTCCAGCAGAAGAATCTCTGCCCTGCTCTAAGTAGCACCCTCCATCTGCACCTGACTGGCTGAGGCTCCCCAGTTAGGTTCTGTGGTGGTCTGAATAGGAATGGTCTCCAGAGACTCATGTGTTAGAATGCTTGGTCCATAGGGACTGGCACCACTACTAGGTGTGGCCTTGTTGGAGTGGGTGTGGCCTTGTTAGAGGAAGTGTGTCACTGTGGGGATGGGCTTTGAGGTCTCCTAGGCTCAAGTTCTGCTCAGTGTGGGAGACAGTCTCCTTCTGCTGTCTTCAGATCAAGATGTAGAACGCTCAGCTCCTTCTCTAGCACCAAGTCTGCCTGCATGCTGCCATGTTTTCCACCATGATGATAAAGGACTAAACCTCTGAAACTGTAAGCCAGCCCCAATGAAATGTTTTCCTTTCTAAGTGTTGCCTTAGTCATGGTGTCTCTTCACAGCAATGACAACCCTAAGAGAGAAGTTCTGCATCCAGGAAGGGGATCGTGGGTTATATTTACCGTCAAAGGAAAGGATGTGCATGGTCCCAGAAGATGACTGCTTCTGATATCTCTTAGAAGGTGTGGGTTCTTTCGTGTGGACTTCTTTGAGGAAAAACATGGAAAGAAACAGGGAAGGGTTTTCCTATACATGTTTGTAAACATTTTTAGCCTGAGCCCTATTTTCCAACACTGGGCTGGAAGGATGATGGCACAGGGTTTAAGTTCTAGTTGAAATTATGTGCTGGTAAGTTAAATTTTTAAATATTTGAGTGTCATCCAACCACCTTGAACCTGGTCATTTGGGACTAGGAAGCTACGGGGTGAACAACCCTTATGATCTAGTCACATCTGCACATAAAACCTCCCAGGAAGTAATGAGCCCTCCTGCCGTTGAGCACATTTCCCCAAGATCCTCTCCTTGCCACCGTCTGTCACATCCTCCATGCCCTTGTTGCCCCATCTGTTTGCACGGTCTCTCAGTGTAGAGCTGTGTTCTGCAAAGTGTGTTCTTTGCCTCTGTCCCCCGCTCCCCTTGGCTTTAGGCACATTATATGCTGGACCTTGGCCACATGGTGTGACAGAAGGGCTTCCTTTAGAAGCCATAGGTAAGCACAAGCAGATGGCGTGTGTTAATAATGACCTGGCTCATTCTGCGCTCCTAGTGAGTGAACTCTATCCTTATCCTGGGCCTGAGGACATGTATGACTGTAACTCAGAGATCGCCCCAGAGGGAAGCGAGCCTTTTCTGCCTTGGCGGAGACTTCCTCCGTCTCAGGAAAGCTGTAACAGTGGCCTAAGGCCTCGGCTTCTCTTGTGTGGCCACTTGCTCCTGCCCAAATATGGCAGGATCTACTGAGTGCTCATGAAATAGGGCCCTGTATTCAACAATGAAATAGAGTGCTCATCCGCAGTGCAGGTCTGAAGAGACGGCAGCTGAGGGGTTACAAGGGTATATATACTTGCTTTTTCCCTCCGTTGTTTTTTGTGGTGAAGTTGTTGTTGGGCTTTGATTTTCAAAATATGGTGCTTTCCCTGGCTCCAGAATCTCCCGGACTAGAATTTCATCTTGGAAAAAGCACACAAGAACATGCTATATATAGAGCCAATGACGTAGGGTTGATATTCTGTGAAGAATTGAACTTCAGGTAGCCTGTCAATACTGTGATTAGAAAACTCAAGTAACTGTGGACAGTGGCCTTACTCTGGGTAATTTATCTGTGGATGCTGTCCGTCCTGCTACCTCCTAGTTCAGGAAGATTAAGGTCATTGGAGTATCCTCTGAACACCCTTGTAATCCAGATGTTGAAGGTCCCTCAATGCCCATGTCTTAGAAGGCTTGATTCCTCAGTGGTGCTATTGGGGGGTGATGGAACCTCTATAAGAGATGGGGCCTAGTGGGAGGCCTTTAGAACATTGGGGGTATCTACAAGGGAGGTAGTGGGATCCTGGTCCCCTTACCCTCTCTTGCTTCTTGACCATGATGTTTTATATTACCACACACTCACACCATGACATGCGACCAGTTGCTCAAAGCAACATAGCCAACCCAACAAGGACTGGAAACTCCAAAACTGACCCCAGATAAGCCTTTGATCTTTATAAGTGGTTACCTCTGGCGTTTTGCCATAGTGAGGAAAATCTACCATACATTTGAAGTCACAGTTCCAAAGCCTAACCCCAGCCCTGATCATGATCCACTTTCCTGTCCATTATCATTCTGTCCCGACTCTGCCTCAGGTACTGACAGAACAACTTTTCTTGTTTTTTAAACACGTTCAGCCTTTCTTTTGAGACACTGTATAGTGTCTGCATAGTTTAACTCTGGATAGCCTGGAACTCACTCTATAGACCAGTCTTGCCTTGATCTCAGAGATCTGCCTGCCCCCGCCACCAAGTGCTGGGATTAAAGGCATTGACGCGCTGCTATATCCAGCCAGGCTTTGTTCTTCTGTTTCCTTTCCCAGGAAGTCTCTCACGTGCATCCTGGACTTTGTAGCCAACCAATGTCCTGGCTCATCTCTCACTTACTCAGATCTGAGTAAGGATGAATGTCTCCGTGTCTCTGACTCTCAGTGTCCGTTTGGTAAAACGGGGCGCTTGTTCATGAGGCCTATGGTACCCCACACTGTGGGAGGTAAATAAGCAACAGCTGGAAATTGCCTGTCTCTACAGCACGATGGTCACCCTGGGACGGGGCTCAGAAGCTGCCTCGAGCTTGTGTGTGGCCTGCTCATCTCGGTGTGAGGAGATGAGGCCACCTACATGGTGGGAAGTAGGTCTGCTGCACGTGACACAGCAGTAGCTTAGGAGGGCAGATGGGGTAGCAGAGGTGAACTGGAAAACAATCATTCACTCATTCATGTGATCAGCCATCAATCATGAGTCTGCAATATTCCCCAGCCCAGACTCAGAAACAAGCAGACCTGACCTACCTGGAAGAGGCCCCTCATGGGAAGGGACTCTGTCACCTGGCATTGCCATCACAAACTTCCTGACAAGGCGCAGCTGTAAGAGCAGCTTCAAACTCACACCCTGTCCTCCCTTAGTCTACTCCTGACTCCATCTGACTGGTGATCCTAGACAGACAGATGCCCCAGGATCTTAAGCTGCCAGTCAGTCTCTGCTCAGACAACTTCTGCAAGCCTTGCTTTACCAAGTGAGGTGGCACTGGGTGGTGAGCACAGTTCACAGGACAGACCTGGGAACATGGGACACAGAAAGGAGTAGCTGATCGGGACAGAATTGGCCTCTGGGAGCTACGTACACAGCGGACTTTGTAGATTTGGTGCTAACGATGGACCTCCACATCAGTCACTTTACACTGCTTATGTACTTTCTCAGGTGGCTACCAGAGAACTTAACCTTGCGTCTGCAGTTTGTACTCTGTCTCTGAGGGACAGTTTGTGTCAGATCAGTGGGCCCAATCCTGTTGTGCTCCGAGCCCTTACCAGAGTTTTGTAGGAAACCCTAAGGTGAGGCCACAAAGGCTGAAACCCTGGGGAGAGGCCAGGTCCTCACCCTAGGACCTGTCCTGCCTGCTCCGGAGGCTGAGGAGCAGCTGGACACTGCATCAGTGTGTCCAGGTTAAGTGTGGATTCTGATGTGGAAGGCCTGAGCGGAGCTTGATGCAGGGTGTTTGAAGCAGTCTCTGGGTGACAGGCGTACTAGTGGTCTCCGGACACCACGTTGCGAGGCAAAGGTCCACGCGTGACTTGGTTCTGATGGTTATTCTCTGACTTAAGGAATGTGGTCAGCGCTAAAGCTGTGGGCCAGAAGAATGTGGTCCTGACCTCAAACCAAGCCAGTCCCTCCAGTGCCTGTGACTGACACCTGACTGTCTGGAAAAGGCTTGGGGAGTGCCCGCCCCCCCTCCCTCACCATGGACCAGGCGGAGAGTCCTTACCAAACACTGTAGCTATGTCATCATCCAGAGTTTCTAAATTTGGCCATTGCTTACCACTTGAACCTGATAGGAAAACAAAACAAAATAATAGAACAATCCTATAGTTTTACAGCATTAATTGATTTTCACCCACCTCTCTGATAGTTGTGAGACACAGCCCTGGTCTACTCTACAGAGAGGACCCAGCACGGGGTGCTGCTCCTTCCCCTGTGCGCTGAGGGAAGCCCTCTGGGACTTGAGCTTCTCGTATGGAAGATGGGAAAGGCGTTACCCACGGAGCAGCTGTGTTTGTGGAAACCAGGATTTCCCCTGGCTCCCTGAGTAGAACCTGCCCTCCTGCTCACTGGAGTCACCCTTAAGGATGGTAAGACAGTGTCCGTGCTCAGGGAAAACCAAGCCCTATCCCAGGGACAAAAGAAGGAAGAGGTCACACGCTTCGTTCTGTAGGCAGCAGCGATGCCTCCTGCATGGCTGGTGATGTCATCTGGATGGGTCTGGGGAGCTCCAGCCTCAGATCCCACCTAAGCGGTCCACTGCCCAGCTCAGCACCAGTGAGGAGGAGCTCTTGCCCAGCCCCTGACCAAGGCTTCCCATGTCACCAACCACATGCTTGTTTGTCCTGTGTGAAGACACTTCAGATGTGTTTGAGCTCAAGGTTGGCCTCTTCTTCCAGCTTCCAGGTCCTGAGACCCCCAAAGATGGCAAGCAGGGCCACCGTACCTTTCCTTTCTGAGGCACAGAACTCACTCAGGAAGAACTTAAGTTGTAGCTAAACCAATGACAAAGCTATTCTCAAAGGCTTTAAAGATGGACAATCTGCATCCCAATGTGCTCATCTGCATGGCTCAGAACAATGGGAAATATGTAAGGAGGTCTGTGGTGGTGATGACAATTGCTTCTCAGTGTGCTGACCTTGGTAAACCAAACAAACAGTACAGTTTCTCTTTGCGTGAGACATTAATGGATCATTACAAATGGGTACAGCTGCGCAGCGCCAGCACTTTGTTAAAAATATTCTTTTCATCCCGTGTCTGTCCCGTAATCACAATGGGAGCATTGTGTGAGTCAGCCGCATGCACATGTGTGGTGTGTACGCTCCTGTCGTCTGTGCCTGTTCATTTGCATTGTCAATTGTAGCCGCTCTACCTACTTTTCCTGTTGCCACCTCTCGGGGAGAGTCACAGCTTCTAGATAGCCCACACCCATAAGGTCAGGACACTCATGTCTTCTCAGTGACCATGTCAGCACATTCTGGCCTCATGAAGTTCACTGTTGCATTCTGAGTTCACTCCGGTTGAGTGAACATAAGACATAAGACATCACACTGGAGTTGAGCTGGAAGCTGGGCGTGGTGGTCTGTGCCTTTAATCCCAGCACTCGGGAGGCAGAGGCAGGTGGATTTCTTTCTTTTTTTTTTTTTTTAAGATTTATTTATTGTTATACATAAGTACACTATAGCTGACTTCAGACATACCAGAAGATGGCATCAGATCTCATTATGGGTGGTTGTGAGCCACCATGTGGTTGCTAGGATTTGAACTCAGGACCTTCAGAAGAACAATCAGTGCTCTTAACCACTGAGCCATTTCACCAGCCCTTTTTATATATTTTTGTTTGTTTGTTTGTTTGTTTTGGTTTTTCAAGACAGGGTTTCTCTGTGTAGCCCTGGCTGTCCTGGAACTCACTTTGTAGACCAGGCTGGCCTTGAACTCAGAAATCCGCCTGCCTCTGCCTCCTGAGTGCTGGGATTAAAGGCGTGCGCCACCACGCCCGGCTTGGCAGGTGGATTTCTGAGTTCGAGGCCAGCCTGGTATACAAAGTGAGTTCCAGGACAGCCAGGGCTTCACAGAGAAACCCCATCACGAANCCCCCCCCCCCCCCCCNCACACACACACACACACAAAAGAGTTGAGATGGGTTTGGTGGCACTTGCCATTGATCCCAGCACTTTGGCACTTTGGAAGCAGAGGTAGGCTGATTTCTGTGTGTTAGTGGCCAGCCTGGTGTATATAGCAAGCTGTGGGCCAGCCAGGGCTACGTAATAAGACCCTGTGTCAAAAAACAAAATAAAACAAAAATGTCTTTGTCACGATTTGATTGCTATGAAGACACTGACTAAGGCAACTCTTAAGAAAACATTGAACTGGGGGCTTGCTTCCAAATCCAGAGACTATCCATTGTTGTGGTGGCTGGGAACATAATGTCAGACATAGCAGGCATGGTGCTGGAGAGGTAGTTAAGAACCACATCCTGGTCTGCAGGCACGAGAAAGAACAGCACTGGGCTTGCCTTGGGCTTTTGAAACCTCAAATATCATCCCCAGTGACAGAGACATCTCCTCCAAGAAGGCCACACTTGATCCACACTAATAGTGCCACTCTCTGATGACTAAGCATTTAAATATATGAGCCTATGCGAACCATTCTTATTCAAACCACTACAAACAAACACCAAAACAAAATCAGCCATTAAAAGATTAAATGAACCCATAATCAAAATAGATGGGAGAAAAGTACAGAGTAAATGACTGACAGGCTATTCAGTTAAAGAAAAGAAAATGGCAAAGTCCTTGTGAAAATAGAGACATATAGGCAAAAGTTGCATTTAGAGCCCCAAATAGACTTGACCAAAATAGGACTGTCTACCACCCATTACAATTAAGCTGGCAAAAGTAAAGAGCAAAGAAAATAATGTTGGGGCAAGGTTTGTTGGCTAGAGGGACTGATGAAATTTGGGGACTTCTTTCTTAATGGAAGTGTTCTGCACCATGATGCAATACAGAGAGCCCTGCGCTCTCAGTAACAACTTAAGGCCTGGTCTCCTATGTGATTCTAAATGCTCCCAGGTTGATAATCAGTGGTAACCATTACAAAACCTTTCAGTAATGACTGAACATTAATGGCCTCCATTCTTCAGTCAAGACACAGATTGGCAGTTTGGATTAAAAAGCAGGAGTCATCTATGTTTTGCCTCCAAGAAACATGTCTGTCAAAGACAGATCCAACCTTAGTATGAACGGATAGAGAAGGGCACTTCAGGGAACAGAGCAGGTATTGGTCTTCTGAGACCTGACAAAATAGAGTTCAAACCAAGATCAAAGTGATGTGCCACTTCTTCCTGACACAGGGATCAGTGTACGGAGAGAACATTTTAAACACACGCACAGTGACTGTGGGGTCAGCTTCATAAAACAGTGCAACTAGGTTTAGAGATACAGATGGACCCAGACACCAGTGGGAATGACAGACAGACAGACAGACAGATATTAATATCCTGCTTTCACTGGATGCCACCTGGTAATAAAAATAAATAGCTGAAGCTGGGCGTGGTGGCGCACACCTTTGATCCCAGCACTTGGGAGGCAGAGGCAGGCGGATTTATGAGTTCGAGGCCAGCTTGGTCTACAGAGTGAGTTCCAGGACAGCCAGGACTACACAGAGAAACCCTGTCTTGAAAAAAACCAAAAAAGTAAAAAAAAAAAAAATAGCTGAAGTAGATCAAATGGATTTAGAAGATACCTACGGACCATTACATCCAAACACTGCAAAATATACATCCTTCTTAATAGCCATGGGGCTTTCTGTAAAATCTCATACCGTAGAATATAAAGGAAGTTTTTAAAATAAAGACAAATAATTTGTTGTATTCTGCCTTGTATGTCTGTTCACTACAGTATAACCCAACCCCCCCCCAACATACATTGAAAGGGAAAGAGGATGAGTGTGTGTGTGTGTGTGTGTGTGTGTGTGTGTGCAGCATGTGTGTCCCATGGCACACTCGTGGAGGTTAGAGGACAACTGTTAGGAACCTGTTCTCCTCTGCTACCTTGTGGGATCCAGGAATGGACCTTAGGTTGCCGTGCCTGGTGCAAGAACCTCTACTTGCTGAAACATCTTGCAAGCTGGAGACTTTAAAAGAGCACCAATACCCCATTTCAAAATGTTTCATAAAATACAAAAGAAAGGAACAATGCTAAACTTTTTGTGAAATTATTATCTTTACACACAGAGAAAAAACATAAAGACACAATAAAAAAATTATGGACTGATTCCCTTGCTGAACATAGATGTAAAAATTCTAAGTACAATACCTGAAAAGTGATTTTAAGAAGAGGACATAAAGGTAATTTACCATGGTCATGTTGGCTTCATTCTAGAGCTGCAAGATTGGCTACATAAAAATATACATGTAAAGATTAATATATGTAAAAAACAAAAAAAGAAGAAAAAAAAGAAAAAAAGCAAAGATTAATAAATGTAATTCAATATCATAGACTCAAAGACAAATCACATGATTATCTCAATGGATGCAGACAAGGCTTTTTACAAAATTCAACATGGCTTTATGATAAAAGTGCTGAAGGATCATATCATAACATAATAAAGGGTGTTTAACAAGTAGTGAACATTACTACCAAATGTGGAAAAACTAAAAGCATCTTTACTAAATTAAGAAGCAAGCCCGTGTCTGTGACATGGCCACTGTCCTTACTCAGCATAGCGTTGGAAGACTTAGGCAGAGCAGTGAAACGAGGAGATAAAGGGTGCACTTAAGGAAGGAGGAGGCCAGAGAGCCGCATCTGCAGATGATATGGTTGTACATACAGACGCTCACATCTCGGGGGTCCACGAGAAAAACCTTGCTGTAGTGTGGCAGGGTGTGAAACGGACCTGTGACCCTCAGTACCCTTCCAGCAGAACGCTAACCAACAGCTGAGGGAGACGGTAGAGAGCAATCCTACGTACAGTTGCCTCAGAAGCACACTCTGGAATAAATTTAAAGGGCAAGATTGGTGCAATGAGAAGTTTTAAGACACAGGAGAAGGAATCAGGGAGAGACATCTAAGTCCATTCCCTGGAAGAACTGGTATTGTGAAAACGTCTCTCCTGGTGTGGTCGTCAATACTGATGGCCAGCTGGGTGGGGCCCAGCATCTCTCAAGAGACTTAGACTCTAGGCATCCCTATGAGAGATTCTCTAGATCAGGGCAATGGAACTGGGAAGGGCACCATTGCCTAGACTAGGGTTCTAGACTGAAGTCTAGGCAGGAAGCAAGCTGAGCACTCTATTCTCCGTGTGCCTCCAGACACACGGTGACACTCAGCCTAGCTTCCTGCTGTCTTGATTGTCTCCTTGAACTGTGAGGCAAAAATCCACCCTTAATTTTTTTCAGGCATTTATCACAGCAAGTAGCTGACAGACAATATTTGTACCAATAAGCAGGGCCATTGCTGTGTTAAGCCTGACTATGTGCTTCTTTGGAAGTGGTCTGTGGAAAGAATGTGCAAAAATAATTGGAACATTGGTCTAGAAAAGCCCTTTGCTATCTTTTTTTTTTTCCCTAAGAATTGTTTATTTTATGTATATGAGTAGTATACTGTAGCTGTCTTAAGGCATACCAGAAGAGGGCATCCGGTCCCATTACAGATGGCTAAGTCACCATGTAGTTGCTGGGACTTGAACTCAGGACCTCTGAAAGAGCAGTCAGTGCTCTCAACCACTGATCCATCTCTCCAGCCCGAGGCTATGATTCTTTTTTTTTTTAATTATTAGATATTTTCTTTATTTGCATTTCAAATATTATCCCTTTTCCTAGTTTCCCCTCCCCCTGCTCCCCAACCCACCCACTCCCACTTCCTGGCTC
>NC_034608.1:30172287-30174418 GCF_900095145.1 Mus pahari
AGCTATATCAGGCCCCTGTCAGCAAGCTCTTGTTGGCATATACAATAGTGTTTGGGTTTGGTGGTTGTTTATGGGATGGATCACCAGGTGGGGCAGTTTCTGGATAGTCATTCCTTCAGTCTCTGCTCTGAACTTTGTCTCTGTAACTCCTTTCATGGGTATTTTGTTCCCCCTTCTAAGAAGGAGTGAAGTATCATCCACACTTTGGTCTTCCTTCTTCTTGAGTTTCATGTGTTTTGCAAATTGTATCTTGGGTATTCTGAAGCTATGATTCTTAAAGAGAAAACTCCAACTGGGACACTAGAAAAGATGCCCAAGGGCAAGACTTGCCAATCCAGATTGCGAAATGCAAAATCATTTGAGAGGACAGAGCCTGAACTGAGAATGCAGGTAAGAAGTCTACGGCTGGGGGCTGGTGAGGTGGCTCAGCGGTTAAGAGCACCGACTGCTCTTCCAAAGGACCTGAGTTCAAATCCCAGCAACCACATGGTGGCTCACAACTATCTGTAACAAAAATTTGATGCCCTCTTCTAGAGTGTCTGAAGACAGCTACAGTGTATACACATATAAATAAATAAATAAATCTTAAAAAAAAAAAAAAAAGAAGTCTACGGCTGGAAAATGACACCTAGTGGTGTGTCTCTCTATGATCAGCCTGCAGGACACACAGACACTAACACAACTGGTCCAAAATAGCTAGCTTCCGTTATAAGCTGGAGATAGAAGTTGGCAGAAGCATCCGCCTGACACTCCTTTTACAGTAATGAAATATGCAATATGAAGGGGGTCATAGACTCATGCACGATGGTTCCAGGAAACTTCAGAGGTGTGTGACAGGGTCGAAGGCCCTGCAAGGAGTTCCCGAGAAATACCCTCGCTAAGCCTAAGTTTCAGTAGAGACTTCAGGATTCTGGACATGCCGGGACCACGAGATGTGTGCTGATGAAAACTGAAGGCATAGAATACAGCCAGCCCAAGAGAGAGGCCGTGTGTTCTGCAGGCAGCAGAGCTGCAGAGCCAAGCCTAACCAAACCCCAGGGAACCCGGATGGTTCTGCCCCCAGAACCACACGCCAGACGTGGAGCTGCAGGCTTTGTTTGCTCTGCTTGGTGGTGTTCTTACTTGGATCCGAGCATCCCTTGCTGGGCCATAGTCCTCCCTTTGGGATGAGCATGCTTCTCCTGTGCTAGTATTTATGGGAAGCTTGCCATTTGTTTCTTATTTTATAGGTCAGACATGGTCCTTGGGCTTTGAAACAGTGTTGCAACTGTTTAAAGACAATGGGGACTAAGTGTTTTATTATTAATCATCATCATCATCATCATTATTATTATTATTATTATTATTATTAGATGGCCGTGAGCCTACGTGTAATGTGTTTTGGTGTAATGATGAAAGAAGGTGGAGCTGTGGTGATTAATATTGTCAACCTGACATATCTAGGGCCATGTCAGTGACAGCCTCTAGGCAAGCCTGAGATAGCCTACAAGGGCAAGCCTTTCCAGGGAGGTTAGCCTCAGGAAACAACTGTTAGAAGTTGTTTACATTAAGTTAGTTGAGGTGGGATGATCTACCCTGGATATGGGTGGCACCGTACTTGGGGATTCGGTCCTGAACTGAATTAAAAGGAAAACTCAAGGTGAGCATTAATATTCATTGCTTCTGCTTTCTGACTGTGGGTGCTCTGGGAGAAGCTGCCCCGTGGATGTGCCTGCCACCATGAGGCTGTGCTTTTGAACTATAAGACGAGATAAATTTCCTTAAATTGCTTTCGTCATGTCTCTTAGCACAGCACCGAGCAACTAGTACCGCCATCAAAATAAATGTACAGACTCAATGGAATCTTCATCAGAGTTTCAGGATCACTCGTCACAGAAATTAGGAAAAAATTCAATCTTAACATTAATTTGGAAGCAGAAAAGACCTCAGATAGGCAAGAAATCTAAGACAAAGAAATAATTCAAGAATGAACAAAGAAGGGCTGGTGAGATGGCTCAGTGGGTAAGAGCACCCGACTGCTCTTCCGAAGGTTCGGAGTTCAAATCCCAGCAACCACATGGTGGCTCATAACCATCCGTAACAAGATCTGACGCCCTCTTCTGGAGTGTCTGAAGACAGCTACAGTGTACTT
>NC_034608.1:30174655-30209741 GCF_900095145.1 Mus pahari
AAAAAAAAGATTTATTTATTTAGACACTTCAGACACTCCAGAAGAGGGCGTCAGATCTCATTACGGATGGTTATGAGCCACCATGTGGTTGCTGGGATTTGAACTCCGGACCTTTGGAAGAGCAGTCGGCGTGCTTAACCGCCATCTCACCAGCCCCAAATAAATAAATCTTAAAAAAAAAAAAAAAAAAAAAAAGTGCATTGGGATCCCAGTCAGAGTGGCAACCACTTCGGAAACAGCTGAACCAGCAAGACAAAGGAACCCTTGATAACTGCTGGTGTGAATGTGACCTCGGCTACTCACCATGGAATTCAGGATGGAGATTACTCAAAGA
Source organism: Mus pahari (assembly GCF_900095145.1). Lineage (NCBI taxonomy): Eukaryota > Metazoa > Chordata > Mammalia > Rodentia > Muridae > Mus > Mus pahari. The sequence continues at coordinate 30,174,990 of NC_034608.1, forward strand.
ACTAAAACAAGAGCCACTGTGGTTCAGTTCAGGATATTTACCCAGAGGTTACCCTAAAGATAGAAGCTCTTACTGGTGTCATTATTTCCAAACCTATAACTTAGAAGGGGGCCCTTTCAAACAATAGCAGAGAACCACATGGCCTGCCTGATTCGTCATGCCTATAGTTTTCTATCTGCCAGTCTTCTGGGGACTCTACCTGAAAGCTCTCTATTCGGCCAGGGCTGCACGTCTTGCCAGCAGCACAGCAGGAACACAGATAAGAAGGTCCTCGCCCCTCTATTCACTGTCATGTTCCCTCCAGCAGAAGGAGGAGGCCCTTCCTTCCCTGGATGGCCTTCAGCTTCCCCAGCCTTGATCTCTCGGATACGTGGAATGTGGGGGACCTGTGACATCACCACCAGGAAGTGATTAGGGTTCCTTTTCCTTGTGAGTAGGGCCGTGCTTGTTGTCTGGTCTTCAGAAGGAGAGACTGATGCGAGTTGACTGCACCTAAGAACCTCTCTGCTTCTTTGTACTGCCTGTCCGTGTCTGCTACAATCCCAAGACCTTCCAGGTAAGGCATCAGTCAATACTCTTAATGTGAAGGTCGAAGCCTGTCATATCTCCTTCCATGACCTGATGTCCTGGAAGGGCGCTGGAGGACTTGATGCACTGTAGGATGTGTGCCAGGGCAAGCAGATCCACATGATCCTTGAAGAAGATGGCCCATGGCTCTGCAGTTCTGGGACCCTGAACGACAGGGCACAAAGTCTAAACACTCCAGGAGCTCAAGCCTCCCCCCCCACCCCCTTCCTCTCTTCTCTTTGCATCCGTTTCTGTTGTTTCTGTCCCTGAAAGGTCATCACAAGGCAGAGCAAATGGCCACATTCTCCACCGTCTTCCCCCAGCTCCTCCTCGAAAGACTTTTGTAGTTTTCTCCCTTAGTTCCGTGCAAAATCTTCCAAACGGTCCTTCTGTTAACTCAGCCGTGCTCCACACTGTCCCTAGACAGATCCGGTGCCAGAGGGGCATTCAGAGTGCATCTACTTCAGAGCACCAGTGGGTCGGCATTAAGATAGCTTCATACCTAGTGGGTCATGAGGTAATTCTGGATACAAGGCCAACAGTACCCCATGACCCCAAGGACCCAGTGTGGTGTGGGCATTTGAACCCTTTGCTCTTCTTTACTGCTCTCATGGGGACCCAAGAGCACATTCTCATTTCTGTGTTCTTCCTCTCCCAAATGCCTCTTTAATTCAGTGCCCTTTGCTGTGGTCTGACCTCATGGGCATCATCCCCCAGGAATCCTTTGCATGGGGGTCTGCTGCCTTATGGTCCAACAGGTGGTTGGGATGATACTCTTGGGCCGGGCTTCCTTTTCCTCTAGACTGAAAATGTTTCATTTGTAATGGAGCTCCAGGCTAATAAAAACAAACAAATCCCAGGCAGCTTCTGTTACTCCTTCATGATCTAAAGGGAAATCTGGAATGTTGCTGAGGAAGGCTGAAGTTGTGTGGCGGCTGCTGTCCAGCAGCGCTCTCACTGTCTGAACTGTACTCTTTTTTTTTTTTTTTTTTTTAAAGATTTATTTATTTATTATATGTAAGTACACTGTAGCTGTCTTCAGACACTCCAGAAGAGGGCGTCAGATCTTGTTACAGGTGGTTGTGAGCCACCATGTGGTTGCTGGGATTTGAACTCTGGACCTTCAGAAGAGCAGTCGGGTGCTCTTACCCACTGAGCCATCTCACCAGCCCCAACTGTACTCTTTATTATGAAGGTCACAGTTTACTTTGTTTTGTTTTATTTATTTATTTATTTATTTATTTATTTATTTTGAGACAGGGTTTCTCTGTATAGCCCTGGCCATCCTGGAACTCACTCTGTAGACCAGGCTGGCCTTGAACTCAGAAATCCGCCTAACTCTGCCTCCCAAGTGCTGGGATTAAAGGCGTGCGCCACCACCGCCCGGCTCAACAGTTTAATTAGGTCTTAACTTTCCATTTTCTTCATATGAATGACATATGACCCAAGAAGTCAGATCACACTGTAGTTCCAGATGCTTTTCCTACTTGTGTTTCTGTGGGGACTATGCATGGTGTCTGCTTGCTTCTTGACCCAGGGACACCAGTGTTCCTTGGGTTGAAGTTCTTGATCTTCATTGTCTGCCAGCCTTATTCTGATGGCTGTAACTCTTTGCCTTCTCTGGTTGTTGTGTATAGACAAGCCACTCAGTTTCCAGAACAGCTATTTTGTCCATTGTTTTTGCTTGCTTTATAATAATATTATAAGGCTTTCCTAAGAGATGAGGTTTTGCTTAAAGTTTTAGATGCTGTAAGCCTAACCAGCAATGTGTAGGCTCTGGTGAGGGGCCCATGGCAGATACAGGATCACACGCAGAAGGAAAGACCATGCCTCAGAACAGGAAGTCAGGGTAATAAAGATTCCATCTAACCATCCTCTGAGGATGGCTAGCCAGAATCTCACAGGAAACAAATCCTATGCTCCAAGAACTTCCCCCAGGTCCCGGTCTGCCAGCACCCCATTCTGTGCACCCAGTGTAAGCATAGCCACTCCATGGCAGTTACTCTGTGTGCAGTTTTCTTCTGGTGTGTGTGTGTGTGTGTGTGTGTGTGTGTGTGTGTGTGTGTGTTTTGAGACAGGGATTCCTTGTGTAGTTCTGACTGTCCTGGGACCTTGTGTAAATCAGGGTATCCTCAAACTCACAGAGATTCTCCTGCCTCTGAGTGCTGGAACAAAAGGTAAGCACTTCCACATATTGTTATTATTTCTATCTTTAGACTTTTATGTAGCATGTTAGGTTTCCTGTCATTGAAGACTCATCAGTCTGTTCTCTTTTCTGTTATGGTTCTTCTGTGTTGTCAATTTGGTTGACCTTTGCCTAGCATTCTTTTTCTTTGTCACCATGTTTCCTAGTTTGATTTATGCTGCTGTGATAAAATATGACAAATGCAACTTGGGAGAGGAAAGTGCTTGTTTCAGTTCATATCTTCAGATTATAGTCCATCTTGTAGGGAAGTCAAGGAAGCAGGACCGCAGAACAGCTAGTCAGCTCACACACACAGTCCAAAGCAGAGAGAAGTAAATGCATACATATTTGTTTGCCTATGTGCAGCTCGACTTCCTCATGCCTCGCAACACTCTTTTATACAACTTGGAATTCCCTGCCTAGGGAATAGTGCTGCCCATAGTGGACTGACTGGGTGTTCCCACATCAGTTAACTTAAGACAACATCATAAACATGTCCACAGCTCAGCCCAGTGTAGACAGTTTCTCACTGAGACAAATTTAACTAGCACACCATGCTAGAATGTGTCAGGCAGTGGTGGTGCACGCCTTTAATCCCGGCACTTGGGAGGCAGAGGCAGGCAGATTTTTGAGTTCAAGGCCAGCCTGGTTTACAGTGTGAGTTCCAGGACAGCGAGGGCTATACAGAGAAACCCTGTATCAAAAAAAAAAAGTTAATGTAATTCCACATGTTTGTTTTCATCTCCTTCACACATTGGAAGGCTTCTCAAGAGTGTAAGTAACCACACAGTGCATCTCCGGTGTCCTTTAAACTTTACTTGATTTCTCTCAATTTCCCACACACTCTTTGGAGAAAGTCTTGAGGACTGGCTTGTGGAACCCTCTTATTTTTCTATTAGGAAATGGAGTTGAGAAAGAAGGTAGAGCAGGCGAGAGCCACAGTAGGCTCATACTCCTCAGGCCTCTCAATCTCAAGGACAGACTTTGTCACTCAGAAAACCTAGAAAGAAAAAGGAGAGATATAACCAGCAGGAGGGGCCAAGGGGCCAAGAGTTGGTTACAGAGAAACATCCCAGGAGCTCATTTTTTCTGGGAATTAATGGCGAGATGTCTGCTGAGGAAGGACACCCCCCCCACACACACACACCTTTCTGTATGAGCACCTGCCCTCATTCATTCGTGGGTGTTCGTTGCCTTCAGGTCGAGTTTCCCAGAGCATCTCTGTTGGCTATAAATCTCTATGTAATAAAACCCAAGGCATTGGCATCTCCCTTAACTCCTGAGAAGTGCGGAAGCTCAGTTGTGAGCTTGCTTATGTAAAGTTGCACCTCCCTAAGAGAGCTAAGGCTGACGGGCGAGGTGCTGCATGTTGGAGCCTCCCAGACCTCTGCAGCCACTGTTCTACACCACCTGGGTGATTTCCTGCCAGGCTGGTACCTTGTTTATGCCTGCCACTGTCCTGCTGAACAATAGCCCCAGACGCTGCTCCCTGCTGATAAGCGCCTAGATTCTACAGAGACAGCATCTCCTGAAGACTGCCTACCTGTTTGCTCCTGTACTGCAGCCCCAAGATGGGGGTTGGGGGAAGGGTTTTTCCCATGCCATATAAACCTGGTACTTCATTAAACTTTGATCAGGAATTCTTGTCAAGGCCTGGTTATTTCTCCCGCCATCTTTTCCCTTTCAGCCCAGCCCTGCCTTTCAGGACGAACCTAGATTGGAGTGTTTCTGTGGCAGAAACACTCAGTTGGCATACCTTTAATCCCAGTACTGGGAAGGCAGATGGAGGGGAGCTATGTGGGTCCGAGGCCAGCCTGAGCTACAAGGTAAGTTCCAGAACAGAAAAGGCTGAGATACTGAGAAACCCTGTCTTTAAAAAATAAAAGTAGGCCGGGCATGGTGGCGCACGCCTTTAATCCCAGCAGAGGCAGAGGCAGAGGCAGGTGGATTTCTGAGTTTGAGGCCAGCCTGGTCTACAGAGTGAGTTCCAGGACAGCCAGGGCTATACAGAGAAACCCTGTCTCGAAAAACCAAAAATAAATAAATAAATAAATAAAAGTAAAAACCCAAATAACATCAAAGACAAGCAAACAAAAAGAAATGTAAGGCTTGCCCACACTCACCCATGCTCGCCCACGTTCACCCACGCAAGCCTGTGCTGATACTTAAGGAACGCAGTTTGACCTTGCCCAGTTCTGATTTTTATTAGCCTCTTTTTGTTGCTCCCAAAGAAAAATTTCAATACAAATTTAATAAAACCTTTTTCTTTTCCTTTTTAAAAGTGTGTGTGTGTGTGTGTGTGTGTGTGTGTGTGTGTTTTCATGGCAATGGTATAGAAGTCAGAACATAACTTGCAGAAATCAGTTCTTGTAGCAACCTGAGGACTAAACTCAGGCCGTCAGGTTGCAAGTACCTTTACCTGCTGCTGCTGCTGCTGCTGCTGCTGCACCTGCACCTGCACCTGCACCTGCACCTGCACCTGCACCTGCACCTGCACCTGCACCTGCACCTGCACCTTCCTGCTGTCCCAGTTGCCCTTCCCTCCTTGCTGTGTGCAGACCGCTAATTAATCAGAGGTGAGGAGCGTGAGTGCCTGAGGTGTCTGCTGAGGTGACAACTGAAGCTGTGCTCTGACTCACCTCCTAGCTCAGGCTTGCTTAAACTTGTATTTTGAGGTGATTATGGATTCATATGAAGTTGGAAGAAGGCCACAGATAGGTCTCCCCATCTGAGCAGTGTCTCCCAGTAGAGCGTCACCAGTCAACAGCAGGACACCTCAGACAGGGCTCTGACACGTGTCCCATCTGGACCCTTGTGCTGTCCTGTCACAGGTGTGACTTCTCTTAGGCCAGCTTGAACAAACATGTCTTTACTCTAGACCGGGCACTGATGACAACCAAAGGAATAATCCACTCAGTCAAGTCTGGCCTGGTGAGCCGGGGAGACTGTCGGGGTTACTTCCCAGAGCATGGGGTGACTCAAAGGCAGCTGCATCTCTCAAAGCAGCTCAGCATAGGTGATAACTCACCAGATCTGCTGTCTGGCTTTCCTTGTACACGTTGCTGGCAGCTCCACTGGAGTCTCCTTTTGCCTAAAAGCTTCCCCATTTACTCAGATTTTTTGCCTATTATAGTCTTGGGGTGGAAGTTGGGGTTGTGAATCTTAAAGTCGTGTGAACCCCCAGAGTCTCGAGAGTTCTGTTGAGCTTCCAATAGAGTCTGTCTATGGGTGACTTCCAGAGCCTCTGTTCTTTATTGACCCACGTGTCTGTCATGGCCTTCACCCTGGAGACCACTGGAGATCACATGTATTTATCACTGTCACATGTCATATTCTACAAATTTCCTCAGTGGTTTTTAGTTTCTCATCTTGCCACTTGGGGGTTAGAATAATGTCGTGTGTCCACACAGTTCTGCTGAGTGTGACATCCTCTAGAAATGACCCAGGCCCGCTCTGGCTTTGTCTTTTATCACTGGGTCCTCCATCTGGCCTTCAGCTCCATCGGGTCCCTCTCTGTTTTCCACAAGACATTGCTGCTGTGGCTTCAGTCAACAACTACATGTGTTTGCTCGTGACCTGTCTGCCCCTCTGCCTGCCATGAAACCGCAGGGAAGGGCATGCTGTGGTGACACTGCCAGGAACTGCTCAAAAGTGAGCCAAGCTGGTGATGAGGTGCAACATCTGCCAGACTGTTAGACACGCTCACAGGGGGCATCATTTTCCTGCCCCTGATGGATTCAGGATCTCGATAAACAGAAGGCTCATGACTAAATTTAACTTTTAAGTCATTATCTGGGAATGACACACAGGACAGAAAATTTAAGGGAGCCGTTAAGCAAATGATGATGGAACCCGTGGGCCAAGATCATCCCTTAAAGTCTTCACTCCCAGACCACAGAAAGTCCCATCACCGTGCTGTTTGCTTCTTTAAGATGTACTTGGAAGCACAAGACAGGAAAGAAACACTTTAAAGTGCAAGGGTTTTTTGTTTAAACTTTTGCTTTATATGACAATAAACCTATAAGTCCTGCTTTCTATCCAATTAGCCTCACTTCTGTTGTTCATTCTAAACATCTGGTAATATTTGGGAGGAAAAATACTTTCTTTAATTGTGACCTGACCTGTGTTCTTTGTGCTTCAGTTGTTTCTCGAGGGGCAGATCCCTGGCCAGCTCAGCTTGTGTTCCTGGCTGAGTGTGTAGTTGTGCCCCCTGGAGCCCCTCTGAGGGTGTGTTCTCTGAGCCAGAATGCTGGTGTGAATGTATTTATAGTAGGGTGGTTCTCTGCCCCTCACTCTTTCATCCTCTCCTGTCTATTGATGCTCACGGCTGGGTAGTCTCAGCCCCGTCAGAGGCTCTGCCTCACATGTCTGCTTCCTCTGCTCTCTGCCTCCCTGCCATGGATGCTGTCCTGGCTAGTCTTATGTCAATTTGACACAAGCAAGAGTCATCTGAAAGGAAGTGACCTTAGTGGTACCAGGAGTGGGGTGTTTCTGTGACAGACCTGAGCACATTGTTTGGGGGAGGACTTTGGAACTTTGGGTAGAAAAGGCATGAGAGCTCAATAGCTGTTGTGTGGGAGCTTGGAAGATAAGACTTTTGAGAGCAGTGCAGGCGATAGAGACCTGGGTTGTGGTGTTTCAGAGGGAAGCAGACTCTCATGGGCCATTTGTGTGAAGAATCTGTGTTGTCTGGTCAGTTGAAGCTGAAGAATCATCAACTGTGATTGACAAAAGACCAGAACTAATAAAGTGAAACCTTTGCATTGCTGGGACAATGGATGCTGGTCAGCTGAGACTGAAGAAAGAAGAGAACAGTGTCACTGGGATGAAGTGTTTCCTCAGTGTCAGCACTCAGAAGCTACTGTGTCAGCTAACCATGGTAGTGTAAGAGTCACGCAGGTGGCGCTGGTTTTGATGGCATGAAGGAGTTATGGAGAGCAGCTGAGGCTTGCCACTGTGTGGAAAGTCTAGAGTCCCTGAATAGAGCCCAGGAGAGGCTGTAGGTAAAAGTGCAGCCCAGTAGCAGTAGAAGACACCATCATTTTTGGAGATTACAGTATTATGAGATGATCACCAAGAACAGCAGCAATGGTGGAGTGGAGCCAGCCTGAGCTTAGAGGACAAGCTGTGTGCTGCAGAGGGCAGAGCTGGAGAAGTGACCCAGGCTCTTTGGAGGAGCCCAGAAGATCGTGAGCAGATCCCAGGCAGTGAGTATTGAGTTCACTGTTGGAGTTGCTTTTCCTTTGCTCAGATTGTAACTGTGCCCTGGTTCTTCCCTTTTGAAACAAGAAAATATATGATGTATTTTTGATTTTACAGGAGCCCACAGTAGGGAAACTGAATCTTAAAAGAGATTTTATTTTAGGTTTTAAAAGAGACTTTGTATTTTAAAAAAGACTGAATTTAAAGGTGTTTGAATTTCTAAAGACTGTGGGACTTTAAGTTTGTAAAAATGTTTTATGTTGTGATATTGATATTAATGTGTCATCTTGGAGATAAACAAGAAAGAAAGAAAGGAAAGGCTGTGGCTTGACTCTGATGTGTTAGTGTGTCAAGATGACAAGGGGTCAATTTTCTGTCTAGTTTTATGTCAATTTGACATAAGCTAGAGTCCTCTGAAAGGAGGGAACCTCAATTGAGAAAATACTTCCATAAGATCCAGCTGTAGGAAAATTTCTTAATTATTGATGGAAGAGGCCCAGCCCAGCCCATGGTGGGTGGTGCCAATCCCTAGACTGGAAGCCCTGGATTCTATAAGAAAGTAGGCAGGCAAGCCTTTTTGTTTTGGTTTTTCGAGACAGGGTTTCTCTGTATAGCCCTGGCTGTCCTGGAACTCACTTTGTAGACCATGCTGGCCTTGAACTCAAAAATCCACCTGCCTCTGCCTCCCAAGTGCTGGGATTAAAGGCGTGTGCCACCACACCTGGCTTTTTTTTTTTTTTTTTTTAAAGATTTATTTATTTATTATATGTAAATACACTGTAGTTGTCTTCAGACACTCCAGAAGGAGTCTTGACCTCAGGACCTTCGGAAGAGCAGTCAGAGCTCTCAACCGCTGAGCCATCTCTCCAGCCCGGCAGGCAAGCCTTAGTAAGCAGCATTTCCGTTAGCATCTGCCTCCAGGTTCCTGCCCTGTTTGAGCTCCTGTCCTGACTTCCTTTAGAGATGGACTGTTACCTGGAAGTATAAGATGAAATCAACCCCTTTCCTCCCCAGGTTGCTTTGGTTATGATGTTTCATTGCAACAACAGTAACCCTAACTAAGACAAATGCTGAGTTCATGAAGGACCTGCTGTCCAGCCAGCATGGTGACCAGTGTCCCATCTGTGAGCCTATCCTGCTCCTGACGGTGTCTGTCATGGCTGGAATGAGACCCAGCAGGATTCAGAGGCCAACACGGAAAGGTGAGCCGAGCCGGGGAGAAGAGGCGGCCCTACAGCCAGAGGCACAGCCTACAGCCTAGCTAGCCAGGTGTGGCTCTCCTCAGAGATCTATATATAGTTTATCTCTATGACTAGCTTTCACATTTCTGCCTGTAAGATGGTGGGAATTCCTGCTTCTCTGGACTTCATGTGTTCCCACTCACCAGACTCATATATTGAATCTTAGCTTCCCAAACACACCCACAGGAAGCAGTTATTGGAATTGGGCTTTCAAGAGCAGTTAAGGCTGAGGGAATCTTAATTTATAGGATCGGAGCTCTTAGAAGCAGAGGAAGCCTGTTTTTCTGACCTGTTCCTCCACATTCCCACCGTAACGGGGGACCTAGGAGAACGTAGTAGGTCCACGACTGCCTGCAAGCCACAAGGAGGCCCCTGTCAGGAGCTGAACCCTGGGACTGTAGCCTTGGATGTCTCCAAAGTGAGAAAGTGTCTGTTGATGCCCCAGGTTATGCTACTTTGCCTCCCTCCCTTCTTCTCTCTCCTCAAGGTCCAGGCTGGCCCTTTCTGTCTACCCCTCCTGACTGCCAAGATCACCGGCACGCGTAATTCCCACGCGTGGGTGCTGGGGTCGAGCCCGGAGCTGTGTGTAGGCTCTGCAAGGGCGCTGCCCACTGACGACGGCTTCGGCCCTGACTGCAGCGCTTTCTTGGTTTTGCTTTCCTCCCTCCTCCTCCCTGATGCCTCACGTGTGTGTCTGCCCCAGTGAGCACCCTTTCTGGGAGCACCCTTTGACATGGAGTGGTGTGCAGTCACATACCTGGGTGGCCTGGGGCAGGCCACGTCTGCACATAGCAGTAACTGTCATGGCCTTGACATTCTCCACTTTATCAACTGGTGACAGCACCCACACCAAGAAGTAATGAGAAGGGCAGCAGATGTCCCTGTCCCCAAAAGGTGGCTTCAGACAGGTTTTAATCTCAGGACCCTTTGGAAACTACATACACTCAGGAGGCAGAGGCAGGCAGAGCTCTGTGAGTTGGAGGCCAGTCAAGTCCTCAAAATCCCACAACTCTTAAGATTTAACCTTTGTTAACTGAATAAACTTTGGACTATGAATATTCAAGTTTTATATCGAAACTGACACTGAAGTAGAAACATCTTGAGCATAGATGTTTATTTTCTGGAGTGTCGCAGTGACAAGTGTTGCCCATTAACAGATCCTGGGTTATCGTGAAATTCATGATCTTCTGAGGTCAGAGTCTTAGGGAAGATGAAGGGCAAATTCCATAGAGTGAATTTTACTTGTCTGGGTTGTTTATCCCATCATGAGGGTCTGCTGTGAACTGGTTGAAAATCTCAGCCTGGCCCTACACACTTTGAAGTGCTGTCTCTGTGTTTAAGAATCTCAGTTTTCACATTCATCTCAGGGAGAAGACCGCAATAATACGTAACCCAGGATGGAACAGGAGTGTCCAGTCCAATCCTCTGAGCCAGATGGGGCAGGATAGCGATGAACACAGTCCAACACACAGGCATCTGCATACTTAAAACATTTTGAGATTTCTTCTCCTTCTCCTCCTCCTCCTCCTCCTCCTCCTCCTCCTCCTCCTCTTCTTCCTCCTCTTCCCCCCCTCCTCCTTTTTTATTGGTGACTTTGATGTTCTCAAACATGAAATTTGTAGATGATGTCATGTCACAATGTCACTAAAATAGCCTCTAGATTATTGGACAACTCTAGATTTAATATGTGGTCCAAAGACAAAAGGCAGCATACTCCCATGCCTAGGCCCCGATTTAGGGCTTGTGTGTGTCTGCACTGTTTTCAGGAACCTACTTGGCTGCTTTAGAATCTTAGTCAGACCTTAGCCTCCCCCTCTCCCAAGGGATATCTGATGATGTCCTGCCTTCAAAGATTCCTGTCAGGCCCACTCTGCTGCAGTTCTCTTCCCCCCACTACCCGAAGCACCCCCTTTCCATCCTCTGAACCCCGCCTTCTCTTTGGTTCTGAAAGGCCACTTGCCATCTGTGTTCACTTTGGGTTCGGTCTCTCTTCTCCAGAGAAGGGTGGTGGTGACCTCGGTTGAAGGTCCCCCTCCCTGGCTCACCATATTCAACAAGAGTCCCTGGACAGCTTACTATTTCAACAGCAGCCTCAGGAGAGCTGTTGAAGGTTTGCCTCTGGGAACAAAGCTGGCTTCCTGCCTGGCCATAGGGTTGCATGAGGAGCCGGTAGCAAACAGGGTCAGTGCAAGCAGGGATGCTGTTGGCAGGGAGCCCCATTGGTTTTGCTTGGTCTGGGGATGGAAGCTTGGGGTGTTACACCCTGGCAGCTCTGAGCGCATTGTTGCAGAAGTTTTTGCGCATATGGCTTCCGGATTGGTTACTATAGATAAGATACAGGTCTCCTACACCCGTAGCTACAGATTTATGTAAAAGTCCATTTGGATATTCGGTCTGGCTTTGTGTGCTGTTCCTTCACATGGATTAAGACACACATCCATGTGGCTAAGCTGATTCATGAGATTCACGTTTGATATCTCATAGTGTTTTACCTGAACTCAATAGCCACGTTCCCAGAAATGGCCGTGAGAACGCAGCAGCTGTCCCTATTTAAAGATTTCCCCTCCTGCAGCTGCCCGGAAGACTAAGTTGGCTCCATTGTGTTGCTGTCCTCCCAACTGGTGGCTCAGAGCAGGTGGGGGAGGGTGAGCTGGCCAGGATTAACACTGCTGCCACTCCTTGCTCATAGCTCATTTTTATAGCCACAGTCACAGAACTGGGAAGGCGGTCAGCTGATTTTTTTTTTTTTTAACTCTTTGCAAATTTTTCTTTGAAAAGTTCTTCTGAGGCCAAGACATGGTCATTTTACTTGATGCCTGACTCTAGGCCTATAAGTTTGGTTCCAGGAGTTCAGGCCATGCACATGTACACACACACACACACACACACACACACACACATAAACACACATAAACCACTAAACCTTTAAAATACTTTGTGTGGAGAAACCTAAGAGCAGGTTCCCTGGGCTCCCAGGTCTTTTCCTCCAGGTTCCAGTGCCACCCTCCTGAGTCCCTTGGGCTTTAGGTCTCACCTTCCCACACCCCCCCCCTCCTTGAGAAGTTCCCACTTCCATATCCTTGTTGCTGAGAAACGCAGTCTTGTGCTGACAGGGTTTGGTGGCGTCTGCAGATGAACCTAGGGGCGCTGGGACTGATGCCATTTTTGTCTTTGGTCCTTGCCACAGGGAAAGCCAGCAGATTCAACACCTAGTCAGACTCCATCAGACCTCAGCCCCAGCCAGCAGATTCAACACCTAGTCAGACTCCATCAGACCTCAGCCCCAGCCTCTGAAGGCTTCTAGAGCCCTTGTGTAGATGTTGCGCCTTGCACACGGAGCCCAGCCCTTGCTCGAGTGTATAACACACACACACACACACACACACGCACACACACCAGTGCTGATTTTACTAGAAAGCACAGCGCACTTGAATAAAGTATTGGCTTTGACAGCTGAGAGCTACAGCGTCAGAAACCCTAGAACAAATCACTGAGTAAAACGGGTGAGTTTACATCTTAGATGGGAAGTCACCCCCCTTATTATATGGATGTTTTGTTTGCATTTGTGTCTGTGCACTATGTGTGTGCAGTGACCTCTGAGGCAGAAGACGGCATTAGATCCTCCAGAACTGGAGTGGCAGATGGTCGTGAGCCACCATGCAGGTGCTGGGAATCCGGCCGAGGCCTGTGGAAGAGCAGGCAGCACTCTTATTTGCTGAGCCGCCTCGCTAGCCCAGATGGAAAGTTAACTTTTAAAAGGCTCACATATCTGAGCTAAGCCCTTTACTGCCCTACAGCTAACATTCTTCACTATTGCTCTAGCAGGAGTCGCTCTGACTCAGCCCTGCTCTCCCGGAACAGCTTCATACCACAGCCGCAGCTGCCCAGCCTGAGTCCACTCTCCAAGTGACTCCCATGCAGCTCTGTGCCCAGTAAAGCCCTTGTTGGCCTCGTGATAGGGTGAGTGGCAAGCTCTCCTTTGCTGGTCCCAGTCTAGTTATGGCTCTCCCTCTCTCTCTCTCTCTCCCTCCCTCCCTCCCTCTCTCTCCCTTCCTCCCTCCCTCCCTCCCCCTCCCCCTCCCTCCTTCCCCCTCCCTGCCTTCCTTTTTCTTTTTTTCAAGACAGGGTCTTACATAGCCCAGACTGGTTTCAAACTCACTGTATTGTTGAGACAGGTCTTGCTTCTACCTCTCCATTTTGGGGATTGAAGGTGACACCACCATGTGCAGCCCGCGCCCCCCCCCTCCCCCCCGGCCTTTCTGTAGGGACTTTGGTGACAAAACCAGAAACTCCTATCAGCAGGAGACTGGCAGCCACCCCCAGCCTGGCTGTAGGATGTGAACCCAGGCCCTCTGGCAGGCAGTGTGGGCTCAGCTGTCCCTAGTCCTGACCTGAACCCGTGGGGACATCCTGCCACCTGTTGTCATATCTTAAAGCTGTGGCTATGCCAGAGACGACAGCAGCTGGCACCAAAGTCAGGGGAGAAGGCTGGGCTGTCCAAAGGTCTGTGTGCTCCATCTTCTTGAACTTCTTTTTACAATTACTATGCACAGTACTGGGCGCCACTGTGTCTGCATGACATTTTCATATACATACACCATGTTTTGTTCTTATTTCCCGTCTCCTGTGGCAGCTCTTTACTTTATGTAAACCAGTGACCCCAGGCCTTGCAGGCTTCACTGGGATGGAGGCATCTCCTAGGCACTGGCGCTGCAGAGAATGAGAGCCCCCAAGTTCTTCCCAGCTACCCTGAGACGGAACAGTCCACGTGCAGCCAGGGAGGCACTGGGGTTTTGGGTAGGTTTCTCTCTCTGTTCCTCGCCTGATGTTTTCTGAGGGTCCGTGCCCCCTGCACACTCCCCTCTCGCCCACCAACACACACCCCCTCTCTGCAGCCCTGTCTTCAAACCTCCTCTGGTCCCTAGACCTTTCCTCGGAGCGAGTGTGTGCGTAGCCAAGCGTCTGTAGTCTCAGGCTGGGCACGGCCAGCTTCCCCTTGCTGGGTGGCCTCCTAGTCTCTCATTAGCCTCTCCCACAGCCTACGGGATGGCTGTTGGGGGTCCCTAGGCTTCTCTCTTCCAAGTCCAACCTTAGGTGCACACAGGAATCTGATAAACGTGGAAAGGTACCGTCCCTGCTGGGTCCAACCTGAGAGCAGAAGTTGAGATAAGCAGTTCTCGCCCACTTCCTAAGGCCTGGTGGCCTCAGCCTAACACAGCAGGCACAACAGCTTACAACCCACTTGGCCTCCCTCTTCTGAGGTATCAGGAGGGAACAATCTTGCCATTGTCTTATCTTTCTTAACAAAACCTGGACCATCCCTACATTTTACACCCTGTCTATTTAAAGCTTATCAGTTAAAGGACATTGCAGGCAAGCTTGGCTGTGAGCAGTGTTCTACTCTGAATTTCATTTGGGTCTGGGTGGTGGTGGTAGTGGCTAAGCAGAGCTTGCTGTGTGTGGGGCGTGTGGGGGCGTGGCCAGAGAGCAGAAGTTTGCAGAATCTAGGATTCTCTGTTCTTTGGCAGCTGGGACTACTGTGGCTTGAGGCACCTGTGGACCATCAGATTTTATGTTTATAGCACACTCGACCTGCGTCCTTCCTCCAACCCGCACCCCACTGAAACCCGGTCGCCTGAGTCATGGGAAGACAGTGTGGCCTCTACTCACGGTGAATGCCCTGATGAAGGAGACATGGTGGCTGAGCTCAGGCAGTGCTGTGTATGTAGGACAGTGGCTCTGAGGCTATGCCTGGCCATGGAACTCTATAAAGCAGGAATTTGTTCCACTCCGAGAGTAAATGCAGAAGGCAGGACTCTGCACCTTGTTTGCACGAGCAAGCAGCCATCCTCTGTGTGCACAAACCACCAGGCACAGCTGAGACCTGGCTTATTTACACACACACAATGTATGGCCACTCATAGACTAACCCTATAAGTGTGCAAACATGGAAATGCCAAAACTGTTTTGGGAAACCAGGCCCACCAGTACCCCACCCCAGGCTTATCCAGGGTAAAATGAGGGACGCCTGCCACCGAGCCCTAACCTTCACCCAGAACGTGTCATCAGACCTTCATGTGCATTCAACACAGAATCCATACATGGTTCTCGTAACCCCATGATCCTGCCTTTGTGACATGGCATGGCTCACTTAAAACCCAGTTCACCCAGCCCCAGGTGTGTCCTTGAACCAACTCAGCCTAAAACAAGCTCATGGACGGGTTTCTTGACATCCTGACTCCCTTGCTCTCTGCTCCAGCCTGCAGGAAGGACACTTCGAGCCCTGTAGCCTCTTTCACCCATTTGTTGACGATCTGTAATGTAAGTATTTGTGTATAGTGTAATGTGTGAGTGTTAGCAGGGGTGTAGAACCACCTGTGGCAATGCAATGCTTGTCAGGTGCAATCAGTGGGGCTTGGTAAATTAAAGCCAATGAAATCAACATAGCTTTTGAGTTTATTGTTACTTGGTGAACTGACACTGTGGACAGAAATGTGCCCATCTCTTTTTGACATCTCTTTCTTACAATAGTGAGCATGCAGGTCCCTCAAGCAGGAGGAACTTGAACATCATGATAGGGATGCATCTCTAGAACCATCTCTTAAGGAGCAGCGGCTGATGGCAGCAGCTGGTGAGATACCCACTGTCTCACAGGGCCTTGAAGAGAGCAGTATTTCAATATCATAAGCAGGGTTGAAAGGTGTCTTAGTCACTATTCTATTGCTCTGAAGAGACACCATGACCAAGGCAACTCTTAGAAAAGGAAGCATTTAACTAGGGCCTTCTTTACAGTTTTAGAGGGTCAGTTCATAATCGGTGTTGGAAGCAGACGGGTGTAACCCTGGAGCAGTAGCTGAGAGCTTTACATCCTGGTTTGTAGCAGACAGAGAGGCTAGAGCTGGTGTGCACTTTTGAAACCACACAGTCTACCCCAGGTGACATACCTCCTTCAACAAGGCCACACCTCATGATCATTCCCAAACAGTTGCATGAGCTTGGGATCAAGCATTTAAACACATGAGCCCTCAAGGGCCATTCTCATTCAAACCACCACAGCGTCCCACTAAGATTCATATCTCCTAGTCTTGGATTGCCTTTTATTTGGTCAGCTAACAGTTTGGAGACAAGCCATTTGATTCTAGTGGGTTCTGATACAGTGTCTAGTATCTTTGTTAGATAACCAGCGAATGTGGAAGCTGAGGTGGGGTGTAGAAACAGAGAGGCAGGAACTGGAGCTATGCTGCCACAGAGTGCAAGAATACCTGGGCTACCAACATCCAGAGCGACAGGTGGATCCTACCAGGCCCTTAAGAGGGAGTGCGATCCTCCAACTCCTTGAGTTCAGATATCTGCAAGGCTCTATTCCCAGCAACTCGAATGGCCAGGCAGCATAGCACACACCTGTAATCCCAGGACTTGGAAGTGAGAGGCAGGTGGATCTCTGTGAGTTTGATGCCAGTCTGGTCTACAAAGTGAGTTCCAGGACAGGAAAAGCTACATGGTAAGACCTGTTTTAAAACAAAGTTACTAAGCCGGGCGGTGGTGGCCTACGCCTTTAATCCCAGCACTTGGGAGGCAGAGGAAGGCAGATTTCTGAGTTCAAGGCCAGCCTGGTCTACCAAGTGAGTTCTAGGACAGCCAGGGCTATACAGAGAAACCCTGTCTCAGGAAAAAAACCCCAAACAAACAAACAAAACAAACAAAGTTACTAGAATGTTTAGGACTGGGTTTTGTAGCTTCATGGTAGAGTATTTGCTCTGAATTCCATCCTGGGTGTGTGTGTGTGTGTGTGTGTGTGTGTGTGTGTTTGTGTTTAAGTTCAGAAGAGGGAGGGAGGGAGAGACAGACAGACACACAGACTGACTTAGAATTGTTCCCGCCATGGGGCATTAAAGACCTGGCCTTATTTGGCTGAACTTCCATAGCTTATGTAAAAATACATGTACACACCTATACACCGGACACATGCCACGTGAGGGAAGTTGTGTCTGGGGCAGACTCCGCACCTTCCCCAAACCTCTCCTGACTGAATGTGCTCCAGCTTCACCCAGGAATTCCAGTGAGGGCCACCAAAGGCCTGGTGCGTGGCCTTGGGGGAGGAGGTAGAGGTGGGTGGAGAGCTGGGGTTCCCCACATGCTGCCTCTTCCACACTGCACGGGGTCTCACCATTGTCTGAGTGACTTCAAATAGTCACAAAGTGAGTCACAGACTGCAGGCACAATTATTGAAACCACAATTAAAGTTGTAGTGGACTGCAGTGAATTTACCATCTTCTAATGGAAGAATAATACAGTTCTGACATATCAGAGGCACCAGAGAGGCAAGTCACATAGGTGGGAAGGGAAAAGAGAAAACTTGTTTTCTGGAAACTTCTCCAGTGCCTGCCCCATCCCAGCCCCTGCCCAGGCTCAGGAAGAAGTGGGAAGCCAGGCAGAGTGAAGGCCAGGCAGTCTGGCGGCAGCAGGTGCCTGGGGAGGACACCGGAACCGATTAGCACTGTGACCGTGCGGCGTCCAGGAATAGGTCTAGAAACTTAAAACATCAGAGGACCCCAGCCGGTGCCAGAGGCCCCATGTGGGACTGGAGCATGCAGATGCTGGTGGGTTCCATCTGATGGAAAAAGGTCCCCGTGTGAGCGCTGCTCCCTGCCTCCATTCCTGCAGAGGAGAGTGAGGCTCCTGGGTTTCTGCAGGGCTACTTTCTCCTCTGCAGACAGCAGGGGCCACACAGCTTTGCTGCACCTGCCAGACACAGCTAGAGGGGAATAGCGTAAAAGCAAATGGAACTCATCCTGTTACCTTCTCAGTGATAGGGCAGTGGCTCAGCTTGCCATCGTCACACAGACCACGCGACCTACGCTTTGCTAATATTCATCCCCCACTCTCTTGTATAACTCCACATTTTAAAGAATTAGCATAATGTAAAATCAGTTGGGGAACATGAAAAGATTGTGGTAACTACTGGGGGCCCTGGGGTGTAGCTCAGTTGGTAAAGTCCGTACCTAGCCCTGAGTTCTATTCTCATCGTTGTGTAAACTGGTCACAGGGCCTGTGTCTGACGTCATAGCACTTGGGAGTTGGAGGCAGAAGGATCAGGAGTTGCCTTCAGCTGCGTAAGAACTTGGAGGTCAGTCTGTGCTACATGAGATCTCAAAAAATCTAAAAAAGCCAGGTGTGGCAGCATGCTCGTCTTGAGGCCAGCCTGGTCTAGATAATTCCAGGCCAGCTAGGTCACTCAGTGAGACCCTGCCGCCAGCTAGGTCACACAGTGAGACCCTGCTGCCACTTCTTCCAAATTTATAAAAGAGAAATACATCAAGCCGTTACAAGGATAAATGTAAAGGTGGATGCTGAGGGACAGTGAAAGGAATTGAATTCAAGAAAAGCAAAGAACTTATAGCCAAAAGTATAACATGAGACAAATAGGGCAATATTAGGAACTTGAAGGCCTGAGGCCTGACAGGCCCTGAAGGCCTAGCTGAAGATTTTACAATAACAAGTCCAGGCATGTCCAGGAGAGCCCCTGTTTGGACATTCCTGAGGATGGGTGGCCCCAAGGATAGACATAAACATAGGAACTGTTTTGGGATATTTTTTTTTTGATTGACTCAGTGGCCATCTGGAGGCCTGGGTCTCGCTGACCCTCCCTGGAATTGTTGATGCTATAACCTGCATGTATTATTCTACTGACTTGTAATCAAGCCAATTGAGTGAAGCTGCGCCAAGTTCCCCCAAAATTCCCCCAACCCCCTACCCTCTCCCTATAAAAACCCCTAGCTTTTGAGTCTCAGGGTCAATGCCTCTGCCTACTGCGTGAGATAAGCATCGACCCGGAGAGCTCCATCATTAAACTGCCTCATGCTTTTACAACAAGAAGGCCTCTCATGTCTTTTGGGATACCCTGGCTCCCCTGGCATGGGTCCAACAACAGGACACCTTAACTGAAGGGAAAACCGAGTTGCATGAAGGGGTCAGAGTCCCGGGGTCTGTGGTAGGGACAATGACAGCATTCTGATAGGTACAGGAGTTCATAGAGCTGTAAGGAAAATGCGCCAGCCAGCAGGAGAGCAAGGCGAGAACACCCAGGAAAGGTATATCCGGTAAGCCACGGGGGATGTACTGTCAGGCCAGCACCTCAACACTCCTGACACGTCGTCCTTGCTCTCCCCACCACGTGGCACCGATCTTGAAAGTTCCATATCCCCACCAGGGAATGCGGGCACCACTGTGAGCTTTTGGGAAAACAGTTTGGAAGGATTTAAAAAGCAGAGGAAAGGAAATCAGCACATCTGACAGGTGCCTGCCCATAGGCCCCTGTCTCCTGCAGTGCTCCGCTCAATGGCATGTTTTATTCTCTGTTAGAGCTTCCCCGGTTTGGCTGCAGTCTTACAATGAACCCCTACTTGCCCCCTCAATATTTTGATTTTCATGGGTATTCAATCTTTTAACACTGAGATACCACGACATTGTTGTCTACAAAGTTCATGCCGAAAACTGAACAATTGGGTTATCAAAAAGGAAACTGCAACAAAAATCTCTTGTTGTTTTAACTAAATTTATAATTTTTTTTGGTTGGATGACATTGATGAATGTTCCTGGATGCATAAAGCCCGTGGACTGTTAGAGACTCCTACAACATTAGAGACCAACGTTTTGAAGGCTGCAAGTTTTCATGAGATTGTGTGTGTGTGTGTGTGTGTGTGTGTGTAAAAGCGTCTCACTATGTAGCTGTAACTCTGGCTGTTCTGGAATTCACTATGTAGATCAAAGCAGCCTCAAACTCAGAAATCCACCTGCCTTTGCCTCCCACGTACTGATATATATGTTTTTCAAGACAGGGTTTCTCTGTATAGCCCTGGCCATCCTGGAACTCACTCTGTAGACTAAGCTTGCCTCGAACTCAGAAATCTGCCTGCCTCTGCCTCCCAAGTGCTGGAATTAAAGGCGTGCACCACTAAAATATTTTTTAAAAATCCTTCTTGGCCAGGATTTTCTATAACTTGCTTCTAAAGAAACCCTGAGTAACAGGAGAAAACAAAAACCAAACTACTTTTCCTTATTATTACATCAGCTCAGTGTCCAAAAGGAGCGCAGGCTCACAGTACAGGCCCAGGGCTCCCTCCTGTGGCTTCTCCATACTGTGTCTTCAGAGTAAAAGGCCCTTTGTCTTTTATGCACAAAACCACATACTCATTGTCAAACTTCATTAGCAAGAAGCAGACTTCAAAGAAGTCTGCAGAAGTCAAAAAGCAAGGTTAGTGCATTTAAGGCCTTTCCGGGAACCATGGACCAGGTGGATGGATTTAGGTCTTTGTTCCTGTTTTGGCAGATGTTGGGAGCCTATGGGTTTTTAAGGACAGAATGACCCCTCTAACATGATCAGTTGTGCTAATGTCTGGGAGCCTATTACAGTGTGGGCAGAAGACGCCCATGAGTTGGGGCCAGAACCACATACATACCTCAGACAGCAGGACTGGCTGCAGCCCTGATTCACCTGCAACTGGAAGAACTCTGCAGGACACATGGAATCAAATCTAACCAGGCTCGCCTTACTATACACTCAGCTGTGTCAGCTCTGCCCGGGCTAGAGCCTGTATTCCTCGCATCCTCTTGTGGCCCTGAGATACCGAGCGCATTGCAGAGGGGACAGAGCCCACTAAAACCTGCCACGGATGCCATGGAGCCTGGAGAGAAGCTGGGCTGCCTTTCTCCACACGCCCCGGGATGGGGAGAAGGACAGGCTTACAGTGGGATGCGCGTGTGCGCCCGGGTATGTTCCTTGTGTTTGTGGCCCGGTGGATCGGGGCTGCTTGGGTGTGGAGAGGATCAAGGGACACTTGGAGGTGGGAGTGTCCAAAGAAGTCGAACTTGGTGTCTTTCACTAGGTGTACTAGGACTCCCGCTGTCGCCGGAGCACAGGCAGACCCGGGGAGCCGCTGTGCCGCTGGCGCCCTCTGCTGCCAGATCTTCCGTTCTACACCCCTAGTCCCAGAGATAGGAAATTCACTCAGTCGAGAAAACTTTGGGGGTTTGGAGGGAGTTAAATATTAGCGGGAAAGAGAATTTCTATGTTTCAATGAACAGTAGAACTGGGTGTGTACACAGTTCATTATCATCCTCCAACATGCCGAGATTACATTTCTGGTACTACCGTTAAGGAACTGTGGCCCTGAGGCAGAGACAGGCCTCACTTTTGGAGATGGCTAGCATTCTAGTCTGGAAGTCATCCAGCCCCGTGAAATCTCAACACTTTGGTATCTCATTGGTTACACATTGGCCAAGGCCAGTCTGCCTCTGTCCTGTCCTAAAGCGGCCTTTCCACAGAGCTGTTCCTTGAGGGCAGAGGAGCAGGCAGGGCTCACACACACACACACACACACACACACACACACACACCTCAGGTTTCCTCAAGCTATGTTTCAGAGGCAAAGGCAGGACCATGTCTGTCCTTCATGCCATTGTTCCCAAGGAAGATGAGGAGGGTGCAGACGAAGCCATGCCCTGTTTGGAGAAGGCTGATTAACCACAGCCTGGGTGAGACAAGAGGAACAGCGTCTTTATGTTCCTTGCCTTGTTGCTGTGACAAAATGCTTGACAAGAAGCAATTTAGAGCTGGGTGTGATGGCGCACACCTTTAATCCCAGCACTTGGGAGGCAGAGGCAGGCGGATTTCTGAGTTTGAGGCCAGCCTGGTCTACAGAGTGAGTTCCAGGACAGCCAGGGCTGTCTTGAAAAACAAACAAACAAACAAAAAGAAGAAGAAGAAGAAACAATTTAAGAGAAGGATGGTTTATTCTAGCTCACAGCTCTTAGTATCTAGTCCTCCGAGGCAGCTGGTTCTGTTGAGTCCGGAAGCAGAGAGCAAAGTGTGTGTGTGTGGGGGGGGGGTTGCTAACCTCATTCTCTGGGTTTGATTCTGTCAAAGACCCTCAAGCCAATGGTGTGGCACCATCCACATTTAGGGTGTGTCTTCCAGCATCCACCCAGTGTAGAAACTGTTGTAGGCAAGCCCAAAGGTTTGTCCCCTTAGGTGATTTTAGGTATAGCTCGGCAAGTCGCCAACCATCACGAATGGCTGATCCTTGTGTCCAAGTCCACTTGGAGTGAAGGGGGAAGAAAGCAGGGAGCTCCATGTAGGGAGTGGAGCCAAGTGGGTGTGACAAAGCCACAGACTAGACTGAGCTGTCCCCAGCTGTCTAGGTCCCGTGTGTGTGTGTGTGTGTGTGTGTGTGTGTGTGTGTGAGAAGCCCCCCGGCCCCATGTGGCATGGTACCTGGCAGATCTGGACATACTGCTTCCAGAATATGGGATCTGATGTGTTGGGCACCCACACTGCAGGGATTTGAGCAAGGCAGCAGGTACAGGAAGGACTCTGACTGTCCCTGCAGCAGGTGTCCCTGCTCTGTCCCTAAGAGCAGAGGAAGGAATGCCCTGTCTCCCAGGATCCTTAGCTCAGCCCTGGTTTTAACTGGTCACATGTGCCCACAGCAGCCCACAGCATGGGGGCTCCGGTTCTTAAGATGGCCTCCACGCCACCGCCACCTGACACTTAACAGTAAACAGGACCCACAGTAAGTGAAGGTGTCTGTGTTCTTTGTTCCAGGGGCCTGGCAGGAGTCCTACCTGGGGAAGAGGCTGGCTTTCTTCCTGGTGGCACCCTGTGGGATTTCCAGGAATGAATCTTCCACCACATTCGCAGCAGTTCCAGGCTGTGTCCTCTGACACTGACATCCCAGACAACCCAAGCCCTCTTTGGGGTGAGGCAGAATGTATTCTTTTAATTCAAAACAATGTACACGCGTATATGGGGTTTTGCCTGCCTGCATGGCGGTGCATGGCTGGTATCTTTGAAGTCCAGAGGAGGGCATCAGATCCCCTGGAACTGGAACTGTATATCTTTGTGACCTATCACGTGGGTTCTGGGAATCAAACCCAGGTCCTCTGTTAAAGCAAAAAGTGCTCTTAACCATTGAGCTATCTCTCCAGCCCCAATTTAGTTTTCTGAAAGTTATATTTATCTTTAAGGAAGATTTTTATTAATTCTTTGTGAATGTCATGCGATGTATTTTGATCATTTTTACTCCCACTAACTCCCCCAAACTCATCACGGGTCTACCCCACCCTCCTACACCCCCAGGTGGGATTTCTGTGTATTTACACACATATGTCTTCCCCAAATGTGTGTGTGTTTTTTTTAAAGATTTATTTATTTATCTTATGTATACGACTACACCATTGCTCTCTTCAGACACACCAGCAAAGGGCATCAGATCCCATTACAGATGGTTGTGAGCCACCATGTGGTTGCTGGGAATTGAACTCAGGACCTCTGGAAGAGCAGTCGGTGCTCTTAACCTCTGAGCCATCTCTCCAGCCCCCAAATGTGTGTTGTTGGCAAAAGAGAAGTGGGCCCAAAGTCCTAACCAGGAAGCTATTTGCAATTGATACTGAGATGCAATTACAGCTCAGTAGAGATGAAAAAACTCATTTTCCTCCAGTGGAGTGACACTTGTATATCTACCACGTGTCAGGGAAGGCCCCATGCTCTGGAGTACTTGGCCACCACACAAAGGACTTAACGTGTTCTTGTTGTTATTTTTATGGTTTTCTGGGTTTTCTCTTTTGATTGTGAAGTTTCTTTCCTTTTTTTTTTTTTTCTGGATGAAGTAAGGAGAGAAAAAAAATGACGTTGGATAGGTATGGAGGTGGGGAGGGATCTTGGAAGACTTGGGACAGGGAAAGAATGTGATAAAAAATATACTGTCTAAAGAGTTTTAAAAAATAAAAAATGTAATAGCAAAAATAAACAGAATATGTTGCTTTCATAAAGTGGTTAACAAGTTTGCTGGTGAAGTCTCTGTGCCCCGCCCCCTTACCCCTATGGTTTTTTTAACTCACTTTTACACTTTTAGGGGACTTGCATGGGTGTGCAGGTTGAATCATAGTGGAACTGACCAAGCATCCAGGCCTTATTCTGAGAACAGGCTCTGTGGTGACTGCCCTGCTCATGGCACATGGCAGGGAGATAAGACATCCGAGTGTGTTAAAGAGACAAGCAAGGCTGGGGTGCAGCTTGTTGGTAGAGTGCTGCGCCAATGTGCAAAGTGGGTTTGCTCTCCAGCACCACAGATACTGGGTTGCAATCCCAGCATTCAAGAGCTGAGGAGCAGGAGGGTCAGAAACTCAGGGCCATCCTCAGTGACTGAATTTTGGCCAGCCTCAGGGCAACTAGAGACCCTGCCTTAAAAACAACAAAAAGACAAATTGAGGTGTGTCTGCTACTTTTCTCATTCCTGTGATAAAAACATGCAAAGCAAGGATATGTTTGGGATTGGTGTTTATAAGTGGGTTCGTCCCATCATGGAGGGAGGGCCTGGCAGCAAGAGCATGGAGCAGCTGCATCACACACAGTCAGGACCAGAGAGGCGTGGCAGTTCTTCCTCCAGCCTCTTCCTTGCTCAACCGAGGAAGCCAAGGGGATGGTGTCGCCCACATTCCCACATTCTTGAGGGAGGTCTTTCTTCAGCTATGCCTCTCTGGAAACACCCTCAGACACATCCTGAAGTTTGCCTCATAGGATGCTCTAAATCATAAGTCGACAGTGGAGGTGAACCATCCAAGAAAGGGTGCGGGTCACCCCAGTATCTCCTGGGTCAGGAGGAAAGAGAACCACAGAAGTGTGAAGCAAGCAGGGCTTAAGTTGAGTCCTACTACCGAACTGCAAATGGGAAGAGGAAATAACCAATTACAATTCCATTCTTGGGAATAGAAGCGTGTTGGCGTTGTTTCTGGTAAGAAGCTAGGGCCCTTCTCTCACTGTCCTGTATAGGGCATTTGAAATAGGGAAAGTGGCACCCCTTGGAGTCTAAGTCCCCAGAACGCTGCTTCGAGGAGAAGAAGAATAGCTTTTGTAGAGTGGTGTCAATATCATGGCGTCATTTGTTTAATGATGGTGCACATTAGTGGTTGTCATTATACTGCCCAAAGACCATATTCAACCTGCTGCCTGTTCTTGTAAATAAAATTTTTATTAGAACACAACGGTGTCATCCCCTCACTTATATTGTCGGTGCACGCAGCAGCAAAGACTGTCTGCCCCCAGAGCCTGAAGCACCTGCGGTCTGGTTGTTCTTTTGCTGATCCATGCTACTGGACACGTTATATTGGTGTTGCAGGATGTAAAGATAGAAGCACGCTTGCTATTCCAGCACCCAGACTTGGGGAAGGAACACAGAGCTGTGCCACATAACCCGAAAGAATTTCTGTGAGTAATCCAGTCCTGGTGGCACATAGCTGTAATCTCAGAACTTGGGGGGGTAGGGGGCGGGGTGAGAGAGACAGGGGGACCAGGAACTCAAGGTAATTTGCAACCACATAGCAAAGCTGAGCCCTGAGTGACCTACAGGCAACTTGAGACCCAAAAGACGAAAACAAAAACAGGTACACCTTTTCTCTGTTTAATTCTTTCTGCTTTTCAGCTTCAGAAACTTATTTAGCTAACAATGAGAAGTGAGAGAGAAGAAAACAATGCAGTCCACTGTGCATCTGACCTGGAATGATCTTCAGCACATTTTTTCATATGACAATGTCTATGAATGTGGTGGTTTGAATATGCTTGGCTCAGGGAGCGGCACTATTAGGAGGTGTGGCCTTGTTGGAGTGGGTGTGGCCTTGTTGGAGTGGGTGTGGCCTTGTTTCGGAGTAGGTGTGGCACTGTGGGTGTGGGCAATGACACCCTCTGCCTAACCACATGGGAGCCAGTCTTGTCCTAGCAGCCTTCAGATGAAGATGTAGAACTCTCAGCTCCTCCTGCACCATGCCTGCCTGGATGCTGCCATGTTCCCGCCTTGATGATAATGGACTGAACTTCTGAACCTGTAAGCCAGCCCTGATTAAATGTTGTCCTTCTAAGAGTTGCCTTGGTCATGGTGTCTGTTCACAGCAGTAAAACTGTAAGACAACGTGCAATGCTCTTGGTCCCCTGGGACAGAGTTTTTTTGTTGTTGTTTTTTTGTTTTTGTTTTTGTTTTTTGTTTGTTTGTTTTTTAGCAGGGCTTTAAAAAATACACTTCTGTAGGTAAGCACAGGAAACATGTTTAGTCCTAGCACTTGTAAGGCAGAGGCAGGCAGATCTCTGAGAGTTGAGGCCCGCCTGGTTTACAGAGTGAGTTCCAGAATAAGCAAAGCTATATACTGAGACTATGTTGTAAAAAACCAGCCAGACAGACAAAACACACATCTGTGATGTCAGAAGTGTTTTCCATGGGGACATGCAAAGTTGGGAACTCAAGGGAAGTCACACCCTCTCGCCTTTCGGGACACACTATTTTTGGATGTCTCCAGGCCCTTTGCCCTTAGTGACTGCAAAAAGAAGCAGTGACCGCTTTAATCAGCCAGGCACTGGAGTGTCCACATATCCCAGGGACACGGGCGGGTGAGGGAGCCCGTTATTTATGGAAAGTCTTGTCAGAAGGCCAGCATCTTGGAAGAGCTTCACAGAGAGGGAATGTGCGGTGCAGGCCTGCCAGTCGTGTTCACATTCCCTGGGAATGTCGAGCTCAGGGTGTGGGGACTACATCTGGTTCTGCTGTGTGTGCTGGTCACGGGTGGGGAGGGTGCGGGGGTGGCAGTCCCAGGGGAGTGCTATGGGGTCCTGGCCCTGAACACTGCTGCCTGGAAGCAGGGAAGCAGAGGGGCTGACGGGGAGCCAGAGGTAGCGGCATTAGCTCATCATGGTCCCCACCCGCCACCCATGGAAGTAGCTGTCCTGATTTCAGCCTTGTGCTTCCGAGCAAGCCCTGGAAGGCTCTTCTACGAGTGGACCTGACATAAGTGGACTCACAGGGTCACTCTAGACTAACTGGGG
Source organism: Mus pahari (assembly GCF_900095145.1). Lineage (NCBI taxonomy): Eukaryota > Metazoa > Chordata > Mammalia > Rodentia > Muridae > Mus > Mus pahari. Next base: position 30,202,051 of record NC_034608.1, read on the forward strand.
CCCCCCGTGGTTAGAAGACGAGACTCCTGGTGTTCTCCTTCTCCTGTGGGTCCAGTCTGCAGGGCTACTCTCCAGTGTTAAGGCTCCCAGGGTAGTTTGTGAGCTGTCACTGGTGTCCAGCATCCCTGCTGAGGGCAAAAGCCCACCCCATTGTCGTTTCTCTGAAAAGACATCTTGCATTTTCTGCTGTGGGAACCACCAAGTAGAAGGCATAGGAGGAAGCTGATTTCTGAGCCTAGCAGGGTGGCACATAACCTTTAATCCCAGCACTTGGGAGGCAGAGACAAGTGATCTCGAGTTCGAGGCCAGCCTGGTCTACAGAGTGAGTTCCAGGACAGTCAGGGCCTGTCTCAAAAAAGAGAAAAGGATGAAGCTGATTTCTGGATACCAAATTCCTAGCACTGCCTGTCCATGTGTGTGTATGTGTGTGCGTGTGCGTGTGCATGTGTGTGTGTGTGTGCACGCACACACCTTGCAGAGAACAAAGCAGCTGTCCATACTGTAGAAACTTAACTCATTACAAATCCCAGACTACATTCCTGGCTTCCACTACTCCAGGGCCCAGAGTGCATGATGTAGCCTGCCTTAGAGTACTCAAGTCTCTGAAGTTCCTCCTTATGGTGCAAAACCTTTGCTGGAACATCACAGAAGCAATCTTCATTGTGTCACCTGAGCTTCCACAGTGCCTCAGGGACACAAGTGACCCAGGGGGCTTACTCTGGAGCCTTGCCTTGTTCTTGCAAGTCCTGTTATTGTTAGTTCACAGTCGGGGCGTATAGTGGGATGGCAGGGTATAGAAATGGATGCAAAGGAAAAAAAATCTACATTCCTGCTTTATGTGGTCAGTAAGCACTGTTGCTCACTCACTCATTTTCATTCCACTTATCCCAGGAACCCCATGTGTAGACACCTCTCCATCGACCACATTCCTTTGCAGGACTCAGGTTCATTGAGATGAAATAATTTACCATACGAGTCCTGTGTAAGCCTGTGTGTTTTCAATTTGCCATGTCAGACTTCTCTCACCTCCATTATCCGTCGTCTTTCAAACTCAGATCAAATGTTGGGGGGCCCACAGGAGGAGTGGAAGTCTCACCCTTGGGTCAAGGCCACAGCGCTCACAAACCTCAGGTCTAGTTGTTGTTCTTGGTGAGGCAGTGATTTTTTTTTCCCGAAGATGGGTTAGTGGTGGACAAGAATCCCATTTTATTACTCCATGTGACTAGGAGGGCAATGGCTTGGTGCCACCCTGAGAGAAAACCTATTTTTAAAAACTGAGCTACCCAGGGGGCCTGAGATCTGGGAACAGCCTCAGCCCCAGGGTGAAGAAAGGCCCAGGGAGAAGTAATGGAGAACCATCCATCCCTCAGTGGCTGCAGGGCACAGCAGGGGACTCTGCTCGGGAAGTGACAGTCCTGCCCTTTGTGGCCAGGAGGCTCTCCCCATGGCGAGTGGCCCCAGCTCTGAGGCAGGCCTGTCCAGCCTACTTCGGGAGCCACAGCTCTGCTGCTCACTCTGTGGAGCCTGTGGACTCTGCAGCTGGATGGTCACCCGACAGGAGCAGCTGTATCCATGGCAGGGCGATTGATTCTGAGGTCCCAGGACGAGCATGAGACAGGCTCTCCATGTGTGCATTAGCTGGAGGTGCTGAGTGGCTTCCCGCATTCCCAGGGCCCTGGGGATACACACCCCAGCTTGAACACCCTCCCCACCTCTCTGCACACAACTGGGTGTCTCCCACCCCCGAAAGTCTGCAGAGAAGCTGCTCCATCACTTCATGCTGCTTTCACTAGGACACACTGTGTGGGACAACCTGCCTCAGGGGTTGATTCTCTCCTCCTCTTACGGAGGCAGAGGCCCGGCAGGCTTAGTGACAAGCGACTCCACTCTCCAAGCCAGCTGGCCGGCTCTCCTTTCCTTTGTGAAATCTCTCATTATTGTCTTTTTCTTTTTCCGTATACTCCTAGCAGTATGACCTCTGTAGGTCATCTGGCAGGATGAGACGCTAGAGTCAACGGTGTCCGTAAGGAACACACCTCTCTGGCCCTTCGTTTTCCGCTCTTCTGGGGTTGCTGTGAGATCATGCTTACCACAGACACGGATGCATTCACACCTAGGCCTTGAACACCCAGCATCCAGAACTAAGAAAAGAACTTTTCTTTTTCACAAATTACTGAGTTTCTGGTATCTAGAGGCAGCAGCCAGCATGGGCTAAGCTGGAGGGAATGGATCCAAAGGCCAGTGTGAACAGAGGGTATCTGGAGCCAGCTTGGGGAGAGGCACTATTTGGGGGCGGGGGACAGATGTGGTATCCAGGGAGAAGAGCATTTGGCAGCCCAGATAACAAGGCAGGGCTGGGCAGCTTCTGCAGAGGGCAAGCACCAAGGAGAGAAGATTGGTATGGTGGAGGCCTTGGGGAACCGGCTGGTCTCTGCAGTAACTGGGGGGTGGGATGAGGAGGCCTCTGAGACCTGGGTGCTGGGTATGAGGTCCACCTATCAGCCTCGCCATGCAGATGTGCTCTGCAGATGTGCAGATGTCACAGGCAGAGAGGAAGAAAAACCACCGTATGTAAAGGGACCCACCATTTGTGTCATTTTAGAAAAGTTGTCCCTACTGTCACCCTTCTATGGCATCAGCAGGATCACCCACTGTGCCCTTGTGGGATGGCTGTAGAGCGTTCATTCCCCAGCCCTTCACTCTTCTGGGATGCTTACCAAAGCAGAAAAACGCAGAATTCAGATGCTAGGCAAATGAGCAAGCAGGACCCCCGGATGTTCAGCAGAACGAGAGTGGGAGAAGCCATATTCCTTCTACAGAGACCCTGAAGCCGTCGAGCGGCCCATTGCAGAAGCAGGCCTGTGCTCTCTGGGAGTGTCTGCTTTGCCGGTCACATGGACACATAGCCATCCAGAGCCATGGATGTCTACCCTAGAGTGAGGCTTCCCTCCTGCCCTGGGCCTGGATGGATGCTAGAGGAACTCAGACTCCTAAGAACGAAGCAGTTAACTGTCCTGAAACAAAGACAAAGCCACTGCAGCTCCGTGTCACTCAGCAGATGGCAACTTCCACCTAAATTTCAAGTTTCCTGCTCCATTTCACTGCCTGTATAAAGATGTCATAAGCAAAGATGTGTTAAAGCAGGCAGATAGACTCAACCATGCACTTAGCACTGGTGACCAACGTGGGGTGCTAGTCAGCAACTCGGGTCATTGATTACAAATCCTAACATTGCAAATTGATTTAAAAGGAAAAAAGACTGGACTGGAGAGATGGTTTAGCCATTAACATCTTATGCTACTCTACCAGAGGACCTGAGTTTGAGTCTTTGAGCCTATGTTGGGTGGTCCACAGCTGTCTATATAACTCCAGTTCCAAGGGACACCAGGCACACATCTTATGTACACACACACACACACACACACACACACACACACACAATTAAAGTAAAAATTTAAATCATATCTAGCCAGGTGTGGTGACAACACACCTTTAATTCCAGCACTTGGGAGGTAGAGGCAGAGAGGAAGGGAGGCAGAGGCAGATTTCTTGAGAGTTGAGGCCAGCATAGTCTACATAGTGAGTTCCAGGACAGCCAGGACTATATAAAAAGTCTCAAAAATCAAACAAACCAAACAAAACCCACACACATTTGGGTGGGTCTGTGAGAGCCTTTCTAGGAAGGGTTGACTGAAGGATAAAGACCTGGGCTGGATGTGGATGGAACTACCCCATGGCCTGGGGTCCTGAACAGACTATAATGGGGAACGGAGAAAGCCAGCTGTGACGGCTAATACTGGCTGTCAACTTGACCCACCTGGGAAGAGATAACCCTCGATGGAGGCTGCCTCAATCGGATTGGCTTGTGGGATTATCTGTTGGGGTGTTTTCTTGCCAATTGATGTGGGGGGCCTAGCCCTCTGTGTGTAGTGCCATCCCTAAGCAGGGGCTCTTGGGCTATGCAGAGAAAGCAGTTAAACATGAGCTAGGGAGCAAGCATGTAAGCAGCTTCCCTCTGTCATGTCTGCTTCAGGGGCCTGCCTTGTATTCCTGACCTGGCTTCCCACTGTGGAGGACCATAAGGTGTAAGAAGAAAGAAACCCTGTCCTCCCCAAGTTCCTTTTGGTCAAGATATTGCTCACAGCCCCAGAATCCAAACTAGAGCACAGAAGAGTGCTCCCGCGCCCTCCTCTGCCAGCCGAGTGCTCCCGCGCCCTCCTCTGCCAGCCGAGTGCTCCTGTGCCCTCCTCTGCCAGCCGAGTGCTTCCGTGCCCTCCTCTGCTTCCTGATCTGCCCTTGTGCACACAGAGCCTCACTCCTGCCAGAGTGGACTGGACCCTCTAACCAGGAGCCCAAGTAACCTTTTCTACCTTCAGCTGCTTCTCTCAGGCACCTCTTCACAGTGACAGGTGTGACATGGGTCTTCACCCACAAGGGTGATCATTCCATGCTAAGCTTTTGAGTAGCCTTCATATCATCTCCCATTGAGGTAAAGAATTACTTTTGTGGTGCTGGGACCTTTGGCTGTCCCTGGAATCTGAAGGTCCTTCAGTGGCTGCTGGAGTCCCTTAGTAAGGTGGGGAGACCAGTATTTCTTCATGGCCACAGCCTTTCCACCCAGACCTTTATGGAGCAATGCATACTGGTGTATAAAATACGACCCCCACCAGCTTCCACGGCCTTCCAGCTTCCTGGTTATAGAGAGCTTAAAATGCCAGCTTTGGGCAGCACAGCAGGAGGTGGCAGGGCTGGGGGCATGCACTAAAAGGCTCATCAGGAGAGTCTCAGGAGGCAGGGGAGAGTCAGGGGCACAAATATGGACAGGACATGGAAATTGTGGGGCCTTAGAGCCAGCTAGTGATCTCAGTGTGTGCAAGAACTATGGGAACATACCAAAGTGAGTATTTGTGGAATTGTAATTCCAGAAGCAAAGGAAGCAGGGCATGGGAAACATCTGAGAGTTCATGGCCAAGAATGCTTGGAAGGAACAAGGCGCCAGAGAAGCAGGCAGATGGATAGTACAGGGAGGGAGTGACCACATAGCATCCCAAGTGCGGCCTCTGTGCAGCTCAGCCCCGAGGGGAAGGACACGGCGGAGGGGTCTTACACAGAGGAATAGACACCGAGGCTTACTCTGCATTGGAAACTACAAGAATCTGACAAAGTTAAATGCAGATTTTTATACTGGGAAATTGTGTCTTTCAAAAGTGAAAGGCAGGGGGGAGACACTCGCTATGGGTCAAGAGAAGGAAAAGGGAGACGCAAAACATATCCTAAAAGCAGGGTCTTTCGGGCACTGGGCACCAGGCCAAGAGGATGCCTGGGAGGGTATTGGTGTGTGTAGCACAGTAGGTCTTCAGCTTGACAGTGGCCGCATGCTCGGGAGGAAATAGTTTGAAGAGCCAAGAGTGTGTGCATCCCCAGGGTGACTGCCAGCCTGCTATCCTGTCAGAGTGGATGCTGCTGCATGAGCTGAGGAAGCATTGTGGGGTTGGTCGGAGCTGCGGAGGGTAACAGAGGTGAGATGTGTGTGTGTGTGTGTGTGTGTGTGTATGTCCAGAGTGAAATCCAACAGAACCAAAGCAGTTAGGTTACAAGGCAGGACACAGGCTACCCGTGATCATAGCTGCTCAGAACTGTTCAGCACTGGGTGATGCCCTGAGATCCAAACACAAGCTACCAGTCAGAAAACGCAGGCCAGTGTGAGCCAAACAGAGAAGAAAAGCCACAGGTGGAAAGTGACCTGTAGACAAGTCTTGCCTGGAGGGATGGTGTGTAAGCGCTGCCCTTCCAGAGGACCTGAGTTCTGATCACAGCCACTTGTAGTTCTGGTGCCAGAGTATCAAGTGCCCTCTGCTGTTGTCTTTGGGCACTGAATACTGCTGGGCACACTGTGTGTGTGTGTGTGTGTGTGTGTGTGTGTGTGTGTATGTGTGTGTATGTGTGTGTGATACACACACAAAATTTTAAAAATATAAGTAAATAAATGACCCTCTTGATAGACTTGATGGATCCAGTCATAAGGCATAACAACAAACTGACTTCTATTTGTTCAAGGAGCCAGAGGCCAGAAAGAATGTGCAGAAGCACAAGGTAATTAAATATGGCCAGAACCAAGTGTCTCAAGATGAAGATTACGGTAATGAATGCATGATGAGGCCCTATGGACAGACGGCCAGAGAGTAGGACATACAACACCCAAAGGGAGATAGATGCTCAGCACCCCCAAATGGCTCAGTGAAAACACACTCAAGTGCCGGGGAGGTTTACCCACCACTCATTATGGCAGTGTGGTACCCGTCACATTGGTACCACAGTTACAGAAAATCAAGAAAGACACCCAAGGTACAGGTAAGCGTCTCTCCTCCACCACACAAAGGGGGAGTTTGCTCTAATGGATACACTTGGAACTCGGTCCCCTATAAACAACCCTGTGATTCTCGAATGCCCACACACCCTTGCCAGACACTTGTGGAACGCTTTTATAAAACAGCTCGTCCACTATAAACCATTGAGGAAGACTCAGTCAACTTCAGCGACTAAATATGAACCATAGTATCCATCCATATGGACAGGTAAGTCAGGACTCTAAGATCCGCGGGGACAGTTTGAAGAATCAGTTTGGTGAATGGAAACAGACAGTGGGTAAAAGTGTTTGAGACCAGATCTCAGGTGGCCTGGGTTGGCCTCAAACTTGCTCCGTAGCTAAGGATGACCTTTGACCTTCTGTTTTCCTGCTATCACGAGTTCTGAGATACAGGAGTGAAGCGCAACCCCAGGCTTACCCCTGGGTGTGGTGACTGATCTTGGCTGTCAACTTGACATGCCTAGGAAGAGGAAATTCTCGCTGGCCTGTGGGCATGTCTCTGGGGGCATTTTGATGGGTGGGCGCATGTGTGCGTGCGTGTGTGTGTGTGTGTGTGTGTGTGTGTGTGTGTGTGTGTGTGTAGACCACCTCTGGGCAGGATGCATGAGGAAGATAGCTGAGTGAGCAAGCCAGAGGCAGGAAGCCAGTCTTGCTCCATGGTTTCTGTTTCAGTTCCTGCCGTGGCTCCCCTCTGTGAAGGACTGTGACCTGTAGGCCGTACAAACCATTTCCTTCTCCAGGTCACTTTTGGTCCGTGTTTGTCACTTCATCAGAAAGAAAACTAGGACACTATAGAATTTTACAAACTATTTAGAACTCCCTTGTCTGGCTTCCTAAGAAAACAGCAGAGATTTTCCCCAGAGAGTGTGGCTTGATCATATATGAGCATTGCAATGCCCCATCCTGCCGCGTCTCCCTCTTTTGTCCTACACTGTACTTATAGAGATCATCTGTTTTGTTACAAATCACAAGTGGCAGTGTGACCCACCTGGGCGTGACTGCAGGAGCTCTGCCCGCCGCCGCCTTTGGTTGAAAGATCCACAGATCTGGAAAGAAAGGCCGGCAGTAGCTTTCCAGATTAATGAGTGGTTTTTATTAAATTTTTACTAGGTGTATGAGTGTATGTGTGTTGTGTGTGCACACTCACACACATGAGTGCACGCACACGCTCATGTATGTGGAGTTCAGGTATACGTAGAGGTCAGTATGGTGGGATTTAGTATTTCCTTCCATTATGTTGGTCTTGGGCAGGGAACACAGGCACCTTTGCGTGCTATAGAATTTTTGTATGTGTGCTTGGTTTTTAGAGATTTAAAAAAAAAAA
>NC_034608.1:30210681-30213225 GCF_900095145.1 Mus pahari
AGACAGGGTTTCTCTGTATAGCCCTGGCTGTCCTGGAACTCACTCTGTAGACCAGGTTGGCCTTGAACTCAGAAATCCACCTGCCTCTGCCTCCCGAGTGCTGGGATTAAAGGCGTGCGCCACCACCGCCCGGCATTAGAGGGCTTTTTTTAAGTAACTAAAACTCTCCAGAGTTATCCAGTGTTTGCTGATCTTTGAGGAGCAAAGTTGACTTGCTTTGTATCTGGGGATGAGTTAAACTGTGGATCCTTCTGTCTGTGCTTCTTCTTCTTCTTCTTCTTCTTCTTCTTCTTCTTCTTCTTCTTCTTCTTCTTCTTCTTCTTCTTCTTCTTCTAAAGATTTATTTATTATTATATCTAAGTACACTGTAGCTGTCTTCAGGTGCACCAGAAGAGGGCATCAGATCTCGTTATGGATGGTTATGAGCCACCATGTGGTTGCTGGGATTTGAACTCAGGACCCCTGGAAGAGCAGTTGGTGCTCTTAACCACTGAGCCATCTCTCCAGTCCCTGTCTGTGCCTCTTGAGTGCTGGGATTACTGGTATGTGCCACCATGTGTGGTCTACGCAGTGACAGAGATGGGACCAAGGGCTTTGTGGATGCTAGGCAGTCAGTCTGCCATCTGTTCTAAAATTAAGCATTGACTTTGCCTCAGTCTGTTTGTGCCACTATGACAAAATAGAACAGATGGGTAATCAATAAAGAACAGACAGTTACTACCCATCGTGCTGGGGTCCGGGAGGCTGAGATCAGAGCTTCAGCAGGCCCATTTGTCCAGTGAGGACTCAGTCTTGCTCAAGATGATCTTGGAGTCATTTGTCCTCACAGGGTAGAGCGCCCCGTCCCAGCAGGAAGAGTAGGCACACTGGCACGAAACCTCTTTTTGAAGAGTCTCAATCCATTCACAAGGGGAATACTCATGACCTGCTCACTCTGAGGCCTGCACCTCACCTCCCTCATTGTCTGTGGAAGCTCGGTTTGTGGAGTTTAGAGGAGATCAAGCCATGATTAAAGTGACTGAAGGTCAGACTGTGTGAGTTCCTGCTTCTAGGTGGATGCTGGAGCGAATGATCATTGTCTTCTTGCTGTGCATGTCTGTCTCTGTATGTGAATGTGAGGTTGTGTGTGTGTGTGTGTGTGTGTCTATCTGTCTCTCCGTGTGTATGTGAGGTTGTGTGTGTGTGTGTCTGTCTCTGTGTGTGTATATGAAGGCATGTATGTGTGTGAGGGTGTGTCTGTGAATGTAAGTGTGTAAGTGTGTTTGTGTTTAAGCACGTGCACACATGAGTGAGTCAGCAAGCAAGCCAGCCAGCCAGCCAGCCAGCCAGCCAGCCAGCCTTGGGGAGGGAGGGAGGGAGGGAGGGAGGGAAGGAGGGAGGGAGGGAGGTATATGGATGCACACATGGAAGTCAGAAGTCAACCTTGGATGTTAGTCCTCAGTTCACCATCCATCTTGGTTTTTAGGCAAGGTCTCTCATTGGTTTAGGCCAGGCTGACAGGCCAGTGAGCCCCAGGGACCTGCCTGCCTCTGCCTTCTTAGTGCTGGGATTTCTTGTGTGTGCCACCATGCTTAGCCTTTTTTTTGCCTGGTTGAACTCTGGTCCTTCAGCTTGTCTGGCAAGTACTTTTCAGACTAAACCATTTCCACAGCCTTAAGGAAGTTAGATTTTTTTAAAAAAAAAAAAAATATGGATGTTGTGTTCTACCCAGAAATCACTGTGTCTCAGGTAAGGCTTTTCCTAGCAGTTCAGGTAAGCATTTGAGCTATTAGAATTCTGCTTTCTTGTTGAAACCCTGCCAGAATCACTTTCCTCCTACACCAAACTCTAGGGGCAGGAAGGAGAGCCCCAGCACAGATAGGGAGTCACTTCCATTTCTGGAAGATGTGACCTGCCTGTCTGGGGCCTGGGGCTTTCAGAGCTGGCACTAAGTCAGAATTCCAGGAAGTGAGATCCCTAGTTCCCCTTCAGGCTCTGGCAAGTCCCTTCTCTCCAAACCATCCTTGTCACGTGCCTCTAAATTCTCCCCCAGTCCCTAGCATGGTCTTTCTGGTGTGTCTGGTCCAGCGGCCTTAAACATGCTTAAGGCAAGGATCTGCCCCTTTGCAGAGGTCCCTGAGTCACCTGGACGTCGTTCCCAATCGGCCCCATCACTAGCCTTCTACCTCAAAGCCATTTTCCCAGGATTTCACTCTGGGGTCCAAGTGTTAGTTTTTAGAAGTCAGGATTCCCTCACAAGCCACTAAACAATCCATAGGGCCTTTCAAACCGAGGATGCAAAGGCTGTTATCAGGCTTGGCCACTTAGAGGTCACAATTTCCCTTGCTTTCCTGTGATCTACCCTAGGTCAGGGTGGCAGAGGTGGCTGACTCTGCCCCAGTGACCAGCACATCTATCTGGGAGGGAGCAGATTGTCACTCACGATGCCAGTCAAGGTAACAGGCCCATTCTCTGAGGCGGGCTGGCAAGGCCCATCTTAGGAGAAGTACCTTCTCTCTCTCTCTCTCTCTCTCTCTCTCTCTCTCTCTCTCTCTCTCTCTCTCT
>NC_034608.1:30213609-30232106 GCF_900095145.1 Mus pahari
GAGAGAGAGAGAGAGAGAGAGAGAGAGAGAGAGAGAGAGAGAGAGAATATCTTTGGTAGCCCTCGCTATCCTGAAACTTGCTCTGTAGATCAGGCAAGCTTTGAGTTCATAGAGACCCACCTATCTGTGCCTCCTGAGTTCTGATAAAAGGCACAAGGCAAAATACTTTTAAAGGTAGAGAAAAGTTAAAAGAATTTTACAACGAACATGTGCCCTCCACCTAGATTACAAAACCCCCCAATACCTGGCCCCTGGAGATGGTCCTCAGAGCACAGAGGAGCACCCATAGCTCTCTGACACATGCTAGGGGTGTGTTTTCTAATGCTCTTTCCTGAGGGTACTTGTCTGTGTGACAGTTATACCATTATACGAATGAAAATTACTTTACTCCAACAACACTATAGCATGCATTTTGATTTTGGAGCCGGTTGGATTTTACTTCCTGAGTTTCAGACTTGTCCATCTCCAGTGTGCCCCAACCCATCAGGAATTTTGGGGTTTGTGTAAAGAACGAAACAGGGCTTGATTGCATATAGAATGCCACTGTTGATCAGCATGTGCTGAGCAAGGGGGATGTCCCTCCGTGACTGACCTGGGATGTGGCTCTGTGGTAAGCCAGGGTCGGGTCCTGACCAGCCGTGCTCTCCCTTGGACATGCTATTGCAGTTTCTACCTGTTCTCCTCAGCATATCTCTTACAGTGTGCCAACTGGAATAGTGATTACATGAGCCAGTCTGGGGACAAATAATGGCACTAGGTCTCAATTGAGTCATCTTTTTATTACTTCTTAACGTTTATTCTCGGTCCTTTTTCCTCTGTGTTCTCTCTGTCTCTCTGTCTGTCTGTCTGTCTCTGCATGTGTGCATGGGTGCACATGTGTCACAGAGGCATCTTTCAGGAGTCACTTTTCTCCTTTCTCTTTGTGGTCCCAGGAGGTAGAACCCAGATCACCAGGCTTGTCGCCAAGCACCTTCACCGACTGAATTACCAGTTATCTTGCTGGTCCTGAGGGACATTTTATTTTAACTTGTGGGGTTGGAGCTATGGCTCAGAACTAGAGAACACTGGCTGCTCTTGCAAAAGACCCAGGTTCAGTTCCCAACACCTACAGGGCAGCTCACAACTGTCCGTAACTCCAGTATCGGGGGATCTCAATGCCCTATCGTGGCCTCTGAGGGCACACCAGACACAAACACACACCCCGACAAAACACTCATACACAAAAATAAAATTAATTTCAACTAGTTTGTGTTAGGTTTTTTGATAACATTTTCATATCTTACATTTATTTTTATGTTAATGAAGACATTTTTGCTTTAAGTTGTTATCACTGGTATTTATTAATGAAGTTGATTGTAACTTTATGGTTCCCCCCACAGAGAGCCTGCATTTACCTGGTTCTCTGCTGTTTTCTTTTTCTTTTTTTCTTTTTGTCTTCTGTAGGTGGAGATATTTCCACACCAACAATCAGCATTTAATTCTTCCTTTCACATCTTTATGCCTTTTAATTCCCTAGAACTTTACCCATGATCCCTTACTGCATTTTTACTTTTGTAATTACCCATGATCCCTTACTGCTGTGGAATATACTTCCCTCACAGTGAGCATTTTTATCTTAGTCACAAGGTGACACTTCCCACTTGTGGATATGTCTGACCTCTGGGCAGTGGCAGTAGGGGTTTGAGGATGTCACCTCTGGCCACTTAACAATAAGCAGTCACGAAGCCCACTAGTTTCAGTGTCTCTGGCTACACTTTCTCTTCCCAGTGATCACCAACCTGGAGAGATGGATGCCTGGGCATGGCTGCCCGACCCTGCTTGTGCCTTTCTGTGACACTTGAGAACAAGGCTGAGTCCCGAAGGCACTGAGGAAACATCAGAAGCCCCACAGGGGAACATCCGATCCATCTTGAGCTCATTATTGGCTGCCAGATATAAGCATAGGGTCATCTTATGGCCACTCCACCCATGCAGGAAGGTGCTGAGCTGATGGAGCAGAACGGAGGGTGGGACCGTTTCCGACCACAGAGACTGGAACTGGGTTTCTTGGTGGTTGTTGTATGTGCTGGGCTATAGCCCAGATCTACAGCTTGAAGCCCACCCTAAGAAGGCACAGTGTGAAGGTACCAGGCACACCCAGGAAGGATCTTATCTGAACCCCCCACCCCAGAACTTTGTGAAATAAAAGCGTGTTGTTTGAGCCCCTCCATCTGTGGCACATGGTTACAGAGGCCTTAACCAACCAACGTGAGTGGTAACCTACTAGAGAAACATTTTCCATGCCTGACATCAGTTTTGCAAGGTTGCAGACTCAAACTTGACAGTGCATGGGAACAGGCAAGCTCTGTGCACCAGATCAGCAAGAGGCTGCTGCTGTGCCATCAAGATCACCAGATCTCCGACCTATGTAAAGAAGTCAGGGGTGTAGAGCTCACCCCTGATGCCTCCTCAATTCTCCCACCCCCCACACAGGTGCCCTCTTGGGTGAAGATGCTGTGACGTGGCCTCAGAAGAGGGATTTCCCTTGGGCCAGCTCTGGCTGGTCTATGAAGATCTGTTTTCAGCAGGTGTCACATACTGTCTCTTACTACGGACCCCAGAAGCTGAACCCAGTCCTGGAATTCAAGTCTGTGAGCCTCCTCTTCCATCCATGTTCTAACCTCTCATTCTGTCGGGACGGTCTACTAGCTGAGCCCTCTTCCTCTGCTCATTGGTGGGTTCTTCCTATGATATAGAGATGACTGGGTTAGGGAGCCTCTGGGCATCAGAGGTGCTCTAGCTCCCCCTTAGGAACAACCACATGTCTCCCCACTTCTCTACAGGGTCATGCCAAGCCCCTGGTACATGCCTGCTCCTGTCCCAGCAGAGTCATTTTCCTTGGTGTGTACTGTTTCCAAGTCAGCTAAAGTATCATTGCCCACCCCTGCCTGGACAGAGTGACTCACCAATGTGGAAGGAGGGACGTGCAATGGCTGTGAAGACCTTTTGATTTGAGCTATCCTAGTTCTCCGGGTTCCTGTTGGGCTGGGAGTGCAGTACAGCTGAGGCCAGCAGAGACTCACATTGTGTAGCTTCCTCAAACCGTGGTTTAGAATGTGTGACCCTAACCAGCACTGTGCACTTAGCAGGTGCTAATGCCGAGGACGCAGGAGTGGAACAGCTGACCTCATCCCCATGCTTCGGCCTCGCCATCCTGGCCAGGTTCAGGGCCGGGGTTCTGGATATTGAGATGCCACTGAGGACAATGCCATCCACCAGCAAAGCTTCCATGGATTTGGGAATATGTGGGTGTCCCTCTTCTCCCTCTGGTGGACTTGTCAGCTTCTTGTCTTGAGGGCACAGAGGCCTTGTGGAAAGGCTATCTATCTCTCTGTACCAGGTTTTATAATAGCAGGCAGTAGGCGGGGGTGGGGTGGGGTGGGGTGGGGCGGGGTGTGTGTGTGTGTGTGCTTAGTCAGCAGAGAGTTTGCCTAGCACTCATGGAGTCCCGAGTTCTAGCTCCAACACTATGTAAAACTGGTATGGTGGTTCATGCCTCTAACCCCAGTCCCGGAGAGCAGGAGGAGTCTTGAACTATGTATATAGCAAGACATTATCTTAAGCAAACACTCCCTGTTTTTTTGTCTCTTCTTTGAACCTTATCCCCTGGACCCTGAGTTGAGGGGGTTCCACCCAGAACTGGGAGCTCCATTCTGCACTGGTGGTGGTAGGGCAGGGCTCCCTCTACACACACATTTGCTAATGCTGTCTAGACAAACTTGAAATTAAATTTAGTTCTTGGACAAACCTAGGAAGCCATGTTTCCTAATGGAGTGCTGGATCTGCCTTAAGTCGTGAGTTCTAACATCAAGTTCCAATTTTGCAAACCCATGCATTAAGCTGTATCTTCTTACAAGAATGTGTCAACAGCGCTCAGGAGGCAGAGGCAGGTGAATTTCTGAGTTCGAGGCCAGCCTGGTCTACAAAGTGAGTTCCAGGACAGCCAGGGCTATACAGAGAAACCCTGTCTCGGAAAAAGAAAAAAAGAAAAAAGAAAGAATGTGTCGAAAAAGACCAAGCATGGTCATTTAAACATGCTTCTCATTGTGACCATTGTGACGTCAAATCCACAACAACAAAGACACTTATGAAGGGAAACTTCCCACACAGGACTAACTTCACTGCCTCTGAGAACAGAGGATAGAGAAATGGCTCTTCTTGTAGAGGACAGGAGTTCAGTTCCCAGCAGCCATGTCAGAGAGCTAACAATGCCTGGAATTTCAGCGCCAGGGCCTTGAGAACCGTTACAGAAGAGATATTTAAAAAGCAGGTGCCAGAAAGGGTTTAGAAACCCAGGAGGCAGAGCATGGCTGTAGAGCACAGCTCCAGGTTTTGTGGTTATGGAACTGAGCAATGGCCACGGCTGCATTATGGTGGTAGCTACATGAGTGTATCCACAGAATATGTACCCCAGCTCACACACAACACACCATACACACACACACCCTATACCATAGGGGCACATGCACATATGCCATACCACAGCCTTCCCATACACACTGTGCATGTACCACACATTGTACACACCTAACCTACCCGCCTCTTTCTCTCTGCTCCCCCTTACACACATTGCCTGTGAAAATTTGGAGAAAGCCACATTATACATCTGGTTTCGTTACTAGCCTCCCACTTTTCGTTAGAGGCTTGTATTGAAAACGCTCTTTGGTTGTGTGGGTGGCTATGGTTGAGCACTCTGGGTGTGGGGCTCATGGAAACTATTCTTGATACATACTGTGAGTGTACAAGTGTCTCACAGACGTTTCTTTTTTCTTTTTTAGGCGCAAAGGTTTATATAACATACACTCTCTCGAACAGGGAGCATGCACTTGTGTGCTCGTGGGCCAGTTTTGCAAAGTGGTATTTACGGGCTCCATTGGCTAATCACATCAATCAGTGGCCAGCAGCCTCGAGCTCTTGGCTATTAAGAAGCACACTCTTCCGTAGCGCCGTGGCGCAGGAGAGCTAGAGGGAAATTATAACTCCCTTTGGAAGCAGTAAGAAAGGAAGTGTTCTCTTATAGAACTCGTGGGACACGGTGAGGGCTGTCTCCAGAGGGAGTGGGAGCAGAATGGGAGGGGGGGTGGAGTGTTAGTCTTAGAACAAGTGAGGTATCCTGGGGACCACCAAGGGACTGAGAGTTCAGCATCCTGTCGAGTCAGGACAGTTACCCAGAATTCTGGGGACCACCAGGGGACTGAGAGTTCAGCATCCTGTCGAGTCAGGACAGTTACCCAGAATTCTGGGGACCACCAGGGGACTGGGAGTTCAGCGTCCTGTCGAGTCAGGACAGTTACCCAGAATTCTGGTCGCTGTCAGGAGCAGTGTGGGTTTTGGACAGAGGACCTCAGAGTCACTCTTTGTGGGTGGCAGAGGCTTTAAATTTGTGTCTTGCCCCTCCCTCCCAAGTCTTCCGGAGCTGGGGAAGGGCAGACAGATGCTGTGCATGGTGGGCTTGAGTCACAGGTGAGGGTCCCTGAGCCCTGGCAACAGCCCTTACAGGATACACAGACCGACCCCAAACTTTGTCCCAGGAAGACATGCTTTTAAATCTGTTGGCCAGCCAGAAGATGTGTCCTCAGCCCAGGAGAGGAGATAAGATTTCTGTCTTCGTAGGCAATTGCTATTAAACATCTTTGGGGTGGGGAGAGATAGGGCCTTGCTATGTATGTAGCCAAGCTGCTTCTGAACTCCCGATCTTCTTGCCTCTACCTCCCAATAAGTAGTGGGATTACAGGTTCATGTTCAGGTACAAAATACTTTTGGTAGGCAGGTCAGAAGCAAAAGCTGTGATGTCACCGATGGGATGCCCATCCATGTGACTGAGCGTCCTGCAGCGGGCATGGAGAAACAAAGGAAGTGCATAGAACAGAGTGGTGGCATACACCTGTCATTCCAGCACTGGAAAAGTGGAGGCAGGGGGATAAGTTCATGATTGTCCTCAGCTATATAGGAAGTTCTAGGGCAGCCTGGGCTCCATGAGACCCTGTCTCAGTGAATGAATGAATGAATGAATGAATGAATGAACTTGGGGGATGGTGGTGGTGGTGCTTGTCTATGGAGCAAGTTCTAGGACAGCCAGGACTACACAGAGAAACCCTGTCTCAAAAAACAAATAGAGGAACTGGAGAGATGGCTCAGCGGTTATGAGCACCGACTGCTCTTCCGGAGGTCCTGAGTTCAATTCCCAGCAACCATGTGGTGGCTCACAATCACCTGTAATGGGATCAGATGCCCTTTTCTGGTGTGCACTCATAAATAAATTTTATAAATGTAAAAACAGTCAAACAAACAGAAAAGATGAAAGCAAGAGGGGATAAGACCAGACACAGTGATGGTCCCCTCAGGTTCCGTGAATCCAGGATGCACCTCTGCGGCTCGTGATGCTGAGGTGAGGGAGCACCAGGAGTAGGCGGGGAGCACCAGGAGTGGGCGGCTTCTCACCTTGATCTCTCTGGTGGAACCACAACACAGGGCCTCATGGAGACTCTAAGAGACTGGCCCTGAGTCACAGACAGTGATGGCTGGATTCCCGAAGGAGCCGCCCTTTTGAAGGATTCCACACCAGTGCCTGTAGAGCCAGACATGTATCAGGGTGTCCTTAGTCACCATAACCTTCTGAGGAATGGCAGGAAGCTCTGTCCCTTCCCCCAGTGGGAAGTACCTGAGGTGGGTTGCTGGAGGCAACTCAGACCATCTGATTTGGGGTTGGTATGCCCCAACAGGCATGTTCAAGTGGTAACTCCCAGTGCCCATACATGGGACTTTATTTGGAAGAGTCTCTATATGTCATCAAGATGGAGTTTTCCTGTGTCAGAGGGTGGCTCCAAACTCTGTGACTGGCATCTTCCAAGGACAGGGATGTTTAGACCTAGGCATAGAAAGGACGCACATGCTATAAGAAGTTCAGGATGGAGATTGGGGAGTTAATGTGTGAGCCAAGGAAGGATGTTCAAAGAAGAGTGACCCCTGCAGAGACAAGAAGGGACCTAGATAGACCCCCCCACACACACACACTGCTATGAAGGACCAGCCATTTGGATGCCCAATGATTTCAGCCTCCGAACTACGATAAAACTTATTCCTGCTGTTGTTTTGAGCTACTCCATTTCCTGAAGACTATGGCAAGCTCAAGAAATGATCCAGGACCTGGTGGGGTTACACCAATGCCCAGGGGTTGATTGGCGGGTAAGGAGCAAAAGCTAAGCTCTCACCGATGGCTGCTTCTCACTGCAGCCATATCCTATCTTCCCATGTCCTTGTTTAGCCAGCATTGATGCCATGAATCTGGACTGAGGCAGAGATGTCGGCAGAGACCCTGGGAAGCAGCCACACAAGAAAGGAGCCTGAAACCACATCTCTCATCAGCAGAGACCATGCTGACACACGCTGTACTGTGTTAAATGGGTTCTCCAAAGAAATGGAAGCCGGAC
The DNA here is from genome assembly GCF_900095145.1 of Mus pahari. NCBI lineage: Eukaryota > Metazoa > Chordata > Mammalia > Rodentia > Muridae > Mus > Mus pahari. The sequence goes on from NC_034608.1 coordinate 30,221,079, forward strand.
GTGGGGACTCACGCCTTTAATCCCAGCACTTGGGAGGCAGAGGCAGGTGGATTTCTGAGTTCAAGGCCAGCCTGGTCTACAGAGTGAGTTCCAGGACAGCCAGGGCTACACAGAGAAACCCTGTCTCGAAAAACCAAAAAAAAAAAAAAAATGGAGCCACAGAATATTACACAGTAGTAAAGGGTACATTATTAGGTGTCCAAGTGTATTAGCTAACATCTATTTATCAGCATCTACCGCCTGTCTGTCAATCATCTATTATCCATCAATATCAGCCAATCAGCTGCTTGTTTAAGGAGAGGTCCATCACAGGGTACTGGCTTAGGTGTGCAGGGAAGGTGGCTAATCCACTCCTCCAGGAGGCTCTGACATTCCAGTTGGTGTTTCTCTACCCACGGGTTGAAGGGCATCTCCTCTCCTGTCTTGTAGCAGAGACTTAAAAAATGCTGAGGAAATTTGACCAAGGGTTCACCTTGGACACCAGAAGTGCTCAGCGAAGCTCCTCAACAACACAGTTGTGAGCAGGGCTACTTTCTAGGGTTTCCTCCAAATAATGATTCAAAATTAGCATGTACTTGGTTAAAAGAAGGTGATCTGTAAGGTTATCATTTAGCAGCTTAGGGGCTTTATTCCAGAATGAACGGGTATGGTCAGTGGTTCATTTTGATCATCAGCTCCCAACTTCCTCAGTCTGTTATGTCAGCCTCTGCCTGGCTTCGTTAGGGCCACTTGACAGTCAATATATGTAGCGATCTTTTTGCACTGAGTGATAAGGCCAGTCCTAGTCTAACAGGATTTAAAAATAGTAACAAGTAAATTCACCACTAAGGAAAGTTTCTTCCGGGTTGAGCAGTGTACTGGTTAGTTTTGTGTCAACTTGACACAGGCTGGAGTTATCACAGAGAAAGGAACTTCAGTTGAGGAAATGCCTCCATGAGATCCAGCTGTAAGGCATTTTCTTAATTAGTGATCAAGGGGGGAGGTCCCCTTGTGGGTGGTGCCATGTCTGGGCTGGTAGTCTTGGGTTCTATAAGAGAGCAGGCTGAACAAGCCAGGGGAAGCAAGCCAGTAAGGAACATCCCTCCATGGCCTCTGCATCAACTCCTGCTTCCTGACCTGCTTGAGTTCCAGTCCTGACATCCTTGGTGATGAACAGCAATGTGGGAAAGTGTAAGCTGAATAAACCCTTCCCCCCCCCCAACTTGCTTTTTGGTCATGTTTTGTCCAGGAATAGAAACCCTGACTAAGACAAGCAGCTTTAGTCAATAGATTCAGGCGGCAGTCGTCAGTTTTGCATTTGCCACTCTCTGGACAGCCACAGGGAAGCAGGATGGGAAACTGGCTAATGTGGGGCTCCTAAGGCAGGGTACCTCTCATATGTAACCAGGAAAATGGACAAAAAGTGAGGCTTGGGTCTGTTTGTGGTAGACACTGTAATTGAGGCAGTGGTGGTTAGGGCTGGCTAGCGCTGCACTGAAGGCAGCTGCCACCAGAGAAACTGACCCTCAACAGACTTCACACTATTTTAATGTTTTGTTTGGGTCTGGAACAGAAACGTAGTCACTTAGCCAGAAGATGCTATTAAATGCAATCGATGGTGGTGATGGAAGCACCTGGAGAATGCAGGGGAGAGAGTCGAACCTGTGATCGTTTTGTTTGTTTGTTTGTTTAATTGACAGCATCGCATGGCTTCTAGCCTTCAGCAGTTACTGGACGAACGTGCGTGCTTGGCCCAGGGGAAAGGTCTCCTGGGACACTGCAAGCTCTATTTAAAACTGTCAAGGAATGCCAGCCAGCAGGGAACGCTTAGGGCCAGTGGAGTAAGTGGAAATTCATGTCGGTTGATGGTGATCCCTCACCTACCCCCCCCCCCCCAGGCTCCTGTCACACATCCTTAGCGCTGGAAGAGGACGCCCAAGTTCTGGGCCTAAGCGTAGACAGCGCGCTCTCCAGCGGACACCCACCCGAGGTTGCGGTGTGCTCTTGATCGCTGGACACGTCACCATCAATGTCACGAGGAGTCATGCAAGGCTTCTGACTACTAAGGTCGCCCGCGCCCGCCGCCCCCCGCCGCCAGTGGCCTTGCAGCTAGCCACTTAGCATCGCGCCCGCGTTCCCGACGCTCGCTCCTGCCCGAGTGAGACCCATCTGGTCACAGATCTACCGAGCATGTGCGTGCCATCCCCGCCGGCTGGCGAGGTGGCGAAGAGCCGCCCGCGCCCCGCAGTCGGCGGGCAAGCTCAAGAGAGCATTCTGGGAAGCGCTTACTAATCGCGCGCCGCCCTACCCACAAAGGCGCGCAGCCCCGGGGCGCGCGGGCGGCGCAGGTGAGCGGGGGGCGCGCCAGCTGTCGTGCGCCGGGGCTGGCGCGGGGTGCGCGCGGGCGGCCGCCGCGTCTTTCTTCTCCGGTGATGTCATCGGGCGACGGCGGCCGCGGCCGGGGGGCGGCGGCGGGGGCGGTGCCGGGCGCCCGCAGGTTCCTGCGCCGCTAATGAAAAGGCACTTGACAGCGGGCCAGGGCGCGCGCGAGCCCGCGGAGCCGAGCGGGACCTGCTGGGCCGGCCGGGCCAATCGCCGGCGCGCGGCCGCCCATGGGCGCGGAGGCGGCGGGGGCGCGGGTGGCCGCGGCCCGGGCCGCTCCGAGGTGATCGCGCGCGGCGCCCCCTCTGTGCGCGCAGCCCGAGCCGCCGCAGCGATGAATTCTGCCGAGCAGACCGTTACGTGGCTCATCACCCTGGGCGTGCTGGAGTCGCCCAAGAAAACCATCTCGGACCCCGAGGTCTTCTTGCAGGCGTCGCTCAAGGACGGGGTGGTCCTATGCCGGCTGCTGGAGCGCCTGCTGCCCGGGACCATCGAGAAAGTAAGTGACCATGGCACGGTCTTCGGGTGGGTCCCCGGCCCGGGCGGGCGGCGGGGCGCGCGGGAGCACCTGGCGCGCGCCGGCTCGGGGCCCGCGCGCCCTCCTTTGTGCGCGGACCCGGCGGCGCGCAAGGCGCGGGGACCGGCGGCGGGAGTTCGGGGCGCCATTGTGTGCGGGGCGCCGGGAAGGGGACCCGCCCTGAGAGCACAGACAGCGAAGGGGGCCGCGGTGACGCTCGGGGCCGGCTCGGGGTCACGAGAAGGAGAGTTGGCTGTGCGGCGGCGGTGGGGTTCTGCTTCACCCTAAGGTGAAGTTGGGAGGTCGGCTTCAGCCCCTCGCCGACACTGATCAGAAAACCTCGTCTCTGTGCCGCGCAGCTTTCTGCGATGGCTTTGTTTGAACGGTTTTCGTCGCTGCCTTTGCAGTCTGATTCTTGCATTGAATGGACCGGTGGCTGGGCATGTTTAAAGGATGCATCAAAAGCCAAGGGAGGGCCGAGCTGTGAAATGACTTATTGCATTCCCCATCAAGGGATTCTTCACTCAGCCAAGCCTGCAGAACAGCGCACACGGGGTGCTGAAGCCTGATTTCTTTGGTGATGGGTCGGAATTTTCATCCTCACTGCCTGCTAGATTTGGAGTTGTCTGCTTGCTGCTGCTGGCTGGTGGCTCCCCCGCTCTGCAGTGTGAACCTTGACCATCGCTCTGGGTGACCAAAGTTTGTTCTCATTTGTAAGCTCACAGAGCGGGCCAGGTCAGGGGTTGGGAGCACTTCTAAGAACAGCCAGCTTTTATAGCTCAAAAAAAATACTAAAGTCCTGTGTTCAAGATAATGCCATTACACAGTTTACAAGAAAACTTAAGATCCTTAGTAACTTAAAAGGTGTTAAATACAGAAATGGAAATGTCCCATAATTAGGAAGAAGCAGCACTTCTTAATGGAGTATACACACACACACACACACACACACACACACACGTGCGTGCAGCACACGAACGCACACACGGACAGGCCCTAGGCAGGACACTCTGTTAATGCATATTAAGTGACCCGAAAAAGTAGACATTCTAATTGTATTCATAAATTGGCATGCTGCAGTGTCAGAAAACACCATGAACTCCACGTGTGTACCACAGGTTTTAGGTATTTTCCTGAACATTGTTATGAAAACGATATGTATCTTAGAAGGACTAACTGATGTGGGAAAGGCTGCTTATAAATGGGGCAGATCAATAAAGTTACAATTTAAGATGCAATGGCTGTAGAGAGCAGGGTCTGACTTTCCAGACACTGAGAAAACCCCGCTGTCCTCTGGCCATTGGTGACAATAAAAGACAGACGTCTGAGTGAGACACATATTAAGGTTCTTAAAGATAACCCTGTTCCATTTCTGAGGCAAAGCTGTAAAAGGATCCCTGTACTATGTCAACGGACATGTCCCCATCCGTGCACGCGTCACGTGACATGTTTGCAGCGTTGATATGGTCGGGTGAACTTCAAAATTCATATTCTGTTTTAAATTCTAGAAAGATTCCCCTGAGGAAGCTGCAATGCCTCTTTCATCTCTCACACAACACAGAGAGAGATGGATAGAAAGGGCTAGCCTCTGGCAGCTAGATCAGTCCCAAACATTCTGAAACTACAGTCAAGTGAAAATCTCTTAGGTCGGTGCTGTTTTCTCTCTCTTTGTGAAGACTGATGACCCCATACAGATAGCCCCTGGCTCTTGAGTGAGGGGTATTTGTGGGGAGTGAACCATCAGCCACTGTCTGAAATACTGGATTCCACGAGTTTGCATCTGCCATGAAGTCATCCCCACTTGGCAATGAATGCCTGCATGGGATCACATTTGTCTCGAAGCACATGTGCGAGGCAGCTTTTGCTTCCGTGCTGGAATGCCAGAGGGAGACCCTCTCTCCTTAAAAAGGAAATGCCTGGAAACAGAGCTGAACTTATGTGCGGCACTGGAAGGGTCTTAGCTGGACCCATTGCTACGTGGGCATGCTGACACTGGAGGGTTGTGAGCAGTGTAGGACTTGCCTTTCGAGAGTTCATGACTTTAAAATGGAGTCCAGGGCTGGGAATGAGTGCCGGATGAAGGTTTCCCATGTGTCTTTTATTAAGAGCATGTCCTGTTCTGTTTCACAACGGCGTTGGCTAGCGGGGGACGGGACATTCCTTGAGCTCCAGCTCAGGCAAAGAAAATGGTGGGTCAGGGTCCCTTTCCTGAAACCTCTGCATTTCTTCTTCTTCTCTTTGGAGGCGAGAGGAGTGAGCGACAGACAGGCGGTAAGAGGTTCTGCTAACTGCTGCCTGCCATGGCTCTTGGTTGCAGGAAAGAGGGAGGCTGGGATTGGCAAGTCTCCCCAGCTCTGGGGATCAAACTTTTGCCCTTTGATTATTCTCTGGAGAGTCAGGCCCTGGGCTGGTCCCATCTTGTTCCCTCCCTCTTCTGATCCCAAACCTGTCTTAGCCATCCTGTCCCTGAGCCTTGGCAGCACCATCCTTAGTAAACTCCCGCTTCAGACATTTCTAGGTTATTTTGTCCAAAGGAGGCACACCCTAGATGCAGGAATTTTAGAGGACAGAAAACCACCTAGCGTACGTAATCTATGCTAAAATGCTGTTTTAATTTTACTTGTGGACACAGTGTACAAAGTTGCTTAATTTCCCTGAAAACCTCCAGGAACTTTGTTCCTACTGTGTGTCCTTGAATGGGTGAGGGAAGCTGTGTGCAGTCCATGTGGCATTCATTCTCTGTAGGAGACCTGGGGTCACCAGGATTTGGGAGTGTAACTGAAATCAGGCCCCCCCCCCCATATGCATTTGTTTCCTGGTTTGGAGGCCAGAAATTCATGACCAAGGTGTGGCGCGTGCTTCCTGCACTTGCCCAGGCCTTTCTCACACGCCCAGGGATCCCTAAATTTGTGGAACTAATTTGTTGTCATGTAACAACTGTGTTACATGACATTCTCACTGTGGCGAAGTCCGTTCTGTCCAAATCCACCATAGGTCCCCTACCTGGTGTGAGGGCATCTCCCGAGTGACCATCAGCAGATAAAACCACATTCTGAGGTCCTGGGGGCTGGGCCCCCCATGTGTGAATTTTGTGGAACCTAGTCCAACCACAGTTGATCTCAATCAACTTATTAAGAACTTTCTTACCTAATTGACATTGTGGGAGCCAACTTCTGGCATGTTTTTTTTTTTTTTTAATTATCTAAAACAATTTTTAAATTTAAATATACTCTAATCATGTTCTTTCTCTCCCCCAAGTCCTTCTAGACGCTCATCCCCAACTTTAAAATCTTTCTCCAAAGACAAAAAAAAGTACCCAGCACAACAACCTCAGTGTCTTCTCCCCAATAAACTAAGAAAGAAAAATTAAACCATATCCCAAAGGTGGGGGAACCCCACCCAAACAGTAAGCAATTAAAAGCCCACAATAAAACTGCGGAGTCATCTGTTGGTCAACCACTCCTGAACTACTCCTGAGCGGTTAATATATCTGGTGTCACTCCACCGGAGAAAACTGATTTTCCTTCTCCTTCTCCCGGGAGGTATAAATGGCAGCTCAGTTGTTAACCTTTACTTTAGTAGCTAGGTTTTCGTTTTCATTAATTAATCAGCCTTTACCCTAGTTGCTAGTTAGTCCATTCACTCACTTAAAAATATATAAAGCAAAATAAAATATATTAAGATGAAGCAAAAGTCGTCACATCAAAGCCGGACAAGACAAATCATCAGAAGGGGAAGAGCCCCATGCCAGAGACCCGCCCATCCCGGCACTCAGGAGCCCCACGAAGATGGAACTGAGGGCTCTCATATGGAAGGAGAGGAAGGGTCTGGTGTGGGTGGCACCGGCCCTGTGCATGCTGCCCCAGGCGCCCCGAGTTCATTTGCGCTTTGCTCTTGTCAACCTAGAGGACCCTGCTTTCTTGGTGTCCTCTATTCCCCGTCTTCCCCACCTCTTCGGCGTCATCTTCAGGGTTCCCTGAGCCCCAAGAGACAGAGGGATTTGATGGAGACGTCCCATTTAGACACGAGTGTTCCAAAGTCTTTGATAGTGTCTGCATGGGGGCCTCTGTATTTGTTCCCTTCTGCTGCAGGAGGAAGCTTCTAGCTTTGCCTGAACAAGGAGTCATTATATCCATTCTACATTTTTTCCTTTTTTTTTTTTTTTTTTTTTTTTTTTTTTTTTTTAGATCAGTATTATTTGGTTTTACCCTAGGTCCCTGGGCTATCTAGTCTCAGGTTCTTGGAAACCTGAACAGTGTCCCATTTGAGTTCCATCTCATGGAGTGGATCTTAAATCAGATCAGTTGTTGGTTGGTTATACCCATAAGCTTTGTGCCACCATTGCCCTCGCGTATCCTGCAGGCAGAGCACCACTGTAGGGAGAGGGTTTGCGGCTGGCTGGTTTATACATCTCTTTGGTAGCAAGCAGAGTACTTCATGTACCAAAGGCTCTGGGACTTAGGGGTGAAGGCTTTATGTAGGCACCAGCTCGAAATCTTACATGGCAGGTTCTTCTCAAGGGGTTAGAACAAGAGGAAACGTAGCTAAATTCGAGAACAGCATGAGGCAGAAGAACAGATCTTGTTGGGTAAGATGGACAGCTGGGTGGTCTGGACTGACCTTCCTGACATGTGACTTGGGCTGTGTGCACTTTATGTTCCTCCAGCAGCCATGGGAACCTTTCAAAGGTCTGCTATCTCATTTGATGTAAGAGCTACTTTTGGGTCAGTCTTGGCAGCTGATAGGAAGAGATAGGATAGCTCCCTTGGTATAGGACCGGAAAGACTCTCCATGGTACATGGGCAGACAATAGAAATGCCCACTCAGGAGCGGCACTCCCTCTGGGCCTGACCACTGAGCAGCACACGCTCAGTGATGGCTGTGGTGACAGTGTTAATGACTTGATTACTCAGAGCAGGTTGTGTAGGATGAGGAGCACGGTGGCTCTCATGAAGATGGGGAGCACGGCGGCTCTCATGAAGACGGGGAGCACGGCAGCTCTCATGAAGATGGGGAGCACAGCGACTCTCATAAAGATGGGGAGCACAGTGGCTCTCATGAAGATGGGGAGCACGGCAATTCTCATGAAGATAGGGAGCACGGTGACTCTCATGAAGATGGGGAGCATGGTGGCTCTAATGAAGATAGGGAGCACGGCAGCTCTCATGAAGATGGGGAGCACAGTGACTCATGAAGATGGGGAGCACAGTGGCTCTCATGAAGATGGGGAGCATGGCAGCTTTCACGAAGATGGGGAACACAGTGGCTCTCACAAAGATGGGGGAGCACAATGGATCTCATGAAGGCATGCCAGTTGACTGGTTGTTCATTTGGGAAGAGTTAGAAAACAGACTTCATCCAGACCATCATTAATGAGAGCCTAACAACAAGTCGGCCTTGAGTAGAATCTTGCATGCTGAACTTTGCAATAGTTCACTTTGTTTCTTTTAAAAGCACGTGACTTCAGGGTGCTGCCTTAGCCCAGAACCAGCAAGTATAGCGGGTGGTTTTGGGTTTCAGGCCTGGAGATGAGTGAACTGGAACTGTTGGCTTATACAAAAACCCAACCCAAACCAAAACACTTAAATTCAGTTTAACTCAGGAACTCTGAAGAGATTTCCTGAGGGCCAGACTGAACGCAGTCGTGTCTATGTCGGCATGTGCACATGCACACGTGCCCACAGGTGAACAGACAGCCATACATGCATGCCCACATACACAATGCCATGTGTACACTTGCTGATGTGCTGTATATACCCTCAGATGCACGCAAAGATGTTCACACACAGGTACACACAGAAGCACACAGATTACAAGTTTATGTGTACAAAGGCGCATGTGAGCTCACTAGCACGCAAGTCCGCCCACATTGATGCCTACATACACGTGCAAACTCAGCACCCACAGCAGCACACATGAATGTATATGTACAAAGGTGTGTAGTTCTTACCAGATGTGTGTATGTCCATGTAGATGCACACATACATGTGCATACACATGCACAGGTGAGCATGCAGCAGCACACTCATGTACACATATGCACACATGCATAAAGGTGCATGCGTGCTCACTAGGTGTGTATACACTGATGTGGACACATATGCATGTGCGCCCACAGCCAGCTTGGGACAAGAGAATGGGAATCATGGCTACTGGCGCCCCCCAGGGGTATCACCGAGAGCTCTGAGCCTGGGTCCGGCACATGCTGCCCTGGCAGGATCCTTCTGTCCATCGTTAGAAATAACCAGAGCCTTCCTGCTGCCCTCTGCCTGCAAGAACTGCCCAACTTTCATGAAGACTAAGAAAGCCCCAGCCCGTAATCATAGTGTCTTGCTTCCTTCCGGCGTACCTCGTGAGAGGCTCACTTTGTAGAAGGGGACACTGGCATAGCAGACATCTTCCCTCAAGTCTCCCAGCTTTGAAGGAGAAGGGAGACTCTGAGAGGAGGTCAATAGTCACCGCCTTCAGGAACTTGTAACCCAGATTGGAACACCTTAGAGTGGCTTGGGCCTGACCTCATGATTAGGTCATGTGGCACTGTCCCCGTTCATCTAGGGGCCAGGGGAGGGAAGGACAATGTTGCAGGCCTACAGAAGGGCTGTGCGGCAGTGGCCAGCATCATGCCTTTTCCTGCGGTTTGCATGCAGACCTAGTCAGATGGTGGAGGCGCCCTGCTGGGTGCATCCTTTGGATGGGCCTCCTCTGCCACAGGCCTGGGTCAGTCCTCTCGGGCTCCCTTTCCCTCGGGTACCAGGAGGACGGGCATCACAGCAGAGCAGAAGAAAATGGACGTTGTTCTGGAGTCTTGAGCCTCACTGTGGATCCTGGAGCGCACACGCTGTGTCGGCGGCTACCGAGAGTCTGTGCCGAGACGTGTGGTGTGCACATGGGTTTGAGCCCCAGAGCGGAAGCTGGAGTGGCATGAAAGCGAGCAGTTTACTTCCTCACACACAGCTGGTCCCTGTGAATTACAGCGTGGGGCTGGGCAGGGCCGTGCGTCCTTTGATGCTCTTAGCTTCTGAAGATCGAGACTGCCCTGCGTCTGTCACTTTCCTGGAGGTGAGGGCTCGCTGTTCCTCTGCGTAGGTAACTCTGTCACATGAAAACTGGTCCCCCAGGTCTCTCGTCCCTTCCTGGAGATCTGTAAGACATGGTTCCTGCAGGCCTTTCAGGGCCAGGGAGACTCGGATTCATGGTACAAGTCATTGCTGCATGACTTTAGGTCCCCTGTCCACCTTCACTGAGTGTCAGTGCGCACAGCCCTTTCTGGCAGGAGTGGCCTTTGGGGGCGGCAGGGTGTTCCCAGGGTGGTGAGAAGACACGCTGGGTGCTGTGGAACTGCTGTTCTGTCCCTGAAGTCTCTCAAGGGACAGATTCTGTTAACCTTATTTTTGGGGGGTCGGGGCGGGGATGTTGCCTTGCTCCTTTCCTGAACAGACTACTGTCATCTCGGGGAAGGGAGCAAAGCTCAGCTCCAGGTCCTGTGCAGCTGCAGGGTGCTCAGCTGCTGCGGTTCAGGCTCTCCTGACCGAGCTTCGTACAGGCTAAAGGCCATAAGGCATGGACGGAGGGGAGGCAGGCAGCTCTGCCTGTGCCACAGAGAGAGGGCTCTGGGCTGCTGTGGCCTCCTGCCGTCCAGTCAGCTCAGGGGACTTTATGCTTTCAGCCTTTGCTCTGAGCTTCTGTGGCTCCCTCAGCCAGGCTGGTGCTGCTCATCCACTGTGCCATGTGAGGTCCTGCAACCAGAGCAGCGGCGGATGTTCACACAGAACACAGGCAGAGCCCCTTCCCAAATGTACGTGTTCAGTCAATCTGGGGGGGGGGGTGTAGCTCCATGGGTAACGTGCCCGCTGTGCACAAAGGATGACCCAGGTTCTGATCTGCAGCCCAACAGTGGAAACTGGGCATGGTGGCACTTGATAGTAATCCAAGGTCTGGATGGGGGATGGAGACAGGAGGACCCCTGGAGAGGCCCTATGTCAATCAATGAGTCCCACAGTCAATGAGAAACCCTGTCACAAAAAAAAATAATGACTGAGGAAGACACCCAATGTTGACCTCTGACTGACCTATATACATACATACATACACACACACACACACACACACACACACACACACACACACACACACGAGAGAGAGAGAGAGAG
>NC_034608.1:30232501-30286930 GCF_900095145.1 Mus pahari
AGCCCTGGCTGTCCTGGAGCTCACTTTGTAGACCAGGCTGGCCTTGAACTCAGAAATCCGCCTGCCTCTGCCTCCCGAGTGCTGGGATTAAAGGCATGCGCCACCACGTCCGGCCACACCCTTTAATTTTAATTTTTTTGTTATTGAAAATAGATTCTCCTCTCATACAAGACATCCCAATGGCAGTTTTGCCTCTCTCCCCTCTTCCTAGACTCCACTCCACCTCCCCTCTCCCCCAGATCCACCCCACCCCACCTCCATTTCCTCTTCAGAAAAGAGACAACAGCCAAACAGGACAAAAGACACAGTGAGACAGAGCGAAAGCCTCCTCTGGGGCCTGGACACGGGGATTGGACACGGGGCCTGGACACGGGGACTGGACACGGGGACTGGACATGGGGCCTGGACACGGGGACTGGACATGGGGATTGGACACGGGGCCTGGACACAGGGACCGGACACGGGGACTGGACACGGGGCCTGGACCCGGGGACTGGACATGGGGACCGGACACGGGGCCTGGACACGGGGACTGGACACGGGGACCGGACATGGCAACCCAATAGGAGGAAGAGAGTCTTTAGAGCAGGCAAAGAGAGAAACGCCCACTCCTGCTGCCAGGAGTTCCAGATTTTGTAGCCAAGACCACTTGACTTAGGTCAAGAGGTGGAGCTGACTTCTTCATTCGAACATGAGCTACTCTAGATGGGACCTGGCCAGTGGGAGGGCAGTGACATCTGCTGCTGGCTCTTAGCCTGACTGTCTTAGGGCTGTGCTCACCCACTCTCCAGAGGCTCTGGCCCACTGAGATGACAAGCTGAGGGCTAAGGGTCACACAGAGAAGAGCCCAACAGTCCTCACCTGGGCCATCCCAGACCGGTCAGTCAGAGCTGGAACATACCTGTCTCTACTACTCAGCCAGAGTGGACACCTGCGGGTGGGTAAGGCTGTCAAGACTACCTGTGAGCTGCGGGCTGGGGAACTGGCTCAGCCGGCCATGTACTTCCCCAGCATGCCTGAAGCCCTGGGGTCCCTTAGCACCCCATAAAACAGGGTGTGGCATGCCGTAGTTTCAGCAGGAGGAAGGTGGAGGCAGGATGCTCGGAAACCCAAGGTCACCCTCAAGGTCACACAGCAAGAGTGAAGCCTGCTTACGCTGCTGCAGCTCCTTTCTAAATAAATAAATAAATAGTTAATTAAAAAAAAAAAAAAAACACCAACCCATTTAATTAAAAAAAAACAAAAAAAAACAAAAAACAAAAAAACCCAACCCATTTGGTTAGGAGTACAGATTTTCAGAAAACACCCATTGCCTTTTGAACACATGACTACAGAGTGACTTTGTCAGTCACTTTGAGTAAGAATGTCACAATAGTTGTGACAGAAGAGGAGGGGACTGGGAAGCACGCTTCAGGTTTGACTGCCTGTGCTGCAGGCTCACGGGAGGAGGGAGAGGCTCAGGACACTTCATCCCGGCTGCCCTGATTTCTCCCGAGCTGTCTCCCTGTGGCGTTGAAGAGCTTGCTTTACTTAAGATCTGTGATGTATAATTAATCTCAGGAAACACCACTGCCGGTCACGGGCTTTTCCCACACAGAAGCACGCTTTCTGGGTACAGTCATTCGAAAACAGGCTTTATCGCAGCATGTGGCCAAAGTGATAGACTCCTGTCAGAGGATGAACTTCCAGACCGTGTCACAGAGGCCACATTGTTCCTGGACAGGAGAATGGGATTAGCATCTTCAGACACTATCAGCTGCTGACAAGTGCAGGGGTGAGTTTATCCACAGACGGCCACGCTGAGGCAACCCTCCCAGGAGCAACCACAGCTTCACCATCACTGGTTCTTGGCCATGAGGTGATGCTTGGGGTGGTACTGAGCTGCCCAGCACTCTGGTCTCCTGCTGTCTGATGGGGCTTCTGCCTGAAGAGACTATGAACTTACTGCAAGGGAAGGAACAAGGGTGAGAAAGACCAGAATGGCTGCATGAAGTAAGATCATGGGCCAGCAAGAGCCAGACGTTAAGGGGTTTTTGGCACCTGGGAGGTCTTGGATGGTTGCTCCTTGGCTGTCACCACGTCATGAATATATTGCATTGCACTGTAAATGATATGGATATCATTTGGAGACTACCATGAGAAAAATAGAAAGTCAGAACATTTTTATGAACATTCAAAAAAAAAAGGCAAGACAAAACAAAACACAAAACAACAAGACCAACGAAACCAGATGAAAAAGACTGTTAAGATGCATGAGAAGAGAAACACCAAGCAGAAGGATGATGAGAAGACTCCACAGGGAGCACTCACAGGGAGCACTCTACAGGGAGCACTCACAGGGAGCATCCTACAGGGAGCAGTCCCTGCCTATCTGCTGGACAGAGAGGGGCAGTCAAGAGCAAAAGTTCTTTCCAACAGGATTAATCAGAAGCGAGAAGAGAAGGCAGGAAAATGGCGGGTCCCTCTACTCAAAGTTGGTGCCCAGGGAGAATCAGAAGTATTGAAAGTTCTTCAAATGGGAAAAAGAAGAAAGAAGGCATGGAAGAGGATGGTTACTAAAGTCTGCTCTGTTGCTGATGGCTTGACACAAGTACCACCTAAATACGAAAGGTTCATTAGGCCAATGGGCCAGTGTTTCCAAAAATCCCATGTCACACACCCTGAGCTGAAAGCCACCCTTTGCCTGTCAATACGTGGTGTGAACAAGAATCTATCATCCCCGTTATATACAACTCTGGTGTGATGACCAAAGATACAGTTACTGAGAGAATGTGATTGAGTTGGGCCTTGTGACACAAGGAGGCACGTTGACTTGGGGAAAGTGTGCCCAACTTACCAACAATCCTGAAAACAACGGGTGCATAAATGCAGCCTTGCTGGTTTGAGAATGACTTCATACTAGTCATCCCACCCACTACCAAAGACCACACACTGTCTCTGTGCTCTTTAGGAACCACAGCAGCCTTATCCTATATGCAGTCATCAAGAAGTATTTATTAGGTTGCCCCCCCTTTTTTTTTAAAAGCAGAAAGGAAGTCATGAAATATAAAAGTCCTGCAGAAGAACAAACATCCAGAAGCTGCTCTGATGGAGAACATGGGAGAGAAGACACAGCCAGCGGTGTGGGCGTTGAGGCAGAGCCCATGGGTGGAGGAGAGGGCTCAGCAGCGGACGTTGCTGCAGGAGGGAAGCTCTAACAGTGGATTCTGTTCCTTTGCCAGTAAATTCTACAGCTCAAAGTACACACGTCTCTTGGAAAGCACAAACGTCCAAAGCTTACTCAAGAGGAAGCCAATAACCCAAATAGTCCTACACCTTGCCTAGAGATCAGGTTTGGAGAGGAAAACACCTCCCATAAAGAGAATTCTGGGCGAGATAATTTCCCTAGATAATTTTACCAAATGTTTAGGGGAAAATAAAGCCAGTTCTTCATAAAGTCTTCTAAAACTTCTAAAGATATAGACTATTTCCTCCATTATCTTAAGTAGTGAGCTTATCCCAAGGGCAAAGTTGACAAAGATATTGTAAGAAGAGCTATCACCAACCTGTGACCTTCATGAACGTAGGGGTAAAGCTTAAATGAGTCTAGCAGGGGCTTGAGAGATGGTGCAGTAGTTAAGAGCACTGGTTGCAACTGTAGTCCCAGGAATCTGGTGCTTCTTCTAGTCTCTAGGCATTGCATGCACATGGTACACATACATGCAGGCAAAACACTGCTTGTTAGAAAAAAAAAAGTCTATCAGCATTACGTAAAGATGGTACCATTCTTTACTAAGAGGGACCAGTCTCGAGAATCATGTTGGTTTCTCAGTTGGAAACCCATCGATGTAATTGACTGTGTTAATAATCTACAGAAGAAAAAAAAACCACAGGAATTGTGTCAGTAGATGCAGAAAAGCATCCAGGATCACCCATCATCCATTCCTAAGACATCCTGCCAGCCACTCTGGTGAGGAAGAAAGGTCACCCGACCTGCTGAAGGGGCTGCCGGGGAACCCACAGCCACCGGTGTGAACAGGAGTGAAGTAGAGCATCCCCTGAGGAGATCAGGAGCAAGGCTGGGATGCTACTGTCCCCCCCCCCCCCCCCCCCCCTAACCCTGCCCTGGATGTCTGAGAAGAAACCCAANCCGGTGTGAACAGGAGTGAAGTAGAGCATCCCCTGAACTGCTGAGGAGCAAGGCTGGGATGCTACTGTCCCCCCCCCCCCCCCCCCGCTTAACCCTGCCCTGGATGTCTGAGAAGAAACCCAAGTACCCATCTGGGAAGCAAGGTCAGATGTCCTTTCTACGTAGACACCGCACCACGCAATTGTCGATGTAGAAAATTGAATGTGTAAAGATCCATCCTCATTGATACTGCCCATGGATGCCACAGTAAGTGTCACAGAACAGTCTCTGCCACCTGCTTCTGTGGGGGGACGGGACTTTGACACATCACACTGGCTGTTCCGTACCCTTGTGAATCTGAGTCTCCTTGTGAATGAAGAAGACATGCATAGTTTCAAAGTCCAAGATGACTGATGTACTTACATTCACGGCGTGGGGCGGGAGTTACTGCAGAGAGGCTCCCTGCTCATTTGTGTCTTACTCACCAGATCTTGTCTGAGTGTCTACTATGTTCCAAGAGCTGTGGAGGTGAAGAAATGGTGTGAACTGGCTATGCTATGAAGGAGCTGTGTGCTCAGACAGCAGGAGACAGATTTCAAATATGCACAGCAACAGGACCTGGCTGACCCTTGGCAGATAGGACCAAGTGTGGCTTAGGGAAGGCTCTAGCTTCACAATGAGCCCTGGCAGATGGTGGCTATGTGGAGCAGGGGACACATGAACTAGATAGAGGCCCTGCTTGGCCAGGGGTGACCTGGTTCCCTAGACCTGTGCTGGATGGTCCAGGCCTGCAGCAAAATATTCTCCGAGGGACAGAAAGGGAAGACAGCAAAGGGCCAGGTGGGCAAGGTGTTTTCAAGACTTTGAGCCATGATTGGCTAAGTGTTCAGAAAACAGTACTCCAGTCATAGGGTAGAAAACACAGGGGGAGGGCTGTTATACTTGAGGTGGGGGGCTGCCAAAAGATGAGGGTGGGGTGGGGTGAGAGCAGCTTAAGGGAAGACGGTAGTGGTCTTGATGCCTGGGGAAGGCCGTTCCAGTCCCCACAGATCTGTGTAAGCTCAGCAGGATGAGCCTTGTGAGCCCTGGTTGCTTGGTGGAAGTCATGAGTGCCGTCTGGAGCATTTGGTAGCAGTGTCTGTGGAGCTGTGGACATCTGGGGAACAATGGTCAGTTTTAAACTTGGGAGTCTCAGTTTAGAGACAAGGCTTGGAGCTGCCGGCAGGTAAGATTCCCCAGGGGTGGGGGTGGGGCACTATATACTGCAGGTGTGGGAAGGCCTGAGGCCATGATGGAAATGAATGACAGCCACACAGTGCCTGGGAGACCAGGAGACCCAGGAATGTGCAGAGTACTGCTGGGAGGTTGAGGTGTGTCACCAAAAGACTCGTCACTACAAGGGAAGGATACCCCACCTGTGACCACACAGTGTCAGCAGGCTCAGCCGGAAAAGTTGCACTTACCTTGATGACCTTGGTCAAGGCCCTGTGCTGAAGGAGAGAGCCCGGAAGCTAGCATGGCCAATGGAAATGGAGTTGCAAAGTATGGTGGCCTCAGGAGTTTAAACATCCGAATGCCTGCAGAAAGCAGGTATGGGAACTTACAGCATTTGTGGTGGACTCAACTGGACGTCCTGTCGTCATAAACTATGTAGGGAATTTGTTGGAAGAGTGGACCTTTGGGTCTATTTTTCTGCATGTCAGAGTACCAGGAAAGCAGGTCTAGGGTGTCTTTCTTGTGTCTCCTAGCTTTTAGAGTCTGTTCCTTTTTCTTCACAGTGAATGAGTCCTTGGATTAAGTCCAGCATGGTCTGTGTTGGTTGTAAACAGTTGTGCCCCAAGAACCTCCAAGGTGGTCACCTTCAGCTCACGACTATATCCCTGTTGTATCTTTACTCATTAGGCAGTGGCTTTTAAGGGAAGACTGACACCATTCTAAAATGCTGTCAGCAGTTTGTGTCTTGTAGTCAGCACGTCGGAGTCTCAGTTTGGAGAGACGGCAGGCATTTCGGGGATGCCAAATGTAGAGTTTCTGCCAAGTTCAGGTTCAAATTGAGGGTTATCTGTTATAATTTCATCTCTCCATGGACTCTCGGGCTTGGTTTCTTTTTCCATGCAGTAAGGGCTCACAGCGTGTCACATACCATGACAAGCAGGGAGGGAAGCGAACCCACAGTTGAATACCGTGAGATCGGTCGTGTGAGCAAGTCTCTCAGGGGTTATTTTTCCAACTTGAAGTATTAAAACCAGCTTGACTCAACCCAGTCCAGCTCCATTTACATGACTGGGGAAACAAACACATCGAGCTCCTTACCTCCACCTCTTGAGAGGCCTCGAGGAGAGCTTTTGGGAGTCACAGTGGGCATGGAAGAGGTGTCTCATTACTGAGTTCCAGGCTGAGACGGCTGGGCCAGCTGGTTCACCCCTCCTCTCCACTGAGGTGGTGTAGTGTAGTAAAATGTCAACAGTCTCCCGTATCACTTAGGAATCATGGGGTTTGAATCCTCTTCAGTTACGACGGCCCCTTCTATTGCCTTTGATTCAGGTCGGTTTGGGGTGAAAATCACCACATCCCAGCTCATGAAATCGTTGACTGTTGATTTTCATCTACGGAATTCCAGATATCGAAGGCGTGGGCCAGGCCTGAAAGCCTGCATGCTTATTCAGGTCAGAGAGGAAGCTGATGCTCTGATGCTCTGGGGGCTCTCAGTTGGGAGCCATGGGCACCCTACTGAACAAATCACACAGAACCAGGACTATGTGCCTTGGGGACTCTTGCCTAGGTGGCCAGTCTGCGAGCTCACCCTGGAGGGTCTCCTCAGGCCTGGTAGTTCCTCCCTAACGTCTTTTTCTGCTTAGACAGTGTCGTCCCAGTGTCTACTTGGGTTGACTTATGTATGCAGTACTGGAATGTGGAGGCAGGAAGAGGGGAAAGAAACCCTGTTTGGGTTGGATAGGGGTTTTGAACTTGTCTAAGAAGAGAGGTCCCTATATGTGTCTGGGCATCTGAAAACTTCCTCTGGAATGGGAGGTGTACCATCTGCTAAGAGACCACACTCAGGATGCTGGTCCAGGGTCTATGATGTGGGCTACCTCAGCATGTAGAACCAAGGGACCAAGAAAGACAAGGGCCTCTAGAAGTTCTCCCCAAAGTGCAGCAGGATCTGTATAAACAGATTCTCTCCTAGTGAGGCTTTGAGGGGAGCATAAAACAAACTCCGGGGTGTGGCTGTGGTTTGTCCCACTGTACCAGTCCACTGACCACCCCACCCCCTTTTGACATGTTTTTCTTTGTGATGCATAGCCAGGCTTCCTGGGCTCCCACACTGCTTCTAGGGACATGAGGATGGTTTGTCCTTGCTCTGGGTTGGCCTGGTCCTCTGTAAATTTGAGGAAGCTAGTGGGGCCCCTGTCTGAGCTGGACTTCCGTTTCCCACCAAGACTGAGACTAGCTGGTGGTCACACCAGCTCCTGGTAGGCTACAGCTCGGCCTCTGTTGAGAGCCGACGGACAGAGACACTTGACAGTACTTGTCCCAGCAGGCCACAGAACACTGACCTGCATAGGACCCTCTGGGGCCCTCGAGCCTTAGCTCTGGTCAGCGTAGACATTCTTACGGGGGCTTTGTGGAAGTCCTGTGGCCAACTTTTGTCTATTGAGATGATTTTAGAGCCATGCCCAGGGGATCCTAAGAGGGCCATCATGAGGAGGCTTTGAGAAAAGAGCGACAGAAGAGAAAGAACGTCTCTGCAGTAAGCGAGGCTGCAGAAAGAGAGACCAGTGGATATCGCAGATCTGAGGAAGGAATCACCAGAATTAATCCCCCAGCACAGGCTCAGAAGTAAGCAAAGATGATGGAGGAGACAGGAGTGTTAAACTGAGGACACATCTGCGAATATGTTCAGTAGGAGGGAGGTTGAGAGTAGCCAGGCTGTCACGCCCCCCTGGAGCTACCCTGAGCTGAGCCAGCGCTCCTGAGCTGGTGCCTAGGTCAGTGTGGGCAGCTGCCCTGCCTTTCCGCCTCTGTCTGTGTCTGCCTCTGGTCCAGCCTGGTTCTGTGGTTCCTCACTGCTGTTCTTTTTCTCTCTGAAATATCAGAATTGTTGAAGTCTACGTAGAGTCCTCAGGTGAAACTTAGGAAACCATATAACATAGCCCGATGAAATATGCAGATCTTGGGGGGGGGCAGCCAAGTGATCAGGCCAGCTGGCGGGAGACCCTGTGTGGAGCCAGCGATTTTCCTCAGTGATAGAGGGATGAGCTCTGAAACCAGAGCTTCTTTGGTTGCATGGATGCCCTGATGCACCCACAGGAACTGGAGCCCCAGACCCAGTGTTGTGTGACAGAACTTTTCCTGGGGAGACACATAGCATATGCATCTATGCCCCCCGCCAGATAGGGAGCCCCAAACAGACCGAAGTATGGATACCACCCAAACCCAACCCGGTGAGCCAGTGAGTTTTATTACAGGAATATAGAAGATGGGTTACTCACAGATGCAGAAATAGATGCCACTCCAATATGGGTGAGAGTTCAAAAAGCTGGGAACCTGGAGCTCACTGCACAGTCTGCAGGCAGATCAGCAGGTTGGAGAGTGTCCTCTCCAGGTTCCTCAGTTGTTCTAAGCCTCTTCCAGAGAAGCAGTTTGTTTGTTCCAAGCAGCTGGTCTGGCCTCAGAGTCTCCTTTGCAGCTCGGCTTGTTTGAGGGCCTTCTTTGCAGATTAGCTGCACACATCTGAGGGGCACACTCAGCTTTTAGTACTTACTCTTGTGGGTCTGGTGAATCGGGTCAGTTTCAGGGACTTCCTGAGGCTATTCCGAGTTGATCACCTTCCTGCTTAAGGAGCTTTCCCGCAGGATGGAGTGTTGCCATCCCAGAGGAAACTCATAGGCGAGCATTCCAGAGAGCAGGGAAGCCCTAGGGCAGCAGCCTCAAGCAGAAACAGGCCTGTCCCAGCCGGAAGAGTTGTGGTCTTTAGGGAAAGCCAAGGGGATGGGTCATTCCTGTGTCATTTGCTCTGGAGACTGACTGTGTTTCCAAGGAGATAGTTTAGGGATGTTTTAATCCTTACATCAGAATGGTCTGTCCTAAGCTGCAGGTTTGGGTGGATAATGGACCGCGTCTCCCAGCAGCCCCAGGACAGGCGTCCATTGCCTAGACCTTTCATAGCTGTCTGGTGCACGCTGATGTCAGGACAATGACAGAGTCACAGGAAGTGTGTGTCTCAGGCTATGGGCCAGGACTGTTGACTTTTTGTAATCAGACATTACAACAGCCATTGGCACCACATTTGGGGCTAAGGTCAATCCAACACCGGTACTTAGAGGCTTTTAGACACAGGTCTTTAATTTACTAATTCACTGAAAAAAAATTAAGTGCCTATACATATCATACTCGCTTAGATTTGTCCCTCTGGTGGTTTGAATGAGACTGGCCTCTATACTCTTCGGTACTTATTTGGTTCCCAATTCATGGACTGTTTAGGGAGAATTAGGAGGTGTGTTCTTGTTAGAGGAGGTGATGTCACTGAGGGGTGGTGATATCACTGAGGGGTGGGGATGTCACTGAGGGGTGGTGATGTCACTGAGGGGTGGTGATGTCACGGAGGGGTGGGCCTTGACTAAGCTCTCAGCTACTGCTCTGGGGTCATGTTCCCCACCAGGATGGTCATGGATGCTCTAACTCTTTGAAACTGTAGGCAAGTCCCCAATCAAATACCTTCTTCTATAAACTGCTTTGGTCTTGGTGTCTCCTCACAGCAGTAGAACAATAACGAAGATAGTTCCCAAGACTGTTTATCACTGCAGAGCGCAGGGAGATAGCTGTAAGGGGCAGAGTCAGCACAAGACACCCCAGACCAGGTTCTTAGCTGAAGATTTATTTATCTCAGAGGGTTAAGGACAGGGAATAAGAGACAAAGACAGGAGATGGAGGATGAGGAAGAAAGGGAAAAGAGCAAGAGAGAGGGGGAAGAGATATTTGTCTAGGAGAGACAAAGGACTGCCTCTAGACAGAGAGAAGACAGATATGGCCCCTAGGAAAATGGCCAATGGTATGAAGGCAAAAAGTGAAACTTTAGTTAGGATATGTTTAATTTAATTGGGCATGTTAATTAGGCAGGCCAAAGGGGGTTTTGATTGCTAGATTTCAATACTTTGATAGCTGGACCTCGGTGGTCAGTTTCAGGAGGAGGAAGTGGGCAAATAAGGGACTAGACCTTGGTGGGTAGCTTTAGGAATGTAATCTAACAGTTTAGCGAGGCAGAGGGAATGGTGGAAGGGCAAGGCCTGCCAGAGCTGCACTCGCCAGTTCTCCTGCCTGCTGGAGCTCCTCAGTGTGGGAAACCGAGAGAGACCACCGTGATCCCTGTTTAACCTGAGCCTGCGCACTTGGACGATCCTGTACTGCCTGCCTGCTGAGTCACTGGACTATCACTGCACGCCCTGGCTGAACTCTGACCAGATCCAGGAGAGGGCAGAGGGATTAGGGAAAGCAGTTGAAGAAAGCAGTTGGAGTTAGTTGGAGCCGGGAGAGGGTTAGAGAAAGCTGTTTGTGAGAGGGAGAGGAAAAAGCTGCTCAGAGAGATAAAGAAGAAATCTGTTTGGAACTTTCCTTGGCATTTGTGTTGTTCCC
Source organism: Mus pahari (assembly GCF_900095145.1). Lineage (NCBI taxonomy): Eukaryota > Metazoa > Chordata > Mammalia > Rodentia > Muridae > Mus > Mus pahari. The sequence goes on from NC_034608.1 coordinate 30,243,243, forward strand.
CCCCCCCCCCCCTGCCAGTCGGAGTTCAGGGGTTTGTGACACCTTGGTTCCACCTTTTGTTTTATTATTAGGTATTGGGTAAGTGGGCATCATTCTCTCTGGCTACTTTCTGCTGACACTAGAGTGCTATCAGGGACCCAGGGAAGCTAGGTTGCTGGTCAAGGCCAGGAAGAACAGGCTGTTTCAGACGATAGCCAGGTTCTGAGGGACCATCTGAGGCTAGGAAAGCGCGTGAGGATGGGCCCGGATGTACAGTTCCAGGAAATAGTTGGAGTTGTTGGAGCAGTCTGTAGTTGATTTGAAGTCTGCTGGAACAGATAGAGACAGAGGTAAAGTTAAGTAGTTTAGATTTTTTTTTTTAAATCTTGGATGTCCATTTAAAGCATTTAATTCTGGTAGTTGGGATGAGGAATCCCAAGGCCAGAGAATGGGGAAGAGATTTTTGCCCTTAGGAAGAAGTAGGTGAGGAAACAGGCCTGCTTCCTGTAGGTTGACTGGAGTTCTTGAGAGGAGCCAGGGAAATTTAGATCGGCTGCATGAGGTTAATTGAACACCTATCATCGGTACGCAAGATGCTCTGTAAACTCAGTGGTGCGCGACAGGTTTTAGGTGGCTAGTGTCAAGGAGGGAAACTGAACGGGAGAGAGGGAGGGAAAGGGGGAGCGGGGAGGGGGAGCGTGGGCAGTGGGGGCAGTTTGCATCCGGAAGTCAGGGTGGCTGTTCCTGAGGTGTGTCAGCTGAACAGAAACTGGTGTGAACACCCTGGAGGAGAGTGATCTGGTGGAGAGGTTAGCAAGCAAAAAAGTCCTAAGGTAGGAGGGGCCTGCCCAGGTCCAGGAAGAGCAGGGCTCGCACATGTGAGACAGCAGATGACTGGTGGTGGTAGAGCGGGAGCCTGAATTTACAGCACAGGCCCGAGGGGCTGGCTGTGATCAGACTTCCCAGAGCTGCCTGAGGTTCCCAGAAACATCGAGCACAAAGGGCAACAAGTTCCTGTATTGTCCCCTCCGGTCCCCCACAGCCTTCCCATGTCAGCACCCCCTATAGGCGTGGTGTGCCTGGTACAACTAATGGCAAATATTGATATGTGATTATTGTCCCAGAGACGAGTAAGCAGAGCTTGCTGACCCCAGGGACAGAGGCTGAAAAGTTGAAGATCCCAGGGCCACCCTTGGTAAGAGCTTTTGTGTCACATCATAGCAGGACAGAAGGGCAGGTGAGCACTTAAGGGGCAGAGAGAAGCAGTCCAGTCGCCCCCCCCCCCCCTTTCATTAGACACCGCCTCCTGTTGTGGCCGTTAGCCCTCCAAGAGGTCAGACGTCAGCATGAGCTGCAGGGACATTGAGATAATAGCAGTTAGTAGCCCACGTCCAGTTTCCTAGGCTCCATTCAACCCGTGTCTTGACAAGTGTGTGATAGCGTACATCTGATTCACAGCATAGCAGGGCACAGCCTCGCTGCCACCAGATCCTTGCCTTTCCTTGTCCTCCTGCAGCCATGGGCAGCTACTGGTCTTCAAACGTCCCCAACGTCTGTCTCCAGACACGGCCTAGATGGATGCACAGTGTTTTTTCCAGGTGTTGTCTCCCAGGGCAGACTCGGAGGCCTGTCTTACTTTGACCCTGTAGCTATGATCAACAACTTGGGTTTATTTATCTTACAACTCTCAGGTCACTACATTCCGGGGGGGGGGGGGAGTCAGGGCAGGAACATGCAGGCAGGAACTGAAGCAGAGGGGAGGACAGAATGCTGTTCACTGGCTGGCTAAAGGCTTGCCCAGTCTGCTTTCTTAGAGCTCCCAGTACTACTCACCCAGGGGCAGCGCCCCGCATAGTGGGCTGAGCCCTTCCAATCAATCATTGACCAAGAAAATACTACCATACGCTTGCTTGATGCTATGGCTTGGGCCAGTGTCCCCCAGAGCCTGCATGCTAAAGCTTGTTCACCAAGCTCTGGAAGCCGGTAGAACCTTTAAGCGGTAGGTGGACCATTGGGGCATGCTCCTGAAGGAGAGGCAAGTCATTGGTCTTTTCCTTGTCTTCTCTCTGCTCTTTGGCTGCTGTGAATGAACAGCTTCCTCTGCTGTGCAAGCCCGCTGTGTGCTGGGAAAGAGGAACGAAACCTGAGCTATGAGCACAGACAAGCCTTTCCTCTTTACAAAGTGGGCGTTGTCTCTGGTGTTTGTTACAGTAGTGGAAGGCTGACCAATTCTTGTCACCAGTGAGCCGTCTATTCAGATCTTACTTGTCTTTTTGTGTTTTAGATTTATTTATTTTATTATGTGTGCGACCTTGTACTATGTGCACACAGCTCATCAAGAAGCCAGATGAGGGCATTGGAGTCTCTAGACCTGTAGTTAAGACTGCTTCCTGGGAGCCATCACGTGGGTGCTGGGACTTGAACCTGGGTCCTCTGCAAGAACAACCAGTGCTCTTAACGGTTGAGCCAGCTATCCCACCCCCTTTACCCATATTTTAAATTGAGCTGTTTGTTTTCTCATTTTTGAGTTTTTAAGAGTTCTTTCTTTGTTTTATTTTTTTTTTAAGATTTATTTATTATTATACATAAGTACACTGTAGCCGACTTCAGATGCAGCAGAAGAGGGTGTCAGATCTCATTACGATGGGTGGTTGTGAGCTAACATGTGGTTGCTGGGATTTGAGCTCAGGACCTTCTATAGAGCAGTCAGTACTCCTACCCGCTGAGCCATCTCGCCAGCCCCAAGAGCTCTTTCTGTATTGAGGATATGGGTCTTTCATTGTTGTTTTATTTTGTGTGTGAGAGTATCTTGCCTGCGAATCTGTCTGCGAACCACTGTGTTCAGTGCCCTTAGGAGCTGGCAAGGGTGTTGGGTCCTTTGGAACCAGAGTTACAGGTGGTTGTGAGCTACCACGTAAGTGCTGGGAATCAAACCCGGGCCCTCTTCAAGAGCAGCCAGTACTCTTTAAACGCTTGGACATCTCTCCAACCCCACAATATAGGTCTTTGGATTTGAGTCTTGCGAATATCTTTCCCCAGTCTGTGGCTTGTCTTTCACTCACTCAAAGGACTTTGGCTTTTTCTCTAAGTGCTGTGGGAGTCTTAAAGGATTTGGGGCAGAGGAGCGAGGGTGACATCAGGTTATAAGCAATGGGATGTCACAGAAGAAATAGCCAGTGTGTGCACTTGAAACCACTGAAGGTCAAATTTTCTAAGCGTGTTTCTTTAAAAAAAAAAGTATTTCTCTAGGATGCTGCACCACACACTGAGCTCTCTCCCAGCTGTGCCTGTTTTACTTCAGCCACACTGTGCTGAGTTCAGGAGCCTTTTATCTCTTTGTCACCCCTGACACTGGAGAGCCCCCGCTGGCCTTGATGCTGTCCCGAAGGGGTTTAGTTTGCAAGCACACCAGCCAGTGTCACTCCATCCTTCTTGTCCTGCCTTCCTGGAGCACCGGGGCTATTTATAGAGCTGCACTTTGCCCCGCTCACCCTCAGCTGTTCCCAATTCATGGCCAGCCATCTTGCTGAGGGGCTCTGTGGGTTTCACTGTCTCCTGTCCACTGCATGCCTGCCCTCTCTGGCTGCTCCTTCCAAGTCCCTGTGAGCAAAGGCACAATGATGTCGCCTCCCTGTATGTGGCTTTCCAATGTCTATTAAATATCAGTGAAGCTTCTTGAACGATTTCAAAAACACATGCAACACCCTCCCTCTGTCTCTGTCTCTGTCTCTGTCTCTGTCTGTCTGTCTCTCTTTCCTCTCTCTCTTTCCCTCTTTCTCCCCCTCTCTCATATACATCATAATCATGATAATAAAAGCAAAGACTTTTTCCCCTGAACTATCAGAGAGTTAGAAATGTCGTCAGTGCCAGTTTAAGATACAATGAGCAAGATAAGAAATAGACAATAAAGGATCCAAAGTGGAGGAAGGAAGCAAGGCCTGGAGAGATGGCTCAGAAGTTGAGAGCCCCGACTGCTCTTGCAGAGGACCTGGATTTTGTTTCCAGCACCCACATCAGGCAGCTCACAAACACCTCAAACTCTGGTTCCAAGGGACCTGACACCCTCTGTCCTCTGAAGGCACCTATACAGGTGGGGTGCATATAAACTCATGCACGTACACATGCACATATATAAAAACGGAGGAAACACATCCTTTTAAACGGAGGAAACAGTCAGCCAGCTAGGCTCCCAAGTTTCCATCCCATCGTTTATGGGCATTCGCTAAGTCAGACCCGCAAAGACAGATGACAAAATACAACTGCTCAATGTGAGCAGTTAAAACGGCAAGGGAAGCTGTTCAGTTTGACCTAGAACTCCTGTCAGCTTTTCTGTTACAAGAGTGGCTCCCATGGAGGAGTAGAGTGGTTTACTCTGGCCACACAGTTGGGTATCGGAGTGAGATACCTGTCCTTTCCAAGTTGCTCTCGTTCGACAGTTCCCACTCCACGGCCTGTTTATGTAGCATGTCTAGGGGTAATGCTGTTCCAGGTCACATGATTTGTCTCTATTTTCTTATCCACTTTTGGCACTGGCATGCCTTTGGGATGTTCGCCACCTCTCCGCCGGGCTGGACATGCCGGTAGAGTTGGCAGGAACCAGGTCCCCGGGGGAGGCGGGTTAACTTAAGCGAAGCCTGGGTCATCTCCCAGTGTGACATGTCTCCAGTTGTTTCTGAATTACGGTGGGAGTGGAGGCTATCATAGTGCATTACAGTCTGACCAATTTTATCCAATCAGAAAATAGTCTTCCTCCTGGTGGCCATGGTATTGTGTCTGGGAGCTGGGATTTGGGATACCCTGGGAACAAAAAAAGCAAAAGAAAAACATAAATTATTAAAGGCTTACTTTTTTTCCCCATAAGCTTTCTTACCAAGCCATGTGTCTTTGAGAAGAACTTCATTTGGTAGTTAGCAGCAAACCTTAGGGACTTTCGCTCACTGCCTTCATTGCTGTCCAGTGGACTGGGGAGAGCTGTCTGCAGAACTCCTGGGAGTCCCACTCACACGTGTTCACTCCGCACACTCCGTACTGTGCTGCAGAGTAAGCTTAGAGAGTCTTGGAGGAGTGGGACCCTGCTTCAGCCTGGCTGCTGTGGTGTAATAGAGGTCTGCTCTGCAGGGATCCGTGCACGGGGTGCTGTGCACTAGGGAAGGCATGTTGTCCTGAGGGGAAGGTTGGCAGGCTGGGGGATAGTTATTGTCCTCCCCTCAGTTTATTTAATAATGAGGTACAATAAGTGCACAGCTACAAGAAGCCTTCTGCCATTGCCAGCCATGTGAGCATCTGTTGTTGCCACGGCTCTCAGGGACTGCATGTTTTCTGGGCACTTACACTCAATTTTAGTTTACAAGTGAGTATTGTCCATACTGTACTCCATATTTCTGGTCAGTTATATAAAGAAAGCTAGGCACTTTGGGGGGGGGGCAGGACCTTGTTGTGTACTCTAGTCTGATCTTAAACTAAATATCCTTCTGCCTCTACCTCCTGAGTGTGGCCATTACAGGCCCACATCACACAGCACTACTTCTTATATGTTGTGTGGTGGCTGTCTGTCTTGGGGAAGCATCATAGTTTTTACTGATGTTTTTTTTGATTATCTGTTTCCAGCTGCCCCTGGGAAGCTCTCCAGCTAAGGTCTCTGTAGAGAACAGATTACATTAAATAGATGAGGTTGAAAGAGCCCATTTGTGAATTGAGAGAGAAGTCTGTGCCCAAGAGACCATTACTCCCCATTGGCCTATAAGGGACTGTGTGTGTGTGTGTGTGTGTGTGTGTGTGTGTGTGCAGGACTCCTAGAGTAAGCCTGAAATAGACTCCAGAGCTGCTGTCATTGAGAGAGGACTTCCAGTAGAAGCTTGGCTTAAAAAAAAAAAAAAGGTTGGTTGTGTGAGTGTTAACAATTGGGCTCCTTGGATAGGGGTCCCTGAGTCCTGGTGTTTGTTGATTCCTGGGTACCAGTGTAATGTCACTAAGTGCAGAGCTAGGATGAGATGCTCACAGCTCTGTGACATAGTGCCAGCACACCATGTAGCCAGTAACACCAGTGTCCTGAGGGAAGCGTCTCCCCATTTTCTGCCTGGATCTCAGACAGGCTGAAGCCCGTCAAGGCCAGAGAATGGGCAGCTGAGAGACCATGTCTCTGCAGACACAGCCGGCCGATGAAGCTCACAGCATAGTTTGGGACAAGTCTTGGCATCTCTTTGAGTAAAATAAGGGCTCCCTCTGCTGCTCTTTGCAACCTTTCCTGGGTAAGGTTCCTGCACTTCAGCCCACACAGCCACTTTACCAGGTGCATGGGTGCTCCAGGTACATGGCTGCTCACTCAGCTTAGCTCCTTACTGTGAGGTGCCAGTGGGTTGGCCTTAGGGCTGATGTCTAATAGGGAGCTGAGGTGTGCTCAAATAAGTCCTGCCCTGTCGTGGATGGCACAGAGAGGCACAGGGCTCAGAACACATAGTGATCTTCCCCACTGGGTGGCAAGATTATTGTTGACAGAGTGGGACCTTTGTCCTGGAGTCGGGAGCTTGAGTGATTCTCCCTGTGGGAGAGAACTGGAATATTCTTCCCCAACAGCTCACCCCTATTTCACTCACTCACTCACTCGTCCTGGGATCTTGACCCTAGCCTCTGACAGTTCTTATGTCCAAGCCTGGCTGGACATCAGAATTAGGTGGGGTTTCAGGCACACATGCTTTGTGCCGTGAGAACCCAGAGACCAGGGACGCTGGGCAATGGGTTCATGCTGCCACAACATGAACAACTCTCTCCTTTGGTCTTGGCACTCAGGCGGCAAATGCCCTGCATGCTCTCAGCCCTGCTGACCCACATGTCCTGCCTTCTCATTTTTATTTTATTTTTTTATTTTTATTTTTTAAGATTTATTAATTATTATATGTAAGTACAATGTAGCTGTCTTCAGACACACCAGAAGAGGGCATCAGATCTCATTATGGGTGGTTGTGAGCCACTATGTGGTTGCTGGGATTTGAACTCAGGACCTCTGGAAGAGCAATCAGTGCTCTTACCCACTGAGCCATCTCTCTAGCCAGTCCTGCCTTCTCATACAGCTGGCCCACAGACTCCTTACTCCTTAAACACTGTCCAGCTGTCTGTCTGAGACAGCTGCCTTCACTGGCACTTTGTTGAGACTGCTGGGGAGGGGACTCACTGCCCCAGCCAGGAGCAGCTGGTTAAGAGTGGAGGAGAAACTGGACAGCTGTGAAGGTCCTGGACTCTGGTTTCAGCATTACTTGGTGGCTAATTTCCATATCAGGCACACTTTGATCAATTATCAAGCATAAAGGCTATCTCTAGGGAAACCAGAAAGGTCTTGAGATGATTTCTAGTCCTGATTATCTCCCGGTGAAAGCTTGCAGGTTAACATTGTGGAGAACCTTCGCATCATTCCTGTGACGTGACCTGGGCAGAGCAAGTGTCAATCCTCTGTTGTCATTCTAGAGTACATGCAGAGCCCTCCACTTGGTGGCCTTGCTAATCAGCAAGCAGCTGTGAACATTCTTACACGGGACTTTTGGTGGCTATGATTTCTCCTGGGCAAACAACAGCTGGGACCTAGGGTAGACACAAGTTTGACTGTGGAAGAAACTGCCTGTTTTCCTGGTCCACTCTCCCAAGTCAGGCTCATGGTTGCTTTTCAGCCTCGCCAACCCTGACATTGTGAGCATTCTCCTCCTTCTCCCTCTGCTAGGTGTGCAGTGTTGGCTGGACTTTTAATGTGTTCTCATGCGCGTGCATGCATGTGTGTGTGTGTGTGTGTGTGTGTGTGTGTGTGTGTGCGCGAACTGCGACATGCATGCCTCACATAGGTATGTGAAACTTAAAAACTACATTTCTCATTACGATGTAGATCCCCAAGGAGTTTTGCTTTTTATAGTTAACAGTTATCAAAATTAATGTATGCTGTTTCCATCATTTTATATACTCTTCCTACAAGAAAAGAAAATAACAATTAGCCTGTGGTTTCATAATCAAATGTAGAGATGAAGAAGAGATGATTCTAATTATTTGTGGTGTTTACAGTCTATGAAGTTATCTCGAATACTGAACTGCAACTTTGTCCCTGGGGGAAACACAGGACTAGGAAACCAAAAGAGCCTGGTCATAATGCAGATCTCTTATTTTTAATTTGCATGTACTTGTGGATGTGAAAATGTGTGCACATGGCTGGTCACAAAATTCTGCCAACCAGTGAGTACATGACCTTATTTTATGGTCATTTTTGGAGAATGTATGCTATAAATGTTATGTATTCACTTACAATAAGACATCATCTTCAGTACTGTGTAATCTACCGTACCATGGCTGTAGTGCTGTGTAATCTACTGTACCATGGCTGTAGTGGTTTGTCACATATACACATATACAGAATGTCCATAATCAGACAGTAATTGCAGCACCACACACACATACCGGGCCCTGTATAGTAGGAATGCAAAAAAGTCTTAAGAAAAGTACTATGCAAAGATCAAGTGGTTGGCTTCATGAAAATGTTAAAATTGCCCCATAGGGGGAGCTAGCTGCAAGATGAATGTGCTTTGAACTCTGACCTTGGGGAGATTGGACTTGGTTCAGCAGAAGGGGAAGATGTGGGTAAAGATGGCTCTCCCTTAGAAGACTGGCGTTTATTTTATTTTTTAACTTTTTTTTTATAGACTCAAACTGGCTTAAGGCTTGAAACATTGCTTAGTCTTGTCTGTTTGGCTTGTCACCTCCAGTCTTTGACTCAAGGGGCAAACGCAGTAGGAGCAAGGCTGCATTCAAGCATGGGCTCACATTCTCCATGTCTTAGGATATATATATATATATATATATAATTTACAAGGCAGACTTGGGTTGTCACTTTAGCTGCTGTAAGGATACTTTGTGTTGTCTTGCAGACAATATTTATCCCAGTGCTATGTTTGGTCATTTCCAGGACTTGGTCAGTGGTTTCTATTGCCCTTCCAGGCCAAATTTCCTCTAGTTTTCGTTTCCAAACTCTCTCCACTCATTTGCTGTGCAGTATTCATTATGCTTTCGATGTTATTACTTATATTTTCTGTCATACTTTCTTTCGATGTTATTACTTATATTTTCTGTCATACTTTCAGAGTCGTTAAGGAAACTTGGCCAAACCCTTTTCTGATAGTTACTGATGATAGCCAGCTTGCTGCTGCCCGAGGCTGTGCCAACATAGCTGATATTGCACACAGTGATGGGTTTCCAGTAGTCTCACATGGTAGTTTCCTTGCTGGCCTTTGAGTGTTAAAAGCTTTACTAAACAGCTTGTCTAGGCAGTGTGCCTTAAAAGCTTATATTGTGCCCTAATGTATTTGGGGATATGAAAAGAATTTGTCATGTGTGTGCAGGTGTGAACATTTCCAGGATCTTTACAGAAATAAACAGGGACACTAAGTTAATAACACCCAGAAAGTAAGGTTTTGTCCTGGATAAGTTGTGGAAACAATCGCAGAGCATTTCGGATGTCATCCATACATATATTGTCATCTCCTGTGATCTGGCATGCAGTTGAAGTTTTTGGTCCTAAGTAGCCTTGGGGTTTGTTTTTTTGTACCCCACTAGGGACAGCTTATATTTAAAATTTGCCCTTGATATTGGCACACAATAGCATGGTTGCACGGTGGCTGAAGCCTTTGCTCAGGAGTCTGAGAAGCTGTTTTCATAAGGCAGTTTTGTTTCCCGACATTCGTGGAAAACACGCTGTCTCAGCAGAACTGGAAACCTGTTCTTCAGCATAGCCCTAGCTATAGATAACCAAGTCTTTCCTAAACCCTTTATCTGTACAGCCACTCTGAACTGTAAGTAGATACTTTCATGATGTGTCAGTCTTTTAATGACCAGCTGAGGAAACTGCATGTTTCTGGCCCCAGGTAATGTAACTGTAAATTTTACTTGCTTTCAGACTCAAATTGCTAATCCTTTTTTTTTTTTTTTTAAAAACTGGTCATCTCATAAATCTACATTTTCCTGTTTTTCCATCTTCTTCACAGCTTCAGCCTGGCCCACTGATGAATCTTTCCTCTTGAGGCTATATTGTACTGTTCACTCACAGCCAACAGCACTATAACTCATGCCCCAAAGAAGGTTAAGAACGAAATAAAAACCTTTTCTGAAGTATCAGGGTCTTACATTATTCCAGCCACGGATTCTGCTCCTGTTTCTCTTAGTGTCTGGTACGGTCGGGTGCATAACGTAACATGTGGCAAGTGTGGCAGGATGCCTCAACTGGACTCTTCTGTGGGCAGAAGCAGCACTGGGTGGTAGGTCAGACCTGCCCTCGCTGCTCATGGTGAAGGCTAGCAACAGGAGCCTTCTCTGAAGCCTTACCCACAGTGGCCAGCGACTCTGGTTAATCAATCACGGAGCACATGGGCTGTGTTTGGGACTAGGAACCTGGACATTTTCATGCCGACCTGCAGAATTTATGCTGCTCACTAATCTAAGCTATGGTAACTGCACTTTGCAGGAACCTAGGTGAGAAAGAAGGGAAGTTCTCTCCAATCTCTTCGGGGCTGTTCGAGCAGCAGAGGCAGAGTTCTGTGCATTATTAGTGAGGTGCGGCCAGCAGAAGGCCGGTCAGGAGGCGGGGATGGGAGCCCGGAGCTGGAGCCGAGGTCTGCAGGAGGCAGGGCCTGAGCCAGGCCAGGGAGTGGAGTGCGTGTGGAGGGACGCCGGCGACGGAGGAGGCGGGTGCGCACGATGCCGGAGCAGGGCCCGAAGGAGACGGAGCGCGTGGTGAGGGGAGCCGGGAGGGGAAGGAGGAGAGCGCAGACCGGGCTGAAGCGGGGCCGGGGAGGAGACAGCCGCAACCGAAGCCGCAGCCGCCGCGGGAAGGGGCCGCGGTTTGACGACGTCACTTCCGGTCCCAGGCGCGCTTCCGGGTGCGGGCAGGGGCGGAGATTGGTGCAGCCCCGAGGAAGGGGAGCGGATGAAGCGTCCGGCCCGCTCAGCGCCGCTGTGTGTTGCAGGTCTACCCGGAGCCGCGGAACGAGAGCGAGTGCCTGAGCAACATCCGCGAGTTCCTGCGCGCCTGCGGGGCGTCCCTGCGCCTGGAGGTGGGTGAGCGCGGGACCGGGCCGGGCCGAGGCCGGGCCGGGCGGGGGCGGGGGAGGTCGGGTCGGGCTGCGGGGAGGCAGGGCCCGGGTGGACGGTGGTCGGGGGTCGGATCGGGGTCGCGTGGGCTGACGCTGCCCCGAGCGATCGCTCCTCATCGCCGCCTCCGTGGAGCTGGGCTACCTGTCCCGGGAAGAAACCTCTCGACGTCCCCTCGCGGCCGGTGCGTGGACCCCACGCCTTGTTCTGGCTCCACGCGAACCACTGGTTCTCGAGCTCCCGTGCAGGTGGCACGTTGGTAGTCCCTGTTGCTCGGGGGGGGGGGGCACATCTGTCCAATCCTGAAAACCGCCCTTTGGGATTCCCCAGCATCACATCCAGGTTTGACCCAGCCCTCAGCAGGTGGTCAGGCAAGGTCCAAGCAGCAACGTCGAGGGCCAAACCCCTCTTGGTCTCACCTCCACATACGCTGCTTCTGCAGGCCCGGAATTCGGCGGCGTGGCTGGATCTTCCACCCATAATTGCTTACGATAGTAAACTCACGAGCCTGAATCTGGGGTTTGTAAAAACCTGTTTCTGGGGACAACTCCGCGGGATTGTCTTTTCCATGGTGCTTGATGAACACCCTTTGTGGTCCTTCAGTGTTAGTTCCCCAGGGATGTCGCTGTTTCCTTGCTTTTGTTATTCGTGGGGGCATTGTTGTAGATCTAGAAAAGTGGCTTTGCTTTTTGGGGACGCTCAGGTGGATGAGGTTTGCAACCTCACCCCGTGAAGGGTTGATAAAATCACACACACTCCAGTCCACTGTGGTGACCCAGTGCGGTTTTCCTTTCCTGGTAGGACAGTCTTTGCGCGTTTCTTGAGATGAAGTGTAGAAGTCATCCAATCACGTTTGGAAAGTGCATTTAATTGAAACTGGACACAGTGGTTTATAGTGATTCAAGGGTTACCGTCTTTTTTGTTAATTTATTTGATGTCTTCGAGGAAAGTGCTGCAGATAATTCGATAGTGGCTGGGCGATTTCAGAAAGCCTCACAGCTCCTTAAAAATGGGGTATTTGGGTGCTCTTGGTGGCACCAGCCTTGCGGTTTTAGTGACTGGAGAATTACTTTGTCTGACCTTTGTCATAGGGTTCTATCTATCCTCATATGCCTGGGTTTTGTTTATGTTACAGTATTTTGTCAGACTCACCCTACACATTAACAGAACCCATGTAAAGTGTTATAAGAAATTGCTTTAAAGTGGAAGCCGCCCCTTCTTTCCAGCTTTGCAAAGGTTGCAGAGGCTGTTGCTCTTTCATATAGCGGTGACGTTTATGGCTCTGAGTTTGTCCAGAGATGCTGTCAGAGCCCAACGTGGGCCTGTCTCAGGCACCTGGAGCAGCCCTGGACACAAGCAAATCCTGGCTAAGGATTGGTTATTGAGAGGATGAGTCTGAAGTTGCACTTGTGATAGCAAATAGGTTTCCTCTTGAAGGAAAAAAAACCCCAATTGTGTCTTGTTTTGTGCTGATTTTAAAGAGTAAATATCTCTTCCAGTTACTTAAAAATTTGGTAGAGGAAAATACAACATTTTTCTCAAGGTATACCATACTTAAATCTCCAGTTTGACCAGCCATCACGTTTTAGGAAGTTCCCGTAGAAAGGAATGGCTTTAACTCATCCACCAGTCTGTAACTGTGTGAGGGAGAGGTCTATTCAGGGAAAGACCACAGCCAGAAGCCCTGAGGGAAGGGCCTTGGACCTTTGAGCAATAGTAGGACTGACACATTTAATATCCAACCAATTCTCAAAAGATGGAAGACTGAGAACATTTTAATATTGAATGGGAAACAAAACAGCCTAAATTCCAACGTAGCTTTTGTTCTTAGAACTTAATACCAAGGGGCTTTTCCCAGGGCGTTGTTTCAGACTGAATTGTATTAGTAAGAAAGACTGTCTAGCTTACTCCACTTTAGCTCCTAATGATTTCTTTAAAGAAAAGAACTGTACCATTACTGTATCAGTCATTTTTAAGCTTCTATTGCTGGTGTTCATGTGTGTGTGCCAGTGTGCCACAGCACTGGCTCAGAGGTCAGAGAAACTGATGGTGTCTCCTTGACCTGGTGAGTTCCAGGGATGGAGTTTTTTTTTTTTTTTTTTTCCCCTAATGGCAGTGGCCTTTACCTGCTGAGCCATCTTGCTGGCCTCTTTATTTATTTATTTATTTACAGCTTATTTTTCCACCAACTGCTGTCCTTAAAATATTTGGAGTAGGCACCAGGAAGATGGTTTATTCGGTAAAGTGCTTGGCACGCAGGCGTGAGGTCCGGAGAAAAAAGCCAATCGAGGTGCTCAGGATCTTACTGATGTGTTATTGTAGGGTTCCCTGGGCCTTGCTGCCTGGAGAGGAGAGCCAATCTGGCAGGCTCCACATGCATGCATGCCCTTGTGTGTACATGTGTGTATGTGAACTTGCATACATCAACATGCTCACACATACATATACACACATGCACTTTTATTTTTGATTTGTGCAGAAAACTGGGTACAACAGTGTCAGTGTCTTTCCATTTGTATCTAAAAAAACAACCAAAACTGTGACAGTGGTGGTGCTGTTGGCAGTGGTGATGTGTTTGACGTTTGCAAACAGAAGTATCTCAATGAACCGAGAGACAAGTCACGAAGTCCTCTGTCTGCAGTTCCTCAGGTGGAATAGCTGCAGAGATAAGAGAATTTGTTTTCTTATTTGCTGTTGTTCTGCCCTCACATTATATTAGACATATTTGTTGATGGTCACAGAATATTAACTGTCAAGCTTTTCTTACCCAGTAATGATAACTAAGCATGTGAATGGTTGAAGCGTGAACTGCAACTATCCAGAGCAGAGGCCGCCTTCCTTGAAAAAACTGGTTTTACTTGTCACTCCCATGATGCTTGTACTAGCTTTAATGAGTATCTAAAATTGGTGTCAGAGAGAGGGCTCAGTAGTTAGAAGTACTACTCCCTGCTCTCCAGAGGAGCCTGGCTCAAGTGCTGGCACCTACATGGTGGCTTACAAGCATCTCTTAACTCCAATTCCAGATCCAGTGTCGATTCTGGCCTCTGCAGGCATGCACACCTGGTACATAGACTTGCATGCAGGCAAGGTACCATAAACATGCAATAGTAATAAAACAAAACCCCTTAAATTAAGGCCACATGAATCCAGTTCCAGTGGCGTCTTACGAAGCTTGGCCCACGTCATGACACACTGCATCAGGGATGTTAGCAGCAAAGATAGGAAATGCAGCAGTGAACTTTGATTTAGTTGTTCATCAGAGACATATCCATTGTTCTAAGAGTGTTTAGTTGTATATTACATATTTGCAAATGTTATAATGTATACTTTTTATCATGAATTTTGAAAAGTTGGAATTTAGCACTAATATAAAGGGCTGTACTTCAGGTCATTTTCTAAAGTCTAAGTTGGGATTATGAAGTGGGAGCCATGTTGGCTTGAGCGTTCCTGGCAGAGTCCTCTGCCCAGATGGCACTGGCCTTTCCAAGCAAGAGAGAACTGGGTTATAGGCAGGAGGAACTGACAGAGCAGCGTGGCACCACGGCTCTCCTGCTGAAGAACTAATGTTGCTTCCACTACAGTATCTCTGCTCTGGGAAGGAAAATAAGATTCGGATGTGATTTCTTACAGTTGCCAAGATGGTTTCTGGGGGTCTGTCAAGTGATGCAAAAACCACACTCTTCATTCCAGCCAGTTCTGGCTCTGGTACACGTGTGGGACCTGGAAGGGAATGATGACCCTGGGCTGCAGTCTTCCCTCTTGTCACCTCACACACCAGACAATAATGTCAACACCATTTCTGCTTTAGTTAAAAACACTAATTAAAGTATTAACTGTCTGTAAAGAGGCCATCATCCAAAGGTCTTGGTGATGCAGAACAGAAATGTATTTTGTCCTTCCTCGTTTTTTGGACAAAACAAATTTTGGCTTGTATATTTGGTCTTTCAGTTCATTAGAGATTAAGATACTAAGTGTCCACATAACATTTGCTTCACAACCTAGTTTCTTAGTATGGTCTAGTGTGGTGTTTCAGATGTGTGACTACATTGTGGGATGATTAAATCAAGCTAGTCTCCATCTGTCACCACCATGGACTTTTCTGTGATGAGAACTAAGTTCTTTTTATAGCACCTCCACATGTACGTTGTCAGCTGTAGCTGCCACACTCGGTGCCCACTGACACTCATCCTCCTGCTACCTTGACTCTGTCCCCTGTGACCGGGGCCTCCTCCCATTGCCCTGCCCGTCTCACAGCCCCGGCGACTGCGGCTTGGACGGCTCTTGCCTCACCGGTTGGTGTTGGGCAGTCAGCTTGCTCTCCCTGCTGCTTCCCCAGGTCCACTCGCGCTGCCAGTGGCGACAGGGCCTCGTTCCTTGTCTCACCCTCACAGTGTCCCAGTGCTTACTTCTGTCCATCTCAGGTTCTTTCCATTTGGAGGCTGTTGGGAACACCCTTGCAGGATAGAGGGAATGTGTGTTTCTCCAACATTGTCTGAGTTTCTTTGGATATACACCTGGTAGTCTATCTGGTCCAGATTGTTGGACCACAGGGTGATTTAGTCACCACTGTATATATCTATCAGTTTCTGTAATGTATATACTATCTTGCAATCCCACCAATCAGTGTTGAAAGGTTTCATGTCCTCACATCTCCCCAGCAGGTAGGTCTTGTCATTTTGACAGTAGACATGCTAAGAGGTCAGAGGTGATAGTTCATTGTGCTTTACTTTGCATTTCCTTGACATTAGTGATGTTGAACTTTATGGAAAATAGCTGTTGGTTGTTCTTAGGCCTTTTGAGAAGTGGCTATAGAGTAAAGCTTTTAGGTAGTGGCCTTATGTCCTGGTTTGTTTTGGACACAGCTTCTTTCCAGATGCATGGTTACAGCTCGCTCCAGTGTGCCAACCCCGCCCCCCCCCCCTCGTCAGTTGGCAAGTGGGTGTTTTGATGCTTGTCTTTTGTATGTGCTGTAAGGAACATGAGTTAGCAGCAAACACCACAGAGAGTGCCAGGCAGCTCCTGTTAAACCACCAGTATTTTCTCTGCTTTCAACCACGGTGCTTATTCTGCGTTTAAGTGGCCTGTGGTCTGTGTTTGTTGCATAAAGCTCAGAAAGTAGAGAAATGTAGGGGAAAAATTACGTGATGCTGCTGTCTAGAGATGTTGCGGCTAGATGTCCATGTTAGGGGTTTGATCTTTTTTCCATTGCACACATGTAGACAGCCTTGGACACCTGTGATACTGTAGCATATATGTTCTGTAACATACCTTAGCTTGATACAGTATGGTAGTTTGCCTCTTGATTCAGTGACTGCCTTTTGAAGGCCAGTAAATCCTGTCAGCTGTGGACATGGGACTCAGTTTCCTTTGCTGTAACAGTGAAGGCCATTTCTTCTGTGTGCTAGTACCTTAACTTGTAACTATCGTTGCAGATGTGTTCCTGCTAGGCTACAGCAAGGCTTAAGGTAGGAACTCACACAGGCTTTGAATAGCTGCCTCTACCTTCTCTTGTTGACTTATGTCACTGGTCTGTGAGGGTACCTTCCTAGGTGCCCTGCAACTGCTTTTTCCCCTCAGAGACGTAGACCTCTAGAGTACACAGTGTGGTTTATCTTTGTGTGTCCTGCTTGGTGTGCTCCTTTTCTGGGTGCAGTAATCTGAGGCAGGAGTGAGGCATTCCCAGTTCCCTGAGGTGGACTTATGAGGATATGGAAGCGCAGCCTCAGCAGGTACATGGTGGAAGCTGGACATCTGCCGCACTTCCAGCCTGGTACCTGTAACCGGGGGCGGAGCCTGTAACCAGGGGCGGAGGTGCTTTGCACACAGGGAGCTCCAGCAGAAAGCAGGCTTGTAGCTGCTTGAAAAGGAGAGAGAAGGCTAAGCTGTCTTATTCAGGTGTTCTGTTCGTGTAAACATCATGACCAAGAAGCAAGTTGGGGAGGAAAGGGTTTATTCAGCTTGCAGTTCCACATTGCTGTTCATTACCAAGGAAGTCAGGACTGGAACTCAAGCAGGTCAGGAAGCAGGAGCTGATGCAGAGGCCATGGAGGGATGTTCCTTACTGGCTTGCTTCCCCTGGCTTGCTCAGCCTGCTCTCTTATAGAATCCAAGACTACCAGCCCAGAGATGGCACCACCCACAAGGGGACCTCCCCCCTTGATCACTAATTGAGAAAATGCCTTAGAGCTGGATCTCATGGAGGCATTTCCTCACCTGAAGCTCCTTTCTCTGTGATAACTCTAGCCTGTGACACACATAACCAGGCAGTGCACTGAATTCCTTTGAGTGAGGTTTTCATTCCTGCCTCAGTGTGAGAGACTCCCAAAGGAATTCAGTCTCCAGTGTTGAAATGAGCCAAGGTGACTTAGGTAGGTAAAGGGAGGGTTTTTTTTTTTTTTTTTTTGGTTTTTTGAGACAGGGTTTGTCTGTATAGCCCCAGCTGACCAGGCTGGCCTCGAACTCAGAAATCCACCTGCCTCTGCCTCTCTGCCTCTCTGCCTCCCAACTGCTGGGATTAAAGGTGTGCACCACATTGCCTGGCTCAAGTGAGGTTTCAGAAAGAAAATTGCTCATCTCTGTCTAAACATTTTCTTCCTTAAGCATAAGCCCCTCAGTGGCCTGCGTAAGTCTGGGTTGGACGTGAAGAAACCTACGATGCTCTCAGTCTTTGTGAGTGTGCGGTGGTGGAGATGATGGAGAGGGCAGGGTCATTCCAGCTGGAGGCGGTGCTGTGGGAGGATGAGGGGTTCTGATGCTGGACAGAGCAGAACACATGTGTTTCTGTGACCTTCCCAACACTGTTGCCAGTGATGCTGTGAATGGGAATATCCTCCATAGACTCGTGTGTAAATGGTCCCCCGTTGGTGGGACTTGTTTGGGAAGGATTATGAGGTGTGGCTTGGTTGGAGGAAGTGTGCTACCAAAGTTTGTCTCTGAGGTGTCAAAAATTTGGCCAGGTGATCACACCTTTAATCCCAGCACTTGGGAGGCAGGGCAGATAGACCTCCGAGTTTGAGGCCAGCCTGGTTCACAGAGAAAGAGAGGACAGCCAGGGCTCAAACACAGAGAGCCCTGTCTTGGAAAAACAAAACCACCTAAACAAAACAAAACAAAAGAAAACCACTCCCCATTCCAGTGTGCTCCCTCTCAGTCTCCCTGTGGATCAGGATGTGCGTTCTCATCTGTTCTGCTGCTATGCTGTAACTCCACCATCACGGACTCTAAATGTCTGAAGTTTTAAAATTTTAAACCCAGTTCAGTTCTTGTTAAGTTGCCTTGGTTATGGCAGTTGTTATAGCAGAGGCACTAATCATGCCTACTAAGAAGTTCTGAAGTTAAATGTACATAGTTAATCTTCTATCAAAAAGATCTGGTTCCTCTGTCTGGGGATCGGAGGAGAGCTGGGACAGTGCTGGATTAGTGACAGTTCTGAGATGGTTTTGCCCAGCGTGCATGTAATTTCTGGTGGACTTTAAAGGCTCTTGTCTGCTGTGTTTCTAGAGTCCATGCATCTCCTCCTAAGCTGTCCTTCTGTGTATCCTCACAACGTGAGCTTTGAGTGTTATTAGATTGTGGCTCTGCACGGAGTATTTGGGTCTTCCTTGGTGTGATGGTTGGTGTGGTTTTAAAAGTCAACATCCTCCCACCTGAAATCACCTGGGAAGAGTGAGTGCAGGACAATCTAGATTAGGTTGTCCCGAATGTGTCAGTGGGGATTATTTGGGTTATTAATTGAAACTGGGAGACCCAGTCTGAATGTGGACCCTGAACTGTGTGACTGAAGAAAGCTGCGGAGCGTAAGCACCAAGTGAGTTCTGTTTGTTTCTCTTTGATTGTGATTGTGTATGTGAGGTGACTAGCTGTTTGAGTTCCTGCCTTGACTTCAGTGGTGACTGTAACCCTCTCTATGTTAGTCAGGGTTCTATTGCTGTGAAGATTCACCATGATCATGGCAACTCTTAGAAAGGAAAACATTTAATTGGGGCTGGCTTACATGTTCATCATGGCAGGCAGAGCTGGTACTGGAGAAGTAGCTTGAGAGTTCTACATCCCAGTCTACAGGCAGCAAGGAGAGAGGGGGAAGGGGAGAGAGAGAGGAGGGTGGAGATTGGTTGGGCCAGCTTGGGCTTTTGAAACCTTAAAGCCCACTCACCGCCCTGGTGAGTAAGCATTCAGATCTGTGGCCTGAGGAGCGTCCCTGTCCTCGCCACCACACCCAAGGTGCTTTTTGTCAGGCTGTGTTTCTCAGGGCCCAGGGAAGTGAAGCTAGCACACTGGGGCTGCTGCTGGCCTGGGCTCCTAAACATTCAGTGGTTAGGGACTGGAGAGGTGGCTCTGAAGAAAGAGCCCTCCTTGCTGTTGCAGAGGACCCAGGTTTGTTTCCCACCACTCACATAACCACCGTGACCCCAGTTCCAGGGGATCCGACACCCTCTTTTGGCCTCCTGGGGCACTATACATATGATGTATGGGCATATATTCAGGTCAGACATTCGTAAAAAAATGAAAATTAAGAGGTTAAGGGAGAGCCACTGTGTACTGGTGTACTTTATCATTTGCTTGTTCTGAGTGCCCGATGTCTTAGCAGCTTTACAGAGTCAACACTGATGGGGTATTGAGAGGAAACACACGAACTGTTTTGTGATAGGCTTTTTCTGGAGAGATACAGCACACACAGGTATCAGTAGTTTGGCAAGCCAGTGAGTTGACTCCAGGTACTTCCAGGAGAGTGGGCACGGAGTGACTCACAGGGGCAGAGGGATGGTCCTGAAGCTGGGGATGTAGAGCATAGTGCAGTCAGGCAGCTCAGCAGGTGTAGGGAGAGTCCTTTCCCAGTGGTTAAGTGGGCCTGAGCCTCCTCAGAGAGCTCGTCTGGTCTTGGTTCTGCTGGGCGGTTCAGCTGGTCTCACCTTCTTCTGGGTTGCTTGGTGGGTCTGAGAATGACTCACAGCCTGCCTTACTGCTGATACACTCTTGGCATCGAGGAACCTGTTGAATGTGGTCAGTTTCGGGGACTTCCTGAAGCTATTTAGATCTCTTTACTTGCTGCCTTAGTTGACCATCCCTGCAGGCTGCAGCGATTCACTTCCCCTTAGAAGAGCCCGTTGTTTCACCTCCCTATAGTCCTTCTGTCCTAAGTATCACTTTCTCTGTATGTTCTGTGTCTTAACAAATCTCCCTCCAGAGGAAGCTGCTGCACAGCAGGAACTAGCTGGAAGAATCCTGATGATAGGAGTTAGGAGAAACAGTGGGGAGCACAGAGGGGCAGAAGATTTGGGAAGTGGATAGGTGCTAGGTAAGGACCTAGGTCTGGAACTCTTCCAGTAACCTTTGCCTTAGGAAATTCCATGTCAAGGGAAGGGAGAACCCAGCGCGGTGGCTTGTACAGAGCCCAAGTGGAGCTGAGTCTGTGGGTTGGAAGGCAGCTAAGAGTTCGATGAGTGAGTGAGTAAGTGGGGCTGGGGGCTAAGAGGGGAGCCCTGCGTGGCCCTGTCCTGTTTCATTTGCACTATTCCTGCTGCAGAATGCTGATCTGGGATCCTAGACCCAGTGATCTCAGAGTCCTCGCTGCAGCCTTTTGCAGGGTGTAGTCTCTGTCTGCATGGAGGCCCTGGGCATGCCCAGGCTTGGGAGAGAGGCTGGCCTTGGGTGGAACTTTGCTCATCAGGAACCCTTCCTCTTTTCTGAGGACCAAGTCAGGGTTGGAAGTGTGAATTTTATTCTGACTGCTGGGTATGCTGGGGTATGGTCCAGGGGCTGGCTCTTGCTACCTCTGGGCCATGCCCCTGGCCTCTTTGGAGTTGAGTTCTTGGCCTTCTGTCTTAGTGCTGGGTGATCAATGAGCTGTTCACATGTGTTGCTGTAATTCTGCCTTTTGTTTTTGAAGTCTGTAGGACGGTGTCTGTCCTTGGACAGTTGTGCATAGCATGAAAACTCTCCATTCAGTGGGCTCTTCCCCCAACTTGTTTCCTGCCTCCTCATTATGCTCATGACAGGATGGCTCTGCTGGCCTGGGCCTGTCACTTCTGCCACTCTCCTGCCTAACTGACCCAGGGAAAGGTGCAGGTTGGGCTATCCAAGAGTTGGCCTTAGAGGGCTGGTCTCTAACAGCATCACCTTGTCTTGACAGTGCTCTTGGACCTGCACTTCTACTAGTGTCCAACTGTTGGAGATGCCTGTAATGACAACTGACTCACCTTCCATTCGTGACTAACCTGTGTTAGGACTTGTAGCTTCACAGGTGTCAACTTGTTGGTACTCCTCCCAGTTCTTGTAAAGTGTCATTAGTACCGGCAGCCATCATGCCTTCTTGTTTCTATGCTTGGAGAACCTGCCTTCTGTCTCGTTTTCAGAGTTGTCATCTGGGTTGGTGAAAACTGTCTCCAGTGCCATGCCTCCTCCTTTCTGGGTGCTCCGGACTGTCTGTTTGCATGTAGCTCCTTGAGCATCTGTCATTGCTTGTGGATCACTAAATAGACATTTGTTGAACTAGAAAAACTTCCCAAAATGTCTATCCATAGGCCTTAGGGAACCCTTGGGGGTTTATGGGATGACCAACCAGGGGACTTGGGGTACTTGTCAGGGACCTTGGGCGTCCTTCAGGAACTGT
Organism: Mus pahari; assembly: GCF_900095145.1. Taxonomy (NCBI): domain Eukaryota; kingdom Metazoa; phylum Chordata; class Mammalia; order Rodentia; family Muridae; genus Mus; species Mus pahari. The sequence goes on from NC_034608.1 coordinate 30,264,943, forward strand.
GGGGCCCATCTAGGGCATTAGGTCATTATACAAGACAAGTAGTAGCTGTAGCGTGATTTAAATATTCTGTTGTTACTAATTAGTGCTGGAAATTAATACACCAGCAGTTAGCTTTTTAGACAGCTGTTTCCAAAATAAAAGACACAAGAGACCTTTAACATTTATCACAAGCCTTATAGCATTAGAGCTGGGCAGATGTCGACCTTCTAAGCTGTTTTGTCTGTTTCTCTGTCAAAGCTACTCCTGAGCTATCACTTGCCATGTGTCCCTTCAGGCTGCTTCTGCTCCACCAGGCCAGCCCTCATGGTCATATGCTCATGGTCCATGCTACCCCATGGTCCATGCTACCCCATGGTCCATGCTACCCTATGGTCCATGCTGCCCCATGGTCCATGCTGCCCCATGGTCTATGCTGCCCCATGGTCCATGCTGCCCCATGATTCATGCTACCTCATGGTTCATGCTACCCCATGACTGCTTCCCATTTCTCCTCCTGGCTTTCCTCATGGCCCTACCTGAGACCCCAAGCCTGGAACAGAAGCTCTGCCTACCTCTGACCAGCAACTTTATTAATTAACCAATCGGGGATAACTTGTGGGCAAGGTTTACACAACAAAAGCTGGTTTGTGTTGTGTGAATTCACTTGTCTTGGGGCAATCAGATCTTAGGATGCAGTATTTAGTATTTGAATACATAGTAGTGCCAGACCATCCACAGCAAGCAGGGGCTGAGTTGTGCCCCAGACCATCTGCAACGAGCAAGGGCTGAGTTGTGCCCTGTCTGTGTTACCTCAGTTTCTCTCCTCTTCCCTTCCATACATACCTTTATTTCATCCTCAGAACTACAGAATTTTTGTTTGGCTCTTTCAAAGCCTGCATAAACTGTTGCAGATCAAGTGTAGTAGGATAGTAGCCATTGTGTCCCTGTGTCAGATGGTTTATGTGAACTCTGACTTGCATGGGTGCTGTTAGCTTAGCCCTGACATATGGGGATCAGTTTGAGAGGACAGATGGCTGGTAGATGGCTCTGTGCCACCTGCTGGCTGGTACTGACTCCTGGTTTTAGTGCTGGCTTCCTTATGGTGAAGCTCAGTGGAAGGATGCCCAGCTCCTAGACTTAGACGTGGTAGAAGTTTCAGAGTTAGAGGACCCTGAGCTGAGCCAGTAGGAGTGGTACCCTGCATGTTCCTTCAGTTATAGGGGGAGAAAAACCGAGGCGGTCCCTGGGCAGCTGCAGGACGAAGGACCACACACTGTGCATCCGTTTTCTCTGGTCTGTATGTTTCTGCTTTGGGGTGATGGAGAATCCCCAGAGCCGGTTCAGGTTCTGTGCAGGGGCAAGCTGTTCCATTAGTCCTCACAGTGGGAGGCTTGAGGGATCTTGGGAAGGGCTGTATGTGAAAGTGAAGGTGTCTACAAAGAGCTCTGCACTGCCATCCTGGGTCTCCATCTTGCAGGGAGCCCAGCTGAGCTTAGTGTGGTGTCCAGTGGGTGGACATTGGGCAGCTACTGGCTTGGGGTAGGTTCTCATGTGCCCTTTGAAGGGACAGGGCAAGGTTGTACCTCTGAGCCGCCAGGTAAGAATGCAAGTTTCAGGCCAGGCTGTGGTTGTTACTGGCGGTGATGCTGTTACTGAGCTGGGTGGCTTGTATGGACTGACTCATTTGACCATGTGGGTCTGGGAAGCTTGCTGGGAAACCCTTTCTTAGTCTCAGTGCCATGGACCAGAGCAGGAAGAGGAGCAGACACTGTACGTGAAGTGTGCTTTACCCTGCCTACAGTTGTTCTTTATCAAGGGTGCTTTATCCTACGTTCACAGTTGGCCAGACAGTGGGAAAATGCATCACTGACATTTGTGCTTTTATTTTCTTCTCAGTCCTTGTGGATAGTGAAACAGTGACAGCCATGACAGATGCGTGGCTGTGGAATGAAGGTTGGTATGCACAGGCCTGACTGAGAGTTGCGATGGGACAGAGGGAGGGACTGCTGTCTCCCTCTGTATTTGGGAATCCTGCCTGCGATCACCACACACACACACACACACACACACACACACACACACACACACACTGCTGGGGATGGGACCCAGAGCTTTGCACCAGCTGGGTAGATGCTGTGTCGCTGAATTAGGTGCCCTCCCGTCCTATGTCTAGTGAAACAGGTTTCTTTCTGGCTGTCCTTTAGTCATCTAATCTAATAGATCATCTGGATCTAATAGATCCAGAAATGGAGGCCATTGTCTGCTTAGATGTCAAACCCCTGTCTCCTCGTGATGCTGTTTGGTCTTGCATCTTTGTATTTTGCTAAGCATTTAAACTACCTTGTAGACCCGGTAGTGCTTATGACTACCTCAGTGCCTGTGTTAACATACAGTCAGATGCTAGCTTTCACACTTTCCCAAGGCACTTAGCGTTGACATCTGTCATTTCCTGTTAGTCCATGTTCAGATGTGTACCGTTCTCACATGGCATGCAGCTTTCCTGTTCTGAGGAGTCCAAGTGAAGTCATGCCTCTTCAGTGACTTCTAACAAAGATCTGCTCCTCACCTTTTTCACTTATGACTTGGAATCGTTAATTTTTAGTCTTTACAAATTTACATATAAATGCAGTGTACTCTGATTGTGTCCTCCCGTTTACCATCTCTTTCCCTTTCCCTCCCACTGAATCTTGTCTTCCCAGCAAGTCCCTAGCCTTCTTCATGTCTTTGCCCTGAAGTCCACTGTGTTTGAGTAGGGATGCCTGCATAAGTGTAGATGGGCAGGGGTGACTTATATTGATTGACCAAAGCATCATGTGAGCAGGGGTGACTTGTACTATGACACACCGTTCCCTGGCAGCCATTACAGCCCACAACTCCTCCAGAAGGGCTGGACCCATAAGCATCCTCCTCCCCCATGATGGAGTGATGATGGTCCCAGTCTTGTACACATAGCTGCTTGCTGTGAGTTCATGGATGTAGCCAGCCATGTCGTGTCAGGCAATGTGTTCCACAGCACTCTTCCTTCTGCAGTGTCCTGAGCATTGGGGGGAATGCAGAGCTTCTGTTCAGGGCTGAGCACTCACGATGACCAGTTATGAGTCTGTGAGTGGTCACCCACTGTAAACAGAGGCTCTAAAACAAGACTGAGGAGTGCTGTCTTTTGGGTACACACACAATTAAAAGGCAGTTTGATATCATGTCCATAAAGCAAGACAACAGAATAGTTCATTTGTCTTCCCCAACTCCCCTTTAGCTATGACCATCCCAGCCATAAGCTTTTGACCAGGTTTACACTACCAGGCACATTTCTTCCCTGTGGAAAAGGCCTAAAACCCCAGCAGAAAACAGTTGGTCATTACTGTGTGTACAGGCAGGTTGGTATTGTAGCTAGCAGGGTCTGCACCCGGGTAAGACTGTTGACACTTTTCTTCGTCAGCAGACGGGAGAGCATCTTTGGGAAAGCTAGCCAGGAGGAAGGAGGCTTCCCAGCATAGCTGCTGCTTGTCTCTCTGCCGCGTTCTCTTAGTTCCTTTGACAGTCTTGCTGTATAGCATGTGTTGGCCTCCAGGGTGAGCTGCTTCTGCTCTATCCATCCCCCTCCCTGCAGGTGCTCGGATTACAGTTGTGTGTCTGTGAGATACAAACCTGACTGTAGTTTGATTCTAGTTAAAACAGTTTTGGCAAAGATTCTGCATGAAGGGGTTCTAATTTCCCATAGCATTTTTTGAAGAGGACACTTAGTATCTGCTCCTCTATGTCTCTGGGGGTGCTGAGTTTAGGGGATTGGTCTGATGCTGCTTGTATTCAAATGTTAAATTTTGTGTTCCCAAGATCTGGTTGCCCCCTTAAGGATGAGGATCTCCTGTGTACCCCAGCTTTTGTTGTATAAATCTTGTCATGTCCCCGCCCTTCTGCCGCCCCCCCCCCAAGTTATTCCTGACTGGTTAATAAAGATCCCTACAGTCTGAGCTGGGCAGAAGTGAGGGGCAGAGAACAGGTTCTTCCCGGCTTTGGGGTCTGAGACAAACAAAAGCTGGCATCCATGAGGATTTCCTTGTCAGCCTCAAGAATCATCCAAGCCACCACACACAACTATTCTGCCTTCTGAGTGAGCCACCCTGATCCCCAGACATTTTTGAAGGCGGTTCATTTTTAAGGGAAGGTGTTCAGCCCTAGGACCAGTTCCCTGAGAATTGGAGTGAGGGTCACAGGAGGAAGGCTTCTTGCTGGGGGTCTGTGGTCCTCAGACCCTGTCCTCAGGGTCATGCTGGTGAGTGTGGTGAAACCAAATGTGCGCAGATGGGCCTGGAAACCATATGGAGCTGGATAGCAAGACTTACAGAGTGCTGCACGGAAGAGCTCTCTTTGACTTGCGTGACTTCTGAAATCGGCCCTTGCTTCTGTCCTGTTGACTGTTTGGATGGCATCACCTGAAGCCCGTAGCAAGCCTCTCTGGCTGCCCTGGTGTTTCCTGCTCACAGGCTTCCCTCGGGTTGTGTATGGAGTCTGACTAAAGTGATATTTGCAGTTACTTATCTCTGCTGTGTCCAGTTGTCAGGAAGCCTGTGAGCTCTTCCTGTAAGCTCCCTTTCTTACCACAGCCTCCTTAGCTCTCAGCAGACGTAGGACATTTGAGCTTCCCCTCTCCACAGTCCCTCTGCATCCCAGTGTTTGCTCTGTATGGTTTTGTGGCAGTAATGGACAGTCTTGTGCTCTGTGCTCTGTGGGTTGTTTCCCCCACTTGGGGCCTCTTTAACCATTGGCAGGCAAGTGTCCTCCAGGGGTCTGCTTCCTCAGCCTTGATTATTGTCATTTTACTTACTTTTTGAGATACAGTTTCATTCTACAATAGAGCCTGAGCTGGCTCTGAACTTGTGACCCTTCTTCCTGTGTCAGCTTTCTGTGTAGCTGGAGTTATGGTTGTGTGGCACTATGCCAGGCTGAAACCCGTATTTCCTGATGTAGGGGTAAGGACACTGCCACTCTAGTTGCTCCTGGGGAGCTGCTGCACCCTGTTGTGGCTGTCCCAGCTCCCTGGTTCACTTTACTGTAGGGGTAGGGATGCATTGCCTGCCCCTTCAGTGTTCGCTGAGGCAGGGTTCCCACCTCACTGCCCACCCTTGCCTGGTACATTGGGAGAACAGGCTTTATTTGGGAGTTGTTCTCATCTGGGCCTTTGGCGTTTCTTGGGTCATGGCTGCTTTGGCACCCGTGTCATCTAAAGCATCAATACCAGTGTGGGTGGGCTGCTTTCAGATCAAGACTTAGCCAGTTGGCCTCCTCCCACCTTCTGACCCTCATGCTGACAGTGCTGTGCTCAGGGTGCGCCTTCTCCACGCTGTCGGGTGCTTCTCACACGTGTGCCGTGGTCAGACCTTGGTTTTATGTGGTACTGGTGATCGAGCCCTGGTCTGACAGACACACACTCCACCAGTGAGCCACATCCTCAGGTCTCTGTGGCTCAGCCCTGTGATAGTAGCCTGCATGCCTGTGCCATCATGTGGGTGGCAGGAAGAGCTGGAGGAGAGTCTGGAGGGCTGTCTAGGAGCAGGGCCTTGGCTAGAGTCTCACGCTCTCTAGTTCTTCCTGAACCACTGCTGCTGAGCTCTGGCTCAGAGCGGGATTACCGACCCCTCTTCCTCTCAGTGTCCATTCCAGGAACTCAGGGACATCTGACGCTGATCTGCTCTGAGGACCCAGTATAAAGAGGGGTCAGGTGCCGCTCACCTTCTGCAAAATGGCCTGTGGGTGCAGGTGCAGTCGCTTGTGGTTCTTGGTTTCACATGGCTTCATGGGACTGTTCCCAACTCTGTTAGGATTTTCAGAACCCATCTGCTTCCCCCCAGTAGTCTTCTAAAATCTGATGCCTACTGCTCGTAGCCCCTCCCCCATTTAAAATCTTCCACTTCTCACTTCAGTGTGCTGTAGGAGGAAGGGTCTTGAAATACTGGTCCAAGCCTGGCCTTTGTCATTGCAATGCTCTCACTCACTGCCTTTTAGAGTTGTAGACGTCGTCACTTCCCTTAGGTTTAGTCCAAGCATTTGTCACAACTGTTCAGGTCTAGTGATGGGCAGGCAGGGGTTTGCCAAGTAGAGGTAAGGATGGAGAGCGGCTGTATGGGGCCTGTGTGACCTGTGGGACTGCACCGCTTCCTGGTATCTGCAGCATCGCACTCCCCTCCTTGGCTGGCAGTGTACTGTCCAGGGCAGAGTTCAGATGCCCTGAGTCAGAGCTCATTTCCCCACGTGTAAGATGGTTCGAACTGGAAGGTCTAGCCTCTGCATGAACTGTTGTGACATTTACCCTCAGCAAGCTTATCTCCACTCTGTGTGACTGGATGCTGTCACTGCCTAGCTGTGCTTTATGACAGTCTCTCCTAGGCCTTGGAAGGGTCCCTGGCCAGCAGTGCCACTGTGTTCTGGACTGTCACATCTGCTCCTGGAGGCCCTCCTGGAAATTACCAGAGATAATTGACTTTGTCCTTAAGAGTATGTTGCCTGCTATAGTGTTTGCATGTTGATGAAGAGGATCCACAAACGGAATAAGATTCGGTTCTTATCTTAAAGGACAGTAGCTTGTTCAGGGTCATCTTAGGTGAGAGCGCTGCAGTGGTTATGAAGCTCTGTCTTTATCCATAACTGAGGAGCAGTAGGTGGACTTAAGTTCAAAATCTGCAGGAGCCTCGAAGATGAGGGCCAGGGATGAATCTCACTGTTTGATCAGTGTGGACCATTTGCATTACACTTAAATAGCACAGCTTACTTACCATTCATTGTCAGTCATTCTTGTTCTGAAATCACAGATTCTGCCTGACAATATGGTAGGACAAAAGTATATTTTTAAACCTTGCTAGCAACACTCCAAAAATATCTGCCAAGACTCATGGTGTGTGTGTGTGTGTGTGTGTGTGTGTGTGTGTGTGTGTGTGTCAGAGGGGGGGGATGGATGAGTGAATATAGCTTCCTCATAAACCTCTTGTGGTGGAACTGATTGATGTCAAGGTGTTGGGGTCAGTCTGTCCTGTAAGAGGGTCTTCATTCTTATTGAGATAGCAGGAGAGATGGGGAGGAGAGACACCTTTCCCTGGCACTTTCTGGGTGTAGCCAGCCAGATAAGGATGCCATTTAGTCATTGAGGTCTGAGTCACTCAGCTTTGTTTGCTTTTAGTTCAGTATCTCAGGGTGCATCGCATCAGGTTCGTGGCCAGTGATATTTATGTCTGTGTGGTCAGGGCATCAGCGCATGAGTGTCTGGATAGGCTCTGTCTGTGTGTGGTGCGCTGCTGAACCTTTTGGAGTTTCAATTGTATGCTGTGTCTACATGCTGCTTCCTTGTGGGCTCTCCTGCTCTGTCTAGGTTGGCTTGTACCTTGGTAGTCTTGAGGCACTATTCTCCTTCAAGGAGTGTTCTCGTGTCTGCTGATGTGGACGTCACTGATTACTCCTAATACATGGCACACATGGCTTCCAAGGCTAGGCCCTGGCTTCCTTTTGCTTGCACCAGGGAGCTTTATCTTTGCAGTGAGGACACAAGGAGTCCTGGCCTCCTTCTGCCAGCCTCACAGTGCTGTCCCCTTGTGACCAACATTAACGCAAGCTGCTTCTGAATGCTGACAGATGTGACACTATAGGGCTTTGCTCTTCACGCTCCTGTGTGTAGAGCGTGGCCACGGACACGTGCACTTGCCCAGCTGCCCAGGGGTGACACTGTGGAGAGTGTAGTACAGGCCAGGGTAGAAGAGTCCACCTGGGTGTTTGTCCTCTTCTGCCTGTTGCCTGCTGAAGGACACAGTGGGGTCCTCTGGGAAGGAGTGCTCCTCACAGCAAATTAGCATACATTTGGGTCCCCTCCCTCCCTCCCTCCCTCCCTCCGAGTCCCTGTGGAGCATTAGCTGCCAACACTGTGTAAGTGCTGTGTTTTAGCTTTGGGGTGGAAGGGACCCTTGCTTGCTAAGGAGTGTACCAGTACTTACTCAGAATCACCTTTATTTTGTGTCACAGCATCCTGAGAGGAGGAGGCACTATGTTAAAGTGCTTTTATTCTAGATGGTCTGATGTTTCTGGAAGTCCTGTTTGTTTGGAGTTGAAGGCCTCCCCTTGTTGATGGACACTGCTCGTGCATAACTCCTCACCCCTGTGCTTAAATTAAGCAGAGGCTTCTCTGACTAGTTCTGCTGCCTGGAGCGAGTTGTCATTCTCGACAGCAGCTCCACTTGGGCCTTTCTGCTCTCATTTGAGGACCCGGGCAGAGGCTTGTTGACCCTCCCCACAAGACGTCCCAGCCCCAGTCAGGCCAGTGTTGATGCCTGCAGGATGACGATCTATCCGGGAGCTGTAGCGAGGAAAAGTCTTACAGCTGCAGTGAGCTTGGGCTAGAGATAGAGGAGGTCAGAAAATTGTGTCCTGATAGGACTGTTCTGGGGTGGATCCCTTCTTAGCAACTGTGCCAGGTAGGTAGGCTTCTGTGTGTCCTACTGTTGTTTTGATTGAGACAGTGTTAGTTTGAGACGAGACAAACCAGAAGTTAGTGTTAGTGTTAGTTTGCTTAGAAGTACTACATCTGGGGCCACAGGTGAGCAGGCACCTTCACCTGTGCCTTCATCACAGATGTGATGCCAGCCCACAGGGTCACCTTGATAGTGACAGCTTATCAGGTAGACCCTGGGCAGTTGATGCCACATTTTTCCTGTTTTGCGCTTTTGTACAAGAGCTAAGCCTGACACTGCATTTGGATACCATTACTAACCATAAAATAAGGAGTATGCCCAGGCAGAGCACTTGAGAGGTCTGGAAGAAGTAATGGCAGGAGGCGGCATCTAGGCCAGATTGTAGAGCCTTTGAAGATCTGGAAATGTAGTTAGTTTTGGCTTGTGGATCTAGGGTCACACAGGCTTCTACTACACCTGGATAGACAGACCGTCATGGCAGGAGATGGGCAGGCAGATGTGCACCTCTGGTCTACATAGTGATGGTGGCCTACACCTTCTGTGCACTGTGAGAGCCAGCCTCCCTGCCAACCTGCGCCATTAGCTGCTTGGTGAAGCCCAGTGTGCATCCAGGCTGTGTGTCCTGTCTAGACACCTCAGTGGCTCTGGGCACAGTTTCCGTGTGTTACTGGCTGGTTTATGAGAGCTGTTTCAGGGAAGGTCCTGGGCCTCTCTCCTGCTTCCTCTGGCACAAATGCTCTCTGAATTAAAGAACTTTTGCTTTTTGTTGTTTAGATTTCTGTTTAGTGAAGTAGTCTGTTCTGCTCCTTGGAAAAGCAGTCCTGTCTGAACGCTCTCAGGCTTAGAGCGTGCCTTCTGGTTTGTCTCGTCTCATTGTTGGGTTTCCTGAGGAGGAAGGTAGCAGCGGTAGGCTCACTGAATTCTGACATCATGCTGAAGCCCATTGGCAGGCAGATGCAGCCAGTCAGGTCCTCCGTGGTATCTGGGTAGGAGAGCTATATAATCCTGGAATAACAGGAAGCTTCCCATATTTCACATCCTGTTGTTCTGGGGTTGTGACTTGCTGCCTTGCCATAATGAAGGTTAGTGGACATTTGTGTGTGTGTGTTTCTTGGGGACTATGCTGTAGCTTGAGTCTTCCAGGCACAGGGTTAGAACTGAGAGCTGAAGGATAGACCACCACTACAGCAGTTTATAACTCGGGGGGCTTCACGTTTGCATGAGGAAACAGGCCTAACCAGGACAGTCATTTTATTCCTTAAAAAGATAGAACTTAACTCCTATGGGACTCTTAAAAATCTGAACAGGGAGGGAGGTCAGCTTAGACAGGGTTCCCATTTAGGCTGGCTTTCTGTTGGGCACGGGTGTTCCAGCCCAGGAATCAGACTGTAGTCGTAAAGGTTCTAAGGGCTCTGCCTGGAAGCCCCGAAGAGACCGGGGTTCCTGACACATCACTGTGTGTGCTTTGGTTTGGTTCCTGGGAGCTTTCAGCAGCATCCTTTTTAGATCTGTTTTGACCCTCAACCTCTTTCTTGAGCTACATCTGACTCTCTGGATGAGCGACCCACAGATCTACTCAGATCTAGGCAGTGTGAGATGTATGGTCTGGTTCGCCTCTTTGGGCTTTATGCTCTAGGGTGGAATGCACACATCAACACTGGCCATGAAGTTTTCCTTGTGATAAATGTACTTGGGGGATTTCTGGAGCTCAGTAAGGCTCAGGCATGCTCCTCTTCAGGAAGGAAGATGAGTAAGGCTCAGCAGGAAGGGGAAGGGGGTAGGGTGTGGGAGGCAGGAAGGGGGCGGAGGAGGGAGTTCCTGGCACTGAGAAAGGCTGCAGACGGAGGCGAGGAGGGCGCGAGGTGCAGTGCCAGCCCATAGGTGCTCATCCCAGGCAGAGGACCAAGATGGTTCCAGTGTGCTTCAAGAGAGAAACAATATGGGATACGTTTTGGTATCCAGGCTTTTCTTTCTATAATTTGCACCAGTGAGGTTTTTCTAGGATACAGTGTTGGAGGATTTGGTTATCAGAATTATCTGTATAAGAGTTGTGAGTGTTTTAGCATATCTGTAAGCAGGCACATGCACATGCGCGCGTGCACACACACACATGCACACATGCACATGCGCCTAAAAACAAAAGCCAGACATGTTTAACCAGGTCATCTTTTGTATGTTATCTCTCCTAGGTTTAGGTTGGTGGTACATCCACATAACACACAAATGTACATACACTGGTACACATACACATACGTTCACACAGATTTGGTTTTCAGATGTCTTATGACCAGGCAGTGTGACTGACTCAGGGTCAGAGTGGTTAGGTAGCCCTCGATCCGAGTGGGCTGCCTATAGCTTAGGTTCTTCAGAACTCTGCTTAGAGGCCCTACCCTGTCTCTCTTCTGGGATGCACTTTATCTCCCACCTGTGGCTGTCATCTTCTGTGCTTCCCTGTGTGTGCATGTCCTTGTGTGCAGTAGGGTGAATTTAGTTCACCTTCCATGCTAGAAGAGCGCATCCTTGGCACGTCCATGGGCTTTTATGGTCTAAGGAGAGAGGATTACAAGCCACCGCGCGCCTTTCCTGGGTACCGTTAACTGTTGGCTCCTGGCCCACATCCTGGCTTTCGCCTCACCTGGGTAGAAAAGGAAGCAGAGTTAGGTTTGGTACTCTTCCAAGGGCTTGATGCCCCATAAAGAGATCCTCACAAGGGACTTACAATGGACTCCTTTCCCAGGGAGCCACTTGGAGGCTATGCTATCTCTAGGTTTTTCAGAAAATGATGCTGACCGTGTGAAACCACATATTGTCGGGAGTTTTGTTTATTCTGTGCTAGCATAAAACTCGGTACTAATTTTTTTGCTTTATTTTCTTCTTTCAGACTTTTGATGCAAATGATTTGTATCAGGGGCAGAACTTTAACAAGGTCCTCAGCTCCTTGGTGACACTAAATAAAGTGACAGCAGGTAAGACTCTTTAAGTGTCCTCCAGTTGAGGCTGTGAAGGCTCATTGCTTTGGTTTTTCTGTCCTCAAGGTAAAATGAGCGTTTGTGCTTTGAGAGAGAAGCTGCTTCAGCATTTCACCTTTCGTTGATGGTGTTCTGTGACTGGGGCTGTGAGTGCTGGGGCAGCACTTCCTGGTGCAGGAGCCTTCACTCAGCACGCTGCCCTTTCCCTGAGCCCTGCATCTCCTGCCTCCTGACTTTACAGCAGGAGTGGGGGCTGTTGTTTCAGAACACTGGGGTGTGCCACTGCTGGGGTGTGGCTGTGTCTTCACTGGTACACGGTTAAGATTTAGAGCATGTGGTACTTTCACACTCCTTACCACTCACAATGTTGGTGTCTTAGTCAGGGTTTCTATTCCTGCACAAAACATCATGACCAAGAAGCAAGTTGGGGAGGAAAGGGTTTATTCAGCTTACACTTCCACACTGCTGTTCATCACCAAGGAAGTCAGGACTGGAACTCAAGCAGGTCAGGAAGCAGGAGCTGATGCAGAGGCCATGGAGGGATGTTCTTTACTGGCTTGCTTCCCCTGGCTTGCTCAGCCTGCTTTCTTATAGAACCGAGGACTATCAGCCCAAAGATGGCACCACCTACAATGAGCCCTTCCCCCCTTGATTACTAATTGAGAAAATGCCTTAGAGCTGGATCTCATGGAGGCATTTCCCCAACTGAAGCTCCTTTCTCTGTGATAACTCCAGCTTGTGTCAAGTTGACACACATAATCAGCCAGTAGTTGTTTTCCAAGTCCCTTGTTTAGTGTGACCCTGAGTCCCACAGTGATGTTTGGTCAGCGGTGGGCTGTGCTGTGGTGCACGCCTGGGTAGCCTGCTTGGGCAACCTCTGCCAGCTACTTCTGTGTGTGCTGTCTTCAGACATGACTGGCTTATCACTATATGACATGTGGCTGTTCATCCCTGCCTCTGTGCTGTGGCATGTGGTCTTGGAGAAGGGCACGTGTGCTGTGTGCTGGAGACTTAAGTGCCTGGCAGTTCCTCACTGAGCAGTTGCTGTTGTTCCAAACACCAGTAGACTGGTGTGCAGACCGTTGAGAATGACACTGGAGAACCAGTAAGTCAGTCCTCTGCAGACTGCTCCTGGAGAGGTAACTGGGAAATGAACGCATCGTTTATGGAGCAGAAGAATCTGCTCTTTGTTAGTGTGAATGGCCTGCTTTGTGTGGACTTTTGTGTCCTTCCACACTGGCCCGGTTTTAGACTCAGTGTGTGTTGAAGGCACATGTTATCGGGCCTTTAGCACTTCTTCTGTGTGTTCCACCTTTTCAGACATCGGACTAGGAAGTGATTCTGTGTGTGCTCGGCCCTCGTCACATCGAATAAAGTCTTTTGATTCCCTGGGATCCCAGTCTTCACACAGTAGGACTTCAAAATTGCTTCAGAGCCAGTACCGAAGCTTGGTAAGTAAGATGTTTTATTGTTTGATTCAAAGGCATTTCGGGCACGAGGGTCTGCAAAAGTGCTTGGGAGGATACGTGAACCCGTGCAGACGGGATGTGGAACACCCTGGGCTCCTGGTGTTGCTGGGTGGCTCCTGCTGTGTGTGGTGGCGTGTGCTTTTCACTGGACTCCACAGATACTGCGCCAAGTGCTCTTGGACACTTGTTTATCTGGCTTTATCCTAATGGCTGCAGCTGCTCCTTTAGAGAGGCGAATGCTTTGACACCCAGTCCTCAGGTAATTGCTCGCTGTGCACATGAATATGAGAATAAACAGCACCTTTATGCATAAGTCTGGCTCCACAGAGAGGGCGTAATTCAGGAGCCTGCTGCCAGGAGAACAGGGCAGGACCCAGGTTGTGGGGCAGGCACTACAGTGAGAAGCGCTCAGGGCTGTGTTCAACTGTATCCTTACGTCTCTTTTTGTTTTTAACATTTCTCTGAAGCCACCCAAACTTAGTCCCGTGAACTCCTTAAGACTCCCCATTAGCAGATCTCACAATTCTTTTTTGCATTACGTTAGAGCACATGGGAAACCGTGGACTCTTAAGCCTTTGGAAGGATTTGCTCATTTGACTCATAGCAGGAGTGCTTCCAGTTTCACTGAGACTCTTGGGGAATCGGGACTACCATCCCACTGGGCTGGAAAGATTGCATGGTGGGGGCACCTGTTAAGTCATGCAACTCCCTTAGAGCAGAAGAGTGAAGGCAGCTCTTTCTCTGCCTCAAGCCTGCCCCCTAAGCCTTCCTCAGTCAGCTCTGGCTGCCCTGGAACTGAGAATGTGTGTGTGTGTGTGTGTGTGTGTGTGTGTGTGTGTGTGTGTGTAGGAGGTTGCAGCCTCTGTCCTGGTGCTGCTGGGGGTTGGGGGGTGACAGCCCTCGTTCCCCAAGAGGAAATGTGAAACTTTTCAGAAAAAGAAAACCCATAGTTGGCATGGTGAAAGGGACAACAGGTATTTCTTGCTTAGAATCTAAGTGTGGATTTCTGACACATTCCTCTTAGGTTTTTAAAAGCCAATTTACCACTACTGTGTAGGCGACTCTCAGCACGGGCTATGAGCTCTGTGGGCTTCGGATGAGGGTTTTCTCATGTGTGAGACACACTGTCACGCTTTGTCTTTTGAACCCTGCTGATGCTGTTGAATGTGTGGGTCTGAGTGTCCATCCACTGACAGCTGACTGTGGCTGTTGTCCCCAGTGTGGCTGTCAGCGTGGCGGGCTAGTGTGAGCATCATGCCCCATGTCCCTGTCTCTGGAGGAATGGCTACATTGTAATGGCATTTCCCCCTTTCTTGGAGCTGGAGACCTTAGACTCTGGTGTTTTCCTGACACTGCTCTGGTACCAGTTTTCAAGTTGGAAAACTGTGCCGTAGGAAATTATGCCAAAGCCACCTCACACAGTTTTATTAGTACAGCACCCATGGGAGATGGCCAGGCTGCTTAGATTTCATCCTCCTGGGCTGGAGTTGCTCATCAATGCTCATCATTGACCATTGTCCATTGAGCACCCTTTTCTGAGTAGAATGAAGTCCACTGTGCAGTGGGGGACCTCTTCTGTTGTGTCTTTGACACTGTGGCAAGGGATGCTCTGGGGTCCTGTGCCAGTCTGCTGTCTGAGTGGGTGGAGGGCCAGAATACACCAGTGTGCTCACATTGAGCCAGTAGGGAAGCGACCAGGACTCCTGGCTAGTCTTCATGGATGCCAATGGGCTGTGGTGACGGGGCATCCTGTCAGCCTTGGCTCATCCCAAGAAGCAGGTCAAATGAGCCCACAGTGCAGTAGATGGTGTGCAGTATGTGGTCCCTAGGAATATAGGTGTAGATCTTCTGTATTGACTCTGTTTCTGTGTGGTGGGGAGAGGCTGGTCTAGGGGGTTGCCTTTTTGGTCGCTCGATGATAGATTTATACTTCTCAGCCTCTCCAGAGCCTCACCAAGCTGGGTGGAAAAAGAGATGATACACACACACACACACACACACACACACACAAACGCACGCACACACGCGCACGCACACACACATGCACACGCACATACACGCACACACGCATGCGCATACACGCACATGCACACACACGCACACACACACGCACATGCATACACGCACACACATACACACGCACACACACGCGCATACACGCTAGCCTGCCCTTCTCTGTTCAGAGACCTGGAAGTGCTGTCTCTGAGCACTGTACCATCCAGGATGTGAGATGCTGTTTTCCTGTTACTCTTTCCGGAATAAATGCTTGTTAAAACCTTAAAAGGAGGGATCTTTGTATTGACGGGCATGTTGCTTGGTGTAAGTTTTTAGAACTTTTTTGGAGATTAGTTTAGAAATATCTGTTAAAGTTTAAATGTTTTTAATGAATGTCCCAGTACTAGAATTTAACATACTTTTTAATATTTGCAATGAAAAATAGATGTATGAATATTTTTAAGGCAGCCTTTTGTGAGATATGAGAAACACTGTGGAGTATATAGACAAACATTAGAAATAACCTGAAAATTAGTGACTCAAGTGTACATTGTGGCTTTATATAGTTGGAAGCATGTCCACATGTATAGAGATTAATTTTCAAGGTAGAGATAGGCACAGTGATGGGGGGAGGGAGAGAAGGAGGGAGGGAACATGCAAGCTCGAGCACACAGGAGCGAGCAAGGAGCATACGTGCGTGCCTGCCTGCCATGCCATGCCATGCCATGCCATGCCATGCCATGCCATGCCATGCCATGCCATGCCATGCCATGCCATGCCTGCCTGCCTGCCTGCCTGCCTGCCTGCCTGCCTGCCTGCCTGCCTGGAGGAGTGGGAGTGCAGAGTCCCTTCCCTCCTGGGCTGCAGTCTGACTGTGGTCAAGGTGCACAGGGCGATCAGGAGCTTTAAGCTTCTTAAAGACACTTTCCTACTGTTTGTTTATTTTGAGGCAGCGTCTTGCTTTGTAGCACTGGCTGGTCTGGAACTCAGATCCACACACCTCTCTGTCTCTGCTCGGCCTCATGCTGTAGTAAAGGCGTGCACCACCATGCCTGGTGCTTTCTTGCTGTTGGAGTTTGGAGCATTTATACAAATGTGTTGGCCATCTTTATGACAGTGAAGTGTAACTTTTATCGGAAAGTAGACCATACTTGATGGAAATTTCTCCCACTTCTCCCACCTGCCTTCTAGGACATGACTGATAACACCAACAGCCAACTGGTAGTACGAGCCAAGTTTAGCTTCCAGCAGACCAATGAAGATGAGCTCTCCTTCTCAAAGGGTGACGTCATCCATGTCACACGAGTGGAGGAAGGAGGCTGGTGGGAGGGCACACACAATGGCCGGACCGGCTGGTTCCCCAGCAACTACGTTCGAGAGATCAAGCCAAGTGGTGAGTGGCTAAACCTGACTTTGGGAGGAGCCTAAGGATGTGAATGTTCTAGTCTTGAGTGCCTGTTCTCCATTAAGTGCAGAGAAAGTGTCTGGTCTTCAGTGGCATGAACTTCATCCTCCCCTGTACGTTGGGATGCCAGATAAAGGCCCCATAATTATAAACTGGCTTTGCATCAGATCCTGGCACTTCCCGGCTGTTTTCCTAGGAAACCTCTTAGGTCTCTGTTAATTGTTGTCTTGCTCTTTGAGACAGAGTCTGTGGACATGATGTCCAGGCAATCTTCGAACTCCCGAGCTCAAGTGATTCTCCTGCCTCAGCCTTCTGAGTCACCAGGTACACAGGTGTGTGCCCCTGCAGCCGCCACTGCTTGTTTGTGTTGTCACCAGTCTGTGTTGTCACCAGTCTGCGTTATGTTAAAACCGGTGCTTTCTAATGGCCTCGGCTAGGCTGGGTTTTATTACTGCCATTGATAGATTTCTTTAACCAGTTAGTCACAGGCAGCTAATTTCTGCCATTTTTTTCTATGAAAATATGTTGATTTTCCTGTTTCCTGTTATTGAAACTTCGTTCATGACAAATCTTTCAGGGGTGAGTAGCAGCTTTCAGCCCACTTTCATTGCCACTTAGCTGTGACTTGTGTCTTAGAATTGAAAGCTCTCTGTCTGGGGCGAATGGTTTAATGCATGCTTGTCATTAATGCCACGTTGGTGAGTCCTGGAGTTGAGTGCTCGGGCCAGCAGTATTGAGTTTCCTTGTTCATGAGACTCAGTACTGCTCTTCCTGATAAGGGCATCCCTTGGTTTTTCTCTTGTATGGACCACTGCTTTTGTCAAGAACAAACCTGGGGAAGATGGCTACTCATTTTCAAGGGGTGTACCGCATGTGGGCATGAGAGGGGTGTGTGTGTGTGTGTGTGTGTGTGTGTGTGCGCGTGCGTGTGTGAGTAATCTTGCTTTCTTGTTGCAGTTGGTTAAGATTTTCTTATTAAAATACAAAACAAGTAAAAAGATGTCATAGGCAGGGCTTTTGTGGGAGAGTCCCTCATGCTGTAAGCAGAGTCCCTTGGGCTCAGGCAGGGGGGGTGATTGTTCAGTCTGGTTTGTCTAGGTCATGTGGCGGTATCTGCGGTTATCTAGCTTAAATTGCTGTAGTATGAGTGTCTTGTGACATTTTTACTTCTCAGATATTTCTCCTTGCAGAATTTTTAGTTCACCTAGCATAAGAAATGCCACTAGGTGGGCATGGAGGTCCCAGAGTTCTCTTCACATGACTTCTGGAAATATTTCAGAGATATAAATTTAATGTTGTCTCTTGGCAGCATGCGTAGAGTGTGCTTTGCATGTGGGGTTGCTGTTGCACTTTGGGTGTGGAGTGTGGAGAAGGAGGAAGCTTCAGGAAGGACCAGTGTTGTGTGTGTATAAATGCCAAATTCTTTACGCCACCCTGTTCTTACGCTTACACCTTATTCATGAAGTTTGTGTCTCTGTGCCAGTTTAAAGTGTACCCAAGCTACCCTGGTGTCAGAGCTGTATACTGGGGGCTGGGGCTGGGGCTCAGTGCTGGAGCATATACCTAACCTGTATGGCCGCTGGGTTTGATCCACAGCACACCCCTCTTCAGGAATACTGTTCTCAGCAAGGCAAGTTGAATTCATAGTTTTTGTGTCAAATTGAAACCTACAGGTCCCCTCCCCTTTTTTTTAAATACAAGAAATACTGTAGTTTTGCACATTAGTGTTATGCTGAATGCCCTCTACTTGACAGTGAGACAGGAGAGTGACCTCTTTTGGGAATAGCTCCTACTTACAGAATTCTCTTAACATGAGTTGATTGTAAGAAAAGTTTAGCCAGTCTGATTCTAAATATTGGTAGTTCAGGCAGATTGGTGTAAAAACACATTATTAAAAAAAAATTTAAACAATGTCTTTGTAGCCAACAGTCGAATCCTAGAGTTAGATAGTCACATTTTGGTATTGTATTTTCCAGTAGTTTATTTGGAGTTGTAATTGTGGCATTGGATGCCTTTTGTAATTTAGTTAGTGTTCTGAGCAGAAAGCTGCCAGTTTGAAGCACCCCTCACTGAAGCTCATGGCTCACTCCTCACTGAACAGAAGCCCGAGTCCATTTCCCTGGCTGGACCTTTTTACTTGGCATCCCACTTTGGTTTGACTTACAGCTTTTGTGCAAACAAAAGAGCCTTGCTTCTGTTTTCTTCCTTACCCCTCAGCTTCCCTGCCTCTCTTAGAAAGGATGACATTGACTGACTGTCTCCCTCATGTGGTGAGACTTGGCCCATGCCTGGCTTGCTTTCAGTAGTTTCTCTGTGAACACACACCATGACCAAAAGTAACTTGGGGAGGTAAAGGACGATTGTGTTACTCATTCTAACCATAAAGGCAGGATCTCAAACAGGGAAGAAACCTGGAGGCAAGAATGGAAGCAGAGGCCATGGAGGGGAGCCGCTTACTCAGTGCCTGGAAGCAGTTTCGTTTCTTTTCTTTTAAAAAAAAAAAAGATTTATTTATTTATTTATTATATGTAAGTACACTGTAGCTGTCTTAAGACACCTTTTTTTTTTTTTTTTCCCTCTCTCTCTCTCTCTCTCTCTCTGGCCCCTTTTGCTCCAGCCCAAAGATTTATTTATTTATTATATGCAAGTATACTGTAGCTGTCTTCAGACACCCCGGAAGAGGGCATCAGATCTCATTGCAGATGGTTGTGAGCCACCATGTGGTTGCTGGGAATTGAACTTAGGACCTTCAGAAGAGCAGTCAGTGCTCTTAACCGCTGAGCCATCTCTCCAGCCTCCAGGAAGCAGTTTCTTTAATGAGAACTTTTTTTTTTTTTCCAGACTGCCTTAGCTTGGGTCAAGTTGACAAACTTTCCAGTACAGGCCTGTCCAGGAGTCTGTAAGAATCTTTAATTGGCAGGCCATAATGTATGTAGCTTCTGGTATGTACAATGCTACAGAAGGTGCATAGCTGTTATGCAGTTTTATGTGCACCATCTTTGAATGTGTAATATGTATGGATTTCTATTGTGTTTTATCCATACAGGCACTATGTGTGATTAATACACAACATATATCCCTCAGTTCAAGGGAGATGGGAGGTTCTGGGGGTCAGTGATATTGGGATTACTGTTGCAGAATGAATGTGGAGACACAAGATTCATGTGTAGTCAGCATGATTCTGTGCTTGTGGCCACAGATGACCATCATAGGGGCTGATGTGGGCTGCTGAGAACAGACATCAATGTTCAAGTGCTTAGAGTACTGTTTTACGTGGGGTTTCATGGTACCCAGCTGCTTTAAGGGAATTATGTCCATATGCTGTGTGTGCTCAGCGTCCTTCCTCGAAGTCTCTAGGCTACTTGGTAGAAGCATCAAGGCTGCTTTTTGTGATTATTGTCATCAAAAGGTTCCGTTTTGCTTATTGTACTGGGTCCTCAGAAGTGCTGTAAACTCCACTTTGGGTCTGTCCATCTGTGTCCTTTCACACATACATCTGTGCTGATACTGAGAGTGTGGACACAGTATTTGGAATGAGGAGTGACTTGTCCTCTTGCTGTAGACCTGCTTGCTTTTAGCAGAGCTTTGTGAGGTTGGCTGCAGTCTCTCTGGTGGAGGGGAATCCATGGATATGATTCATGGCCTTTGAGAGCTGATGGTAAGATGTGTTAGGACACAGGGTCATAGACTTCCCATCCATCCTGTGCTCTGTAGCCGTCCTCAGAGGGAGTAGGAGGACAGCCAACCCACTCTTTCTGGTTCTTGTTCATTAACATTGTAGCTTGAAACTTCATTGTGAAAAACTTTCTCTTGGTTCTTGTAGTAAGTGCTGAATTTTATTGACTAGGTGATGCCTTCCGAGGTTTAAATAAAAGAAGAGAGAAGAGACTTTAGAAATTCTTCTCTTTGCTGTTAGATTGTAAGTTCCTGTGTGCTTTCTCCAAGGGTTGGGGAATCAGTGGTCACACTTGACCATTTTGTATCCTTGCCCAAACTCTAGATTTTCCAGGCTTAAATCACTGCCACCATGTATACAAAGTGTCTCACAGCTTAGACTCCCAGTCCCCTGCTGAGTCTGCCTGTGGAAAGGATGGGTCTGAGCCAGAAGCCCTGGGTCCCTCTGTTTACTTACACTTAGGAGAGGAGGGTTGTTTCCCCTGGGCGGGCGGTTCTCCATCCTATAGGCAGCGCTCCTCCAACCAGAGAGGATAGGATGCCTTCTGTTGTTTTCTCCCAACTGTGTGGGAAAACTTGACAGTGAGGTACTGCATGAGCATTTAGGCAAACAGTCCCATGGTGGGGAACCCAAGGGTAAGGTTTGGTTTTAGGACCTGTAGCTTGGAAATGCTGGGTATGGAAATAGTCTTGAGAGCCTGGTGCTATGAGATGGTAGTAGGAGGAAGTGTGAGCAGAGAGTAGGAGAGTCAGAGAGAGACTGGGCAGATGCCTTCTCACACTCAGAGAGATAGAATCCCTCTGCTCAGTGACCAGAATTCACACAGCAGTATTATTACAGGGAGGCAATAATCGAGTATCTGAGGTGGGAAGGTGGCAGTGTTAGACTGCATGTACCATCCACCTATCCCACAGAGCCAACAACACTCCAGTATCAGTGGATCCACCCCTTTCCCTTCCCTCAATACAAACAGTGGCAGGTAGACTTCCCCCATCCCAGAGAGCAAGTAAGAGACATGCCCATGGAAGCCCTGCTAGATACAGACAGATGGGCGACACAGAACACGGCTGTTTACATGCCTTCTCCCAATAGAGTGGGAAAGCTGTGGATAGTGTCTGGTGGCAGCGCCCTAAGCATGGACCGCTTACAGGTGTACAGCAGGAGTCTCTTGCTGAGCATCTCTTTTCTTATGTGTTGGCTGTTTAGAAGCCTATCACCTGCCACTGTTTTAGCATGTAGAATTCCCAGAACTCTGGCTTGGTGTTTTAAGACCCTTATATACCTGCTAACATTTCTCTAATTCTGCTTGTGGAACATTTTGTATTTCTGACCCTGTGAAGCTGTAGGTGTAGCTGAACTTTTCCTGGCACTGCTGAGTGTCATTTCTCAGATGCTTCCACACCAGCCTGGGAGAGTGGGGTGGGGGAAAGAGTGACCTTGGGTTCCCAGTGTGAGAAAGTGGTCTGCTCCTCAGCGACTGTTGAAGGCCCTTCCTCACCTTCTCTCTCGGGTTGGTGTTTAGGTGAGGCTTTGGCATGTAGGCCTGGTGTGATTGTTACCTTGGCTTTGACAAGTAAAGCGTCCTTCTGCTTTTTAATTGCAGAGAAGCCTGTGTCACCCAAATCAGGGACCTTGAAGAGCCCTCCCAAAGGGTTCGATACGACTGCCATCAACAAGAGCTATTACAACGTGGTGAGTAACCGCAGACAGCGTCTCACGTGTCCTACAACAGGAAGGCGTGCTCTGCACACACACAGGACTGCAGTCTTGTCACAGTCTGGTGCTATGGCTATTGAGTGTTTAAAAGTAAGGTTTATGGGGGTCCATCCCATAATCAGTCACCAAACGCAGACACTATTGCACATGCCAGCAAGATTTTGCTGACAGGACTCTGATATAGTTGTCTCTTATGAGGCTATGCCAGTGCCTGGCAAACACAGAAGTGGATGCACACAGTCAGCTATTGGATGGAACACAGGGCCCCCAATGGAGGAGCTAGAGAAAGTACCCAAGGAGCTGAAGGGGGCTGTAACCCTATAGGTGAAACA
>NC_034608.1:30287755-30293827 GCF_900095145.1 Mus pahari
ACCATGTGGGTGCTGGGAATTGAACTCAGGACCTTTAGAAGAGTAGACATCTTTAGAAGAAGCCACCTCTCCAGCCCAACCAGACAAGTGTTATTTCTATATTTATACTTATATAATGCGGTGCCCTTGACTCTCCTGCTATGGTTTTGCCGGCCTTCAGCTGCCTAGCTGTAACGCTGACATGCGTTAGCTGTCAGCTGTCAGGTCAGGTTCTTGCACCTGAAGCTTGTCCGTGTGGTGTGCACTCAGCTCTTTACTGGGTGTCCTGATGCTGGCAGCCTAGCTAAGGAGCTGATGGTGTGGTGCAGTGGAAGGGGTATGTGTGCTGGCTCTTGCTGTTCTTGCTGCTTAGCCATGGAGTGGTTGGGAGATGAGCCTCTGGCTGTCGGAGCATTGACCTGCAGACTGATGTTGGCACTGCTAGCATTGGCCTTGCAATGTGAAGGGTTTGCAGTTAGCCTCTGAGTGCCTGCTGAAGTCCCAAGGAGGTTTCCACAGTACCAGGCAGCACATTTAGAAACAGAATGCATGGCAGATTCTGTTTGCAGGCAGGTATCCTGGTGGCTTCTGAGGATGCTCATGAGATCCTAATCCAGTGACCGGATCATGCAGTTGTAAGAGGCATGCTTGTGACAAGACCTACTTTGTCTGAACTTGGTGTACCCTGACAGTGAAACTCCTGGCTCTCCCCATAGCATGGTGATGACAGGCATCTTTCCCATGAGGACCCAGTAAGGGCTTGGATGCCCTACTCTAAGACCCTTACCAGTCTAGGATGTGTCCTCACTCGTCTCTGGAGTCTGCTCACTTAGCAGCTTCCATTCTGAGCACATTGTGTTGCTAAATGAAGAAACTGTGATGTCTAGTGTGGAAAGAATGCAGCGTGGCTTTCCCTTGACATACTTCTGCAGACTGAGTGATAGGATGCAGTCAGTAGTTGTAATGTGTCCGAAGCAGACACATTGGAAGCTGGGAGACACTCCTGTGCTTTCTCCTATGCTCCTGAGTGGCTGGCATTGGGCTTATCCTCCACTCCCTGCAGCCTCTTGAGTGCTGGGCCAAAGAAGAAAGAGAGGCTAGTGCAGACACTGCCAGCCCAGGTCTTGCTTCAGCTGATCTTTTGCCTTTCACTTGGGTCAAGATTCCTTTTATATCCCACATCTCTAGTTACTTTTCTGTTTCTTTGAAAAGACACTATGACCAAGGCAACTTACAAAGGGAACTCTTTCCTGGGTTCACAGTTGCAGAGGGCTACAGTCTGATTCTCATGGTAAGGAGCATGGTGGCAGGCAGGCAGGCAGGCAGGCAGGCAGGCAGGCAGGCAGGCAGGCAGGCACTGGAGCAGCAGCTGAGTGCTTATCCCAGATCCTCAACAAGGAAAGAGGGAGAGAGGGGAAGAGGGGGAATGAGAAGAGGAGAGAGGGGGAAAATGGGGAAGGGGAAAGCTCATACTAACTGGCATGGCCTTTTGGAACCTCCAAGCCTGCCTGCCTCCAGTAATACACCTTCTTCAACAAGGCCGTCTCTCCTAATCCTTACTGGGGACTGAGCATTCAGACATGAGACAGGGAAGGACATTCTCATCCTATGGCCTTGGGAGTCTTGACAGGTGAGCTTTAAGAGACCTGCAGCAGGAGTCCCTGGCTCTCCTGGGAGTACCTCATTTCTTGTGTCCTAGCCACAGTTTCTGGGAAAGTTGGATACCTGCCATTTTCTCCAACTCATTTTCTCCCTGCTGTTTCTGTGGAATTGCTTGTGTTATGTGGGCCAGGATGACACAGGCTGCAGTTTCAGGTGGCCTCAGGAGCCCAGCATGGTGAGTGAGGGAGTGAGTGACTTAATCTAAGCCCGGGGTATGCCAGAGACCTTCTGACTTTAAAAGTTCCTCAAAGAGAAGCCTTGAGCGAAAGTGTTGGTGGCAGGGTGTGTTGGGTGGTGGGTAAGCAGTGTTTTTTCCTACTACCTAACTCAGAATTGTCCTAACCCAGGGAGGTCCCTTTGTATAAAAGAAGGAAGCAGGGAGGTGGCCTGTCTAGCTATGCTGGGACAGTAAGCTGCTTAGCCGGGATTGGAGTACAGCTGTGTCCGAGTCCACATAACTAGTGCCTGACTGAACAGTGCAGAGGTGGTGTGGGTGTGAGTGTGGGCAGCTGTGTCCCTGAATACTACTCTTTTGACATGAATTTTTTTGGACCTACTTTTGTCTGGTAAATCTTTTTTTAAAGTGTTATTTTCCTTATTTAAAAAATTTATGTATTTTTATTTTATGTGCTTTTTTTTTTTTTTTGCTTGCATGTATGTCTGCATTAGGGTATTGGATTTCCTTGAACCAGAGTTACAGACAATTGTGATGGGTGCTGGAAATTGAACCCAGGTCCTCTCGAAGGGCAGCCAGTGCTGTAATCTCTGAGCTGTAGCTCTCTTTATCTGGTCAAACTTTAACATTTGGAAGAATTTTCTCTCCCAAACCTAGTAGAGTCCTGATTTAGGAATACTGTAGTAAAACTAGTTGCTTTAAAAGGTAGATATTAAAGCACACTTGTCTGTCAGTTAAGAAGGTTCTAGATGTCAGGAGGTTATTAAAGGCAAGTGTAAATCAAGGTATTGTCTCAGTTTCTTTTCCTGTTCTTGTGGTAAAATGCCTGACAAGAGCATCTTAAGGGCTTATTTTGGGTCACAGTGTCAGGTTACAGCCCATTCAAGGTGGGGAAGTCAGAAAGCAGAGGTAGAAGCGTGTAGTCATGCTGAGTTCTCAGTCAGGAGAGAGAGAAATTAATGCCTTTGCTTATCTTATCTTTCCTTCATATACAGCCTAGAATCACAGCTCAGGGAATGGTACCACCCATAATGGGCAGGTCTTCCACTTCCTTGCCCAGTCATGATAATCACCCTTTGTCAAGCCCAGAAGCTCATTTCCCAGGATGACGATTGAGAGTAGCCCTCACACAGTTCAATCAGTAATGTCAGAGTGGGTCCCTGCTGTCCCCTAGAGGTACAGAGCTAGCAGGAGCCTTCACAGCTGCTTATTTCACCACTACTTCCTTGCTCCCAGAGCACACAGACTGCTCGTTAGACATTAAATTGTGACTGGAGTCCAGCTTAGCAATTCACATTTTGAAAATTCAGATAGACTGGACTGGCAGTGTAGATATTAAAGCACACTTGTCTGCCAGTTAAGTAAGCTCTAAATGTTAAGAGGTTATTAAAGGCAAGAGAATTCTGTGGAAACTTGAGCCCCTGAGTTTGGATCCCCAGCATCCATGTAGAAGCTAGGTGAGCGCCAGGGAGGTGGGGCAGTTGCTACCTAGAGCTCACTAATGAGGTAGTCTCCCTGGCTGAATCCATGAGTTCCAGGTCCTTCTCAATCTCAAAAACCTGAAGTGGAAAGTGATTGAGGAAGACTCACGTATGTGCACACATGCACACCCATACAAACACACAAAAGACTGAAAACTCTGGAGGTGTGTGGTAGGGGTGGTTGGCAGAATGGAGACTGTTTAGGACAGGATAGATGTGCCATTTCACTTGCCCTTGTGCGTAAACCAGGCTTGTCTTTCGCACATTAAAGTTTAGTTTGGGAGAATCTTAAGGCAGTGACCGAACGCCTTGTGTTCTTGTATAGATGTTTCGACTTTTTTACAGTGCTGAGGATGGAGCCCAGGGCCTCAAAAAGGCTAGGGAGGCGTTCTGTCACTGAGCTGCACCTCCAGCTCTGTAGATTAGTTACTTTTAAGGGACACACAGGACATCTCAAGTCTGAGATGCCTAGTGTTCCTTTAACTGCCTCCCATGAAGCCAGTGCCTGTGTCTGCACAGTGTGGGAGTTGGTTTCAAGGCAGAAGATCTTAGGGACGTTTGTGTGGCTGCCGAGGGTGCCCGCCCTCCTGGGTGGCACTGTTGTATGACTGGAAGCACTGTGTCTCGTGACTCAGAGCCAGCCATGCCGCCTGGGACTTTTTCTTTGGCCTTCTTCAGCACTGTGGGTCACAAAGTCTGTGTCTCTCTGAGCACAGCTATGTCCTGGCTTCCCAGGCACGGTGTGATGGAGCTGTGTCCACTGGGTTGAGGTCCATGGGGTCCTGCAGCAGCCAGCATGTACCTGAGGTGCAAAGAGGAGGAGAGGTGAGACAAGTGACTGGCAGACTCAGACCAGGTAGGGTGATGAGGCTTCCTAGGGCAACAAGCACTTTTGACCCCTGGGCGAGGGGTTGGTGGCACTGTTGTAGGCAGGTGAGTGGGTATGTGGCTCTGTGTTCCTGTGCAGACACCAGTGTATCTTGCCTGTCTTCTGGGGAGTATGGAAGACTACTGGTTGGTAGTTTGAGTGGAGCAGCGTGGTGAGCTTGCTCCTGTGTGGCCATGGGTAGCTTTGTGGCATCCCCTTGGGAAGCCTTGGTGTGCATCTGCACAGCTGTGCTCAGGCTGTGGCTGAGGAAGGCACAGTGCCCTGGGGTCTCTGCACTAGGACTCTAGCAGGGTTCTTTGTCTGCTCATCATATTGAGAGCATGTTAGGTTCTGAGGGTGGGGCCTGCTCACGTCTCCAGCTGTCCCTCCTCCAGGAGCTGCAGCATTGGCTTAGAGCTTCTCGTACGCATTCTGGGACGATCCTTTTCTCTTCAGACTCGAGGCTGCTGCTGACTGCCCTCTAGTTCTGTTGCTTTTTGAGAGCTGTGTCTGGTTTACACGACTGTCTCCCAAGCGGTGTCTGCAGTCAGTGTGCTTCTGTCACCGGGCCTTTGGCACTTGGGTTCAGTGAATGTGTCATAGCAGGACATTGTCAATTTGGGTGCACCATCTAGATTTCCCCACAAAGGAATGAACTCCCTGCATGGGCCCTCCCACTCCTGGCTGTCTCCCAGCTATCTCCATGAATAAGTCCATTCAGGAGGAAGCTAGAGTTGGGCATCCACGGAGACAGAGCCTGTGGTGTTTCATCTTGGGGTTGAGTGTGTAAGCTGCTTGTGACTCTTGATCTACTTAGGGCTCCTTAGAATCTACAGAGACAGCACTGAACTGAAGAGCAGTCAGATGGTGCATGTGAAGTTCAACTCAAGCGTTTAAACTCAGTCCTATCCATCAGGAGTCACAGTCAGACAGGGAGTCCGTCAGGAGTCACGGTCAGACAGGGAGTCCGTCAGGAGTCACGGTCAGACAGGGAGTCCGTCAGGAGTCACGGTCAGACAGGGAGTCCGTCAGGAGTCACGGTCAGACAGGGAGTCCGTCAGGAGTCACGGTCAGACAGGGAGTCCGTCAGGAGTCACGGTCAGACAGTGAAGTGTCATCCTGACCACCCCTTGCAGTCCGTGATGACTTACTGGCCATGTGTGGGCTTTGTGAGGCAGCAAGTGTTTGCATGCAGGAAGTGCTCAGAAAGGGCACACTGTGTGACCTAGTTAAAACAGCCCTGGCTGTCCAGAGGGTGGGGTGGGAAGGACTGGGAAGGGACTTCCCTCTCTGGTGGGGGGCCTGTATGTAGATCTCTGATTTCCACCCTTTAGGCCTGGACTGCCCTATGGGGCCAGTGACAGAGGGACCCACTGTCACTTTTTGGCTTTGCAGTTCACCAGGTGTTGAACATGGAAGGAGCTAACTGCTTTGAAAAGGAAACTGTGTGTGTATGTATGGAGTGGGGTGGGAGGTGTCCTGTGCCTTAATTTCCGGGATGTGGGCTACCAGGGACCATATTCTAGTTCTTGCTCCTGCTGCTCCCCCCTGTCTACCCGTGCCCCCCTTGCCCACGCCCCCTTGTTTCTTTGGAAACAGCATATGCTATGCAGCTATTTGCCCATTGCTACTCATGCTGGCTTTGAACTTGTGTCTGAGGTAGGGCAACCCTTAAATTTGTAATTATCCTGCCTCAGCCTCCTAAGTGCCTGAAACGACAGGTGTGCAACCAGGCCCAAATAAAGGACATGTTTCCAGGGATTAAAGACTCCTGTGCCCTAGCTTAGCCGCTAGGTGCCAGGACAGGTGTCTGTTGTTTGGATGTCAGTGCTTGTGGCTCTTGGCTTAAGAAAGCCATACCTTCTGTCCTGCGTGGTCAGGAGCCTGTGGTGTCCTGGGTGGTCAGG
>NC_034608.1:30295159-30356426 GCF_900095145.1 Mus pahari
GTGGTCAGGTGCCTGTGGTGTCCTGCGTGGTCAGGTGCCTGTGGTGTCCTGCGTGGTCAGGTGCCTGTGGTGTCCTGGGTGGGCAGGTGTCTGTGGTGTCCTGCGTGGTCAGGTGCCTGTTGTGTTGGCGGATTCTGGTGGGAAGCATTTGTTTAAGTTCATCTGTTTGGAACTGTGTTTGTCTAGAAATTTTAGGAGTTCAGTAGTTTTTGCTAAATTTGTTATATTAACATGCTATTTGGAACTTTTTAAATTTTAGAGTTAGTTTATACTTACTCTGCTATCCTTGAGAAGAATAAATGTCTAAAGAGTTTTGTTGTCATAGCCCTTCTTTTATCATCAGTGCATGTTGTGTGGGGTGACCCAGGCGTCACACTGTCTGATCAGAGTCTCTGTTCCCACATGTTGAGTTCAGTCTTTAGATGCAGTCAAGGATAAAGGTCATGTATTCAATTGGGGTATGTCTTACATGCAGGTTAAGTCCATTACCTCAGTGCTTGAAACTAGAACTTTGTCAGATTCTGGAGTTTGGGGAATATTTGCATAGATTTCACTGGTTTGAACATTCCTAAACTCAGTCTCTGAAATGGTCCAAAGTGTAAACCCCACAGCATCACGGTAGTGCTCAAGACGTGTCTTGATCACTTTGGGTCTGGGCTGGTTTGCTTTGGGATGCTCAGCTGCATACAAGAATGAGTAGGCTTTATCTAGTACAGTGAGTGTCAGCAAGTGTGTTGACCTGGGTAGCCTTGTGCCCAAATTAGAATTCAGAGCCAGTCTGTCCCCTACTGTCCTCTTGTGGTCTTTGTAGGTTAGTTTTCTGCTCTTAGACTAGCTGGGTGAGTTGTGTGTGTGGTACTTGCTGGTGGCTTTTCTGCACCATACAGCATTTTAAGAGACACATCTGCCCATAGGTGCTTTTGAGACTGACTACACAGTCTGTCCTTTGTCCTTTGTAAGTAGACCTGGCCTGGCTTGTCCAAGGACGGAATGCACGTTCACTAAATCTAGGTGTGCCTGTTGTCAGTAAGACAAAGTCAGACCTCTGGCCTTCATAATTCATCACCTAGGGTTAGTGGTTAATAACCACAAAAGAGTAATGCCAATAAGTGTGTTAGTATTGCATGTCAGCAACAGAGAGCCTTGCTCAGTAGGTTGGACTTGCTTGAGCTCATAGCCTGTGTCAGATGACTCCTGCCACGTGAGTGATGGCCCATGTCTCACCACAGGTGCTACAGGACATCCTGGAAACAGAGCGTGAGTACTCTAAGGAGCTGCAGTCTGTGCTGTCCACCTACCTGCGGCCACTGCACACCAGCGACAAGTAAGTTGGCCAGAACATGCGTGCGCAGACTGCCTGATGGCTGGTCCCCCTCATTCTGTGTTTGCAGAGGAGGGAGGAGGGTGAGGTGGTGGGTGAAGGTCAGAGTGCCCGCTTGCTGCAGGCACAGCATTGTGTTCATCAGACTAGGGCCCCCAGTAACACTTTGTGGTAGGAAGTCAGGATTGAAGTCAGACCACTGACAGTCTTCTACTTTGGTTTTTCTTGGCCTTAGGTTGAGTTCAGCAAACACTTCATATTTAATGGGAAATCTAGAGGAAATATCTTCCTTCCAGCAAGTGCTTGTGCAGTCCCTAGAAGAATGTACGAAGTAAGTAAACCGGCTGAAGAGCTTACAAATACAAATGTGTTTAGTTGGTATCAAAAGCATCAAGTTTAACATAATTTTAGAATTAACATTTCTGAAGATTTAAAACAAGCGGGTTTTTTTCTTTAGGTAGTTTTGCCGGAAAAGCTGAGAATTAGGCTGGCTGCGCTTTATGACACGGTTGGTGTTTAGCCTGGGAAAGACTTGAGGAGAGAGAAAGTTTAAGCTGATGGAGGAAGGCACAGCATGACTGGTCAAGACCGGTTAATTGTTTACATGCCCTGTATTGTGGAGGGGAGTTTTCCCCAATGTTTTCTTCTAGTTTTGTGTTACTCTGGCCTGCAAAGAGCCATGTCTGGGTAGCATGGCTTGGGCTTGTAGAAGTAAGCACAGGGTTACTATTCATACATGCCCTTTATTTACTGAGTTCCTAACATGTGCCAGGCAGTAATCTCAATGTTTAGGTGTGTTAATTCATTAACTCCTTTAAATGACCTATCGAGGGAGGTGGGGGTTAAGATAAAATTGGGGACAAAGAGTAGTGGACTAGAATGTGGCCGGGCTCCCTCCCCACAGTGGGATGATCCCCCCACACCCCCACCTTGCTCCCCGAGATTCTTTTGGTGGTGGAGTGTTCTCAGAATGTGTTTGGCCCTCAGCTTTCCCCTCACATATTGTTTCAGTTGACAGGATTCCTTTCCTTTCTTATGATTCACTGTACGCCTGCTAGATGGCATAAAGAGTTTTCCCTGTTCAATACCAGCGACACTGGTGTGGAAATGTTAACCGTGGCTTATTTATTTGCTTCTATAATAAAATGAATTCTGGGGCCAGAGAGATGGCTAGGTGGGTAAAGCTGCTTGTCCCCAAGTCAGAGGACTTGACTTCTATCCCCAGGACCTACCTATACAAGAGACCTCTGAATAAGAGACCTCTGATCTCTCCACAGGGGCTGTGGTGTGTGCACAGACACATATTTGCACACAAATGTAAAAACATTTTTTAGATAAATTTGGGCTGGCAAGATGACTTGGCGGGTAAGAGCACTAACTGCTCTTCCAGAGGTCCCGAGTTCGAATCCCAGCAACCACATGGTGGCTCACAACCACCCATAATGAGATCTGACACCCTCTTCTGGTTTGTCTGAAGTCAGCTACAGTGTACTTACATATAATAATAAATAAATCTTTAAGAAAATAAAATCAACTCTGAGAATCTTTATTGTCTCTTAAAAGGTTTCAAATAAGGTGTACAGAAGTTTAGAATTTCCTTGTATTATATTATGAAAAACAATTTAACATTCTGTTAAAATAGATCCTCACTTTGGGGACAATGGGGATGTTATTGAACTAAAATACTCAGTGTGGTAATGACTCGTGTCTCCCAATGGTAAAAGCTATCCCAACACACCAGCTTCTGTTCCTTGCAGAGTACAGGCTTCTGCTGTTTGTTTGCCTGCATTTTGAGACAAGGGCCTGGAGTTAATAACATTGCCTGCTCTTGCTGAGGACCTGGGTTCTGTTCCCAGCACCCACGTGGCAGCTCACACGCATCTGTAACCCCAGTTCCAGGGGATCCAACTCCTATTTTTTGGCCTCCACAGGCAGCCATGAGGTCCACAGGGATCTATGCCAGCAGAACACCCATGCATATAAAATTAAAAACAGAAAAATCAGAAATAAGATCTTGATAAGGTTCCAGGCTGGAGCTGAGTCTCTCTGTCGTCCAGGCTGCCCCTCTTCGAGCCCCTCCTGCCTTGCTGTCTTTGGTGAGTGGGATCATAGGTGTGCAGCAGCAGGTTACAGAGAAGTCAAGGTGCTGCTACCTTAGGAATGTGAGGCAGAGATTTGGGGCAAGGCCCCAAGCCCAGCTTTGAGGTGCTTTTGTCTTGAGGCAGTGTCAAGTCTGCTGTTGGCTGGACCTGGAGTGTGGCCTAAGGCAGAGAGACAGTAGACACAGTGTCCTGGAAGAGACACAGCGGGGTCTGGGGTTGGAGTTTTAGAGCCAGCCCTCCTCCAGCCTGTTCTGTTGAGTTGAGTCTGTGTGCTCTCTCCGACTCTCTGTAGGTGGCTGTGGCTGTGGCTGTGGCTGTGGCTCACACTCCTGCAGTCTCCTAGTCTGGCTTCACTTATGAAGTCAGTGAAGCGCAGCTGGCTGCTGGCCTGGGCAGGTCTGTGCTTCGTGTGCTGCCTCTGCCTGCAGATTGGTGTCTCCTCTGCTCCCAGACACTGTCTGCGGGAGTCTCTCTCAGACAAGGGGCTTCCCACCTGTTTCTCTTTTCTCCTTGTCTTTCTCTTGTCAGGCCATTGAAGGCAGAGAGTGAATGAGTTTTGAGTGATCTAATGAGTTGCATGAATAAAATTCAGGTTATTGTTTTAGGTCCTTATTTTGTTAAAAAATATTAGATTTTATTTATGTGCATGAGTGTTTTGTTTGCATGTATGTACGTGCTCTAGGTATGTGCCTGGGGTCAGTGGAGGTCAGAAGAGCACACTGGAGCCTCTGGAACTGGAATCACAGCGGTTTGAGAGCCTCCATGTGGGTACTGGGAGCCAAACCTTCTCAGGCACATCTCTTGATGGTTCTGTGGTACAGTCCAACCGCCTCCACATACCTGAGGGGTGGCTAGTGAAAGATTAAAGTGTCCCTGCTGCTCTCCACTGTCCACATAAAGAGCCAGGGCCTGTCTGAGAGCAGAATGTTGGCTAAAAATTGCGTCTCCCTCCCTTCTTGCAGGAAAGACACTTAAGATGTCCACACAAAGATAATAAGTAAAACCCGAGGCTGGAGAAGTGGCTCAGTAGTTAAGAGCACTGTTGCTTCTGTAGTGGATCTGGGTTTAGTTCCTGAGGGAAAAGCACTGGTGGCAGGCCCAGCCTTCCTCCCAGGGCCCATATGCCTCCTTTCGGGCCCGCTCTGTTGTTTTCCTCTTTGACTGTTTCTAAAGGGCTGTGACTCTGGGCAGGCAGATGGCAGGGGTCTGGGTTCCAGTGTTTCTGTGTTGAATGTGTGTAGCACTGAGGGAGCCTTGATCATCTCAACCCTCTGTGAAGCTAGTTCAGCTTCGGGTGGCTGTTGCTAGGATCCGACGTGAGATGCTGTGTTGTCTGGGTTAGGGCTTACCAGTGAAGTGTAGGAACCACTTCCTGTGTGGACACTAGCATCTGTCTGCCTTGGCCATTCTGCCCAGTCCTACGGTGGTTTCTTTGATTTGCCTATGCTTGTCTTTTCTGTTTTGGAACTTTGGTGTGGTGCCCAGCAGTATGTCCCTTGGTCACATCCTCTGCTTTCTAGTCTGGTTCCTAGGACTCCATTCTTCTGCTGTCCACTGTCCATTTCCTGTCACTGCCATGTGTTGTGTTTATTTGCACTGCAGGGGATCGATGTCAGAGCCTAAGTGTGCGTAGTACACTCTCGGCCAATGTCCTGATCCCAGCCCGGGGGTCACACAAACGCTCCCTTCACATCCTCGCTTGTCTCAGGTTTTAGACACAGGATCCCTGTTTCTTTCCTCAGGAGCAAATTATAATGTGATGCTTTCTGAACATAGCCTAGTCTGCTTTCTTTTTAGCTCTGTCATTTTGCTAGTTTTTGCTCTTTTCTTTCTTTTTCCTTCCTTCCTTCCCCCCCTCCCTGCTTCTTTCTTTTTGTGAAAGTCTTTGTCAGTCTTCCTTGCCTACTGTCCTAGTTGGGGTTACTGTTGCAGTGATGAAACACTGTGGTCAGAGGCTTCTTGGGAAGGAGAGGGGGTTTATTTGGCTTGCATGTCCTGATTCACAGTCCATTGAGCAAAGCCAAGACAGGAGTTCAAACCAGGTGGGAAACTGGAGGCAGGAGCTGATGCAGAGGCCATGGAGGGGTGCTGTTTGCTGGCTTGTGCATCCTGCTTTTTTATAGAGCCCTGTAGAACCCAGGACCACCAGCCCAGGGGTGAGAGACCAGCACAGCTGCCTAGAGCTGAGATCACACACCGAAGATGCTCTACCGGCACTAATATCAGCAGCTTTGGCCCTGTTTTCTCTGGGGCAGAGTTCCCAGAGGATAGGGCACCCTCTTTGCTCTCAGTGTGCTAGGAATCTGGTGGATGTGCACTATTGGGGCACAGCAAGGTGGGGTTACCTCAGCCCATCTGTAGCATGGTGTCCTATCCCAGGCCTACACTTGTGGGGGTTAGGCAGAGCACCTCAGGCTCCCAGTGACCCCGGAATGGGACCCAACTGTGTCCAGCATGCCAAGCCTCATCACTGCCGTCTACTCTGCAGCTCCACAGTGGGTTCTAGTTGGCTTCAACTTTAAAATTCTGTGACCTGTTGCCACTGTCTGGAGGTGGGAAGAGCTGCTCCTTCCGGCCCCTGAGCTGCAGGAGAGGGGACTTTACTCTTGTGCCCCCCTCATAACTACATGGGTGGGAAGCTTCCGGAGACAGCCCTGAGTGGTACCTGCCTGCCAGCCATGTCTGGTATCTTCTAACTTTGTGTACAGCATTTGAGGCTCCAGGACGTATTTTCCTCAGCTCACAGAGAACATGGATTTGGCTAGGCGGTCAGTCACGGTGGTATGTCAGACCTCACCATCTGGACACTGAGGACCGTCAGCCTGTCAGCCTGTTAGCCTGTAGGAGCCACAGGGTCAGAAGGGACTGTGCAGTGAAGATCACAGAGCACCTGCCACTTGCTGGTTTCTTCCTGTCTGACAGTGTCTCTCATACCCACAGGTCTCCTGAAGCCCAACAGAGAGTCGGTGGCTGCTTCCTGAGCCTAATGCCGCAGATGAGGACCCTGTACCTTGCTTACTGTGCCAACCACCCATCTGCTGTGAGCGTCCTCACAGAGCACAGGTTTGTTGCTGAGCCATCTGGGCCAGAAGGGAAGGAAGGTGGGCAGCTCTGTCTTCTAGTTCATGGAGCATGTTCAAACACAGCAAGGATACGTTTATTTTCCTCAAAATGAGTGCTTGAGCATCTGTTAAGAGCTGGTTCATGTGGCTGTGAAAGAACAGGGCTCTGAGGCTGAGTCTTAGCTGGGGTTTTACTGCTGTGAAGACGCCACAGCAGCACCCCTTACAAAGGAAGACCTTTCATTGGGGCTAGGTGAGAGTTCAGGGCTTTGGCCCATTATCAGCATGGTGGCACATAGACAAGCTTGGTACTGAAGAGTAACTGTGAGCTCTGTGTCTGGATCCTCAGGCATCGGGAGAGGGGAGGGGAGAGGAGAGGGAGAGACCCTGGGTCTGACCTGGGCTTCTGAAACCTCAAAGCCCAGCTCCCCTCCCCATTCACATAGACGTCCTCCAAGAAGGACGCACCTCCAGTAGTGCGCCTCTGCCTGTGGGGACCATTTTCACTCGAGCCACTACAGGCTAGAAGGATGCCTCATTGGGCAGTAGTCCTGCTGTGCAGCATGCGAGATTGAGTTTGGACCCAGCACCCACATTAGAAATGAGGAACATGGCCACGTGTAACCCCAGGTCTGAGTGGCAGAGATGGGGGGATTGCCAAAGCTTGCTGACTGCTAGACTGGCTCTAGGTTAAATGAGAGACCTTGTGTCTCAGGTTATGTTGGATAGAGAAGGATGTCCACCATTCTTCCCTGGCTTGATCATGTGTGCCCACAGCAGACGTGTATTTACCTCTGCCCCCCCCCCCACACACATATACCAATACAAGCAAAAACGCAGAACAAAAGAAGACCCTTTTGAACTGAGGCCTTTCCTTGATGGAGAGCCTGGAGGGAGCTGGCAACTGCTTAGGAGGTCACTGCACGCCTAGGAGGTCACTGCATGCTTAGGAGGTCACTGCATGCCTAGGAGGTCACTGCATGCTTAGGAGGTCACTGCATGCCTAGGAGGTCACTGCAAGCTTAGGAGGTCACTGTATGCCTAGGAGGTCACTGCATGCCTAGGAGGTCACTGCATGCTTAGGAAGTCACTGCAAGCCTTAGAGGTCACTGCATGCCTAGGAGGTCACTGCATGCTTAGGAGGTCACTGCATGCCTAGGAGGTCACTGCAAGCTTAGGAAGTCACTGCAAGCCTTAGAGGTCACTGCAAGCCTTGGAGGTCACTGCATGCCATGCCGAGTCTTCAGAGAGCGTGGCAGGTGTGAGAAGCAGTACT
Source organism: Mus pahari (assembly GCF_900095145.1). Classification (NCBI taxonomy): domain Eukaryota; kingdom Metazoa; phylum Chordata; class Mammalia; order Rodentia; family Muridae; genus Mus; species Mus pahari. The sequence goes on from NC_034608.1 coordinate 30,302,921, forward strand.
TTGCAGGCAGAGTTCTCACTTGCACACCATTATTTTGAGCCTCTCAACCTGAAACAAGATCAATGTGCAAGATTTCACTTGCTTTGTATGTGCCCGCCATTTCTTCTGAGTCGGGAAAGAGATTGCAGGGTCGTTTGAAATATTTTGGGGAAAGCCCTTATGATGCATGCTGGGAATCGAGAGCTGGCATTGTGCCAGGTGACTGAGCAAATGTCAAACAAGCTCAGGAATGGTTTCTGGTGCTAAAAGAGGCACAGCATCCTTTATTAACACACCGATTTTATTACTGCTGGGATTATGTGGCTTCGTTCATAAACAGCAGTTCAGTATTGTTCAACACTATTAATGGGAAATATTCATCAGCATCAAGACACTTGTGGTTGTGCTTTTTATTTAAATAACTTCAGTATGTGCATAACTGAACATTTTGATGTAAAGCTACTGAAGCACAAGTAAATACCTTGGATGAGGCCACCTTGCCTGCTTGTCTAGAAATGTTGTGATGCCTAGAGGCTGAGTGGCCAGTCCCTGCTCATAGGGTTGTGATCATTAGGACCATGCATGTGTAGGTTACTGAAGGGCAGGCACAGTAAGGGTCCATTACTTTTTTCTGACCTTGGTAAGGAAAGTGAGTGGCCCCAGGCATTTCCTGCTCCTTGGTATATTCAGGTTTGCAAGATCACTGTGTCCTTGCCTGTCACACTCCTACAATTCTGCATGGAGACAATAGTCTGGGACCACTGTGTAGGAAGGGGGGCTGGAGAGCCCCACAGTTAGAGGGAAAGTAGAAGCCAGCACCTTGGCACACTGGTCCTTCCCTCTGCCGGAGATGGGGCTGGGTCAGCCTCTCCCTCTCCTTAGTATGACGTTTACATGCAGTTACACTTCAGATTGACTCACTGAGCTTGCAAATAAATGAAATTTTACAAAAACAGAACACAGATGCTATGTTGATGTCTCTAAATACTCTAGGTATTATTGATGGAATGAAAAGGGAGCTAAAGAGCAAGTAATGTGCCCTGTTCCATCCCCTGCCCCCAACGCACACGCACACTCAAGCATGTGCACACACACACTTGTGCAGACTGTGCCTGGTCCTACAGGGTGGAGTGGGAACAGAAATGGCAGGGTGCACAGTTCTGGGCAGAGCCTGACTTACCTCTGTGGGAAGGCAGCCGTCAAAGCAGCAGAGCTGGGGAAATGCTTGTGGAACAGTGCTGTGCACCTCTACTCTGCTATTACCTCAGTGACTATTTGAGTCCTGTCTGAAAGGCAAGCACGTCTCAAAATAACCAGGGGGAAGGACTCAGATGAGGTATTACGTGGGGAGTGTCCGGGTTGCCAGTTCAACGTGGCATGCTTAAGTGTGGAGCGAGGACCTTAGGAGCAACTTGGTGTGGGGTCCTGAGCCATAAAGAGGTTCACCCTCCTGAGCCAGCAGCAGACACAGCAGGATGTGGTGCTTGTGTGCCCTTCTGAGGTCCCTGAGCTGTGATGGTTCCCCCTCAGGCTCCCACAGACCCCACCCCTCTCCTGAGGCGTAAGTTGGTGATTTGAGCTGTGCGTTCTCTGCCGCAGGATTACTGAGATGCTAGGCTGGCTTGCTGCTTTTCTGCAGCTCTGGTGCCCACTCAGCAGCCACACTGTGCCTGCTCAGTAGATTCTGTTTTGATGCCTGGGCCTAGTTTTTGAGTTTCTAAGTAAAGTTGTTTATTCAAGTCTGAATGCTGTGCTTTTCGCAAGCCGGGTATAGTTTATTGGTGGGAAGTTTTGCCTAGAACATTCAAGCCCTGGGTTTGGTTTTGTTCTGCTTTCTTAGGTGTCAGAATTGTTGTGCGTCCGAGGTTGGATCTCCCTGTGTGTATATAGTCACCAGTCAGCATTTATATGCGTCTGCCCATGAGAACCTTTCCTTTCTGTATTGATAGTAGGCACGCCCTAGGGGCCACTTGTTCTGTAAGAATGTATTTTCCACTGGTTTGTTACTTCTGCTTCCCTGGCCAGAGGAACGCCACATGCAGACCCTAGGCAGCCACTGTGACTCCTTTAAATTTCATCTCGTTACTGTCGTACTGTGCTGCTCTTGATGCCACTGCTGCTCCTAGAGGATGTGGTCAGTTCACCAGCTCTCAGACACGCACCTCACGTTAGGGTGTGGGGACCCACACACAGGTCTCTGTGGCTCAGGGACAGCTTATTGCAGCTCTTGCCAGCTTGTTCTCTGGAGACCTCTGAGAGTTTGTAAAGGTCTCCCAGGTCAAGACGTGCCTTGCAGGGAGGACTGATACTGGACGCTTTTCACGTGGTATGGTAACCAGCACATCTGGGGCTGTAATGCTGTAGCCAGTGCAGCAGGCCATTTTGTTTTAGACGATACTGGCTGTGAAACATAGACCTGCCCTGTGTTCCTAACTGGAGTCTTCTCTCTCCCTCCTTGCCCCTGCTGCCCAGTGAGGACCTTGGAGAATTCATGGAAACAAAAGGTGCCAGCAGCCCTGGGATCCTGGTGCTGACCACCGGCCTGAGCAAGCCCTTCATGCGCCTGGACAAGTACCCCACACTGCTGAAAGAGCTGGAGAGACACATGGAGGTGCAGCTGCTCCCTGGTCTGAGCCATCCTTAATGTCAGACCCCACCCTAGGGCTCGTGCAGAGTTTGTAACGTCGTGGTTTCAGGGAGACTTTGTTAGGTGCAGAGGTTGTCTCCTTCAGCCCTAGGGGAGGGTGTGTCTTTTTACTCTCTTGTGTGCCCATCTACCCAACAAGGGTTCCAGAAAGCTGCAGAGTGTAGTTTTCAAGTAGAGTGGGGTATCCTCAGCATTTAGTTACAGGCAGTGGGACCGAGTGCTGAGTGATAATGGAGACATCTGTTGTATGTGGATTACCGGCGCGCGCTTCTGACCGGACTCTGGCTCTGCCTGTTCTTAGGCTAGGGTGTGTCTGTAGACCGTCTTCACAGCTGCTCAGCTCGGTTCTGCCTTCTACGACAGCAGGGTGCTCAGATGGCTTTAAGGACTCATGGGCTGTGTTCTCCTGAGGCTTTCTCTACCAGACAATGTGGCTTGCTGACCCTTCTTGGCAGTTTTGTACTAAATTAGTTTTCCTCAAGTATCTTGGCACCATAATCCTTTAATAGATAAGCAGTCCTCAAGCTGAGAAGCTAACGGCTGAACAGTATCAAAATGTCTCCAGGGTATTTTCGATGTGAGAGTTAATCCTGTCTTTCTTTATCCAAAGGATTATCATCCTGATAGACAAGATATTCAGAAGTCTATGACGGCCTTCAAAACCCTTTCGGTAAGTGGTTAAGCTTATGATACTTTGACATTCTCATCACAGATGCGTGGTGGGTTATCACCTACTGGAAAGGTACACAGTAGAAAAGTGACTTGTGACTTAAGTGCAGTGTTTATTGAGATGAAGTAAAGGACATGCATAGCAGTGTTCCAGGGCCAGGAAGTTATCCCACTTGAGTGTACTGTAGGTACCAGAGCCAGAGCTGAGGTGATTGGAATCCCAAAGGGCACAGTGCACTTCATGCTGCAGAGGCTGGGAACCCATTTGACTCCTGGCCCCCAGGTCCAAGGTGCTTCCATGACATCCAGGACCCCAGTCCTTGTTGTTGTCTAGCACACTCCCCTCTCCTCTCAGGCCGTTGCCTGTAAAACTTAGGGTGCCAGAGAGGAGTATGTGTTGCTTCCTTGGCTTGGCTTACTCCTTATAGTTAAGCCGACAGCCAGCTGGTACAGAGGAGTGTAACTGTGTGAGCAGAAGCGGGGTTCTGGAAGCTTGTCTCTGAGCTTGTGTTCTGCATCCCTCAGGCTCAGTGTCAAGAAGTACGAAAGAGGAAGGAGCTGGAGCTGCAGATCCTGACGGAGCCCATCAGGAGCTGGGAGGGGGATGACATAAAGACCCTGGGCAGCGTCACATACATGTCCCAAGTCACCATTCAGTGTGCGGGAAGCGAGGTACGGAGGCCCACCTTCACACCACGGCTCTTTCCTACCCCTGGGATCTGGTACTCCAGGTCCGGAGGAATGGCATGTACTGCTGACAGTGTGTAGGAGCCTCATGCCTGTGGTCCACTTCTGATCCTTGACAAACATGGAGAGCTTGTGGTACGGGTATGCAGTGCCCAGGAGACAGACTGCTTGCCAGTTCCCATCCACCCAAGATCAGCCCGTTCCAGAGCCGTGTGAACTGAGAGGATGTTCACCCAAGGCTGGAAGAGGCCGGCGTTCGTCTCAGCGTGTCCAGGTGTCAGCTAGAGACACTGGCATGACCCTGGCTCAGGCTTCTCCTATAAGAGCGCACTTTGGGACCTAGCACTTCCAGCACTGGCTTATGTGTATTCTGCTGTCTGTTTATGGGAGTCACTGCTTTGCTGCTGGTTTGCTAAGTGACATCCCTCTCCAGTGAATGTTAGCTTTTAATGCCAGAAGAAGAAATAGAATTTGCCCTGAGTGTCCCCACCACCTTAGAGAGTACACTGGAAGAAACTGTTCCATTCTCTTTTTATCATACTGACTTGAAACACTCAGATCTTTCGGAATGTGTTCCTTAATCGAATGATTATATGTGTGTGGGCGTTTTATCTGTGTGCATGTTTTTGTACAAGGAGCGTGCAGTGCCTACAGAGACCAGAAGAGGATGTCTGGGCTCCCTGGAAATGGAGTTACAGACAGTTGTGAGCTGCCATGTGAGTGCTGGGAATTAAACTTGGGTCCTCTGGAAGAGCAGCCAGTACTCTTAAACCACAGAGCCATTCCAGCCCCTTAATAAGTGATTGATAAGTTTTGTGTTAGATAACTATGCAACATTTCCCAAAGTGCTAAGTCTCCATAACAATGGTCGGTGTCACTCCAAAGAGAGTTAGAGCTGCCATTCCCTCGAAAGAGACCTGCTGGCACTCACAGCCTGGGTGCCTCTAGGAGAAGGTGGCAGGAGGCTTCAGCATCTCCTGCACACCTTCCCCATCCCTGCTAGCCTTTCAGTGGGTGTGGTGTGACGGACGGGCTTGGGAAAGCTGTTCACTTACCCACATCTGAAGGCAATGGCTCATGCTGGAGGACTCATGCCTGTATGCCTGTCCTTCAGAATCTCTGGGCTCCTGTCTCTTAGATGTGTGTGTTCTCGTTGGCTTTTGTTACTCTGAAGCAAATGATTTTTAATGTACAAGAGATATTTTTATGTAAGCTGGAGAGGTTTGTCAGATAGAGGAGAGCAACATCGACTTAACATTTTGTCCTATTTTCTTGTAGCTTGAAGAATCCACCTGTCTTCCGGCCTCATTAGCATTTTCTAAGTTCTTTTTTCTGGGCCACGCACAGTTACCAAGTAATATTCAAAGATACTCCACACAAGGATGGAGAGGGCTCAGTGGTTATGAACAGTGGATGTTCTTCCCAAGGACCTGGGCTTGATTATCAGCACACACATGGCAGCTCACAACCATTTGTAACTCTAGTTCCCGGGGGTCCCACACCTTCTTGTGGTGTTTGGGCTCTGTTCACATGTGGTGGACAGACCATACATGCAAGAAGACATCACACATACAAGCAATACAAAGAAGTATATCATGAACTTTTACCTTTTTCTTTCCCCTTTCTCCTTTCCTCCTTCCCCTTTCCCCTTCCCCTCCCCCCTCTCCCTCCCCCCTCCTCCTCCTCTTCCTCTCCTCCTCCTCCTCCTTCTTCTTCTTCTTCTTCTTCTTCTTCTTCTTCTTCTTCTTTTCTCCTCCTCCTCCTTCTTCTTCTTCTTCTTCTTCTTCTTCTTCTTCTTCTTCTTTTCTCTCTCTCTCCACAGGATCTCTGTTACATAGCTCTTACTGTCTTAGAACTCAATATATAGACCACTGGCCTGGAATACACAGAGATCTGTCTGCCTCTGCCTCCCATGTTTTGGAAAAAGGCTTGTGCCATCACACTTAGCTAAATAAACCTTTAATAATAAAAAGAAAAAGTCTTACAATGAACTGGAAAGCTCAGGACTCTTGAGTAATTTAGTTACTTTGTGTTTTGAAAATCTAGTGTTTGTGGTTACTCTTTCTGGTTATAGTTCTCCGACTGTGCTAAGGTTTAATGTGGACTCTATACTAGTGTTTAATGTGGAGTGGCTATATTCTGGTGACATTTAATATTGCTCATCTAGTTTGGTAGAGATCTCAAGTTGAAATGGGATCTGAGGTTTCCATGGGATCGCGCACACATTTGTGAACAGGTTCTTTTTACTATTAGGAGAAGAATGAGAGATATCTCCTGCTCTTCCCAAGCCTCCTACTCATGTTGTCTGCGAGTCCCAGGATGAGCGGTTTCATCTACCAGGTAAACACAGCTAAACTGATATGGCAGTTGTTCTCAGGATACCTTTGAATTGAATGTATTAATACTGGACTCGCCTGTGTGTGCCTTGTGTGGTACTGTGTCGTGGCTCTGTGTTCTTCTCTGTGTGTTCATTTCTGTTGCATCTTTTGATGTGACTGGAGAGAAGTGAACAACCCACATCCATCTCTCACTGACTGCATTGTCCCCTACAAAACACATTGCTTCCCTGGGCTTTCATGTTCTGTTCTGCCCAAGGTAGGCTCAGCTAGGTGCTGTGGGCTAAGATCCTTAGTAAGGGGTAGAATATCTCAAAACACTGGGCTTGTAACCTGATCGTTTAACCTGTTAGTAAACTTTGGTCTAGTGTCTTGGTTTGTCTCCGTTTCTTGGAGGACATTTGAGAGCTGGTTGTAGGAGAGTGTGAGGGACACCAATGGTGGGGACATTAGGTAGTGTCTGTTAGATGCTGTCAGTGGTCCTGTCTCAAGGCCTGGCTAGCCGCCACACACTATTCTAGTGGACGTTGCTGCTTCATTTTCAACCGGCTTTTCTCTGATGTGTGTGTTTTATGTTGTCTTGTGGAAAGTAGATGTGGCTTGGTCTGTCCCTAGGAGGGCCAGTTACCACAGTTGTCCCAAGGGAGCCTTTACAGATAGGTGGCAGAGCAATTATGCATGGGAAGAGTCAGAAACCTGAGTCTTCCATTGGTGGGGCCTTCTGGGTGGCTGAGGTGCCCGAGTGGCAGCTCCCTGTTGAGAAGTGCCTGTTTCTGACTCCATTCCATACCCTAGAGCCCCAACCTAGGCTGGCACTTGTGCAGGGGCTGTCTGCGTTGCTGCAGTGTGCCCCTAGAGACACCATCTCTGTACCAGGGCCATCATTGTTCCCAGGAGTGTGCTGATTAGCCCTATGGTGATCATCACCTTCAGTGCTTGGAGGCCAAGGCAGAAAAATCAAGATTTTTGAGGCTAGCTTGGGCTTCATAGCAAGAGTTGTCTTAAAAACAAAACCCCCTTGGCTTTGGGGATGGCAGCTCTGGCAGTGGGACTGCAGCTCCACGGCTGAAGATATGGGGCTGCAGGAAAAGCGCCTCTGAGGGGCTTCTTGTCCTCGGCCACCTAGGGGTCAGGCCTCTGTAGCACTTTCAGCCTGGCCCTCAGCAGTCTGGACTAGGTGACTTGTTTGTTTGGTTTGTTTTTTGCCTGGAGTAGGGCACAAGATAGGGAAACCATTGTTGGTCGTTTTCCTTGTTTGCTTTGGACCTCTGTTTACACATCATAAGCAGTTTGACTCCTATGTCCAGGTCACAGTCCATCCCTGAGGAAATTGCAGGACAGGCAGGAACAGAGAAGGAGAATAGCAAGGAATGCCCTGCTGCCTGCCCTCCCCTGCCGCCCCCCGCTCCCCGCCTGCCTGCCTGCCTCTGCCCAGAGGTGGTGGCACTTTACATGGTGGGCTGGGCGTCAGTCACTAATCAAAAGTGCCTGTTTGTCTGTGGGTCCCTGGAAGGCTGGCAGTCCCTGTTGAGGTTCTCTCCTGCTGGTAGCTTTAGCTGTATCAACTCATCAGCACAAACCCTGTCTGGTCTGCTGGGAAAACCCTGTGCTCCTCCCTAAACACCCATAGACTTTGTAAAGATGTGGCCTTTGGCCGCTGGCTATCACAATTTATGTGGCCCAGGGAAAGCTGTTGCCTGCTGGCTTTTACTGTTTAAATGAGCTTTGTCACCCTCTGTTTTTCTCAGCTGGCATTTCCTGCTTCATGGAGAATCCCTCCCATTTTACAGACAGACTGACTGCCACTTGGGCACCCTGTGGCATCTGTCTGACATCACGGCATATTTTCTGTTTGAGTTGTGTCTCTGTGTGTTCTTGTCTCCATTTCTCATCAGTTGGGCCTTCAAACTCCTAACTCTTCCTTTCTCTGTGAGGCAGTGAGTACTCTGTCATATGCAGTTAAAGCAGCCACTGTGCACCCTGGCCCTGTCTTCTGTTTTCCACTCATAGAATCACCCACTAGGTCAAGATTCTGCTTTGGTTCAGTTTGGGTTTTCATCTGGTTTGACTGTTCTTTAAGGTGTTCTTTAAGCTCTTTTGTACACTTAATTCTGCTGCCACGTGTGAAGTCATTTAATGTGTGTGGTATCTTCTTTATTAGGAAAACATTGTTTTGGGGTGTCTTTTGTAGGGAAAGCTGCCAACAACAGGAATGACAATCACAAAGCTTGAGGACAGTGAAAACCATAGGAACGCATTTGAGATATCAGGTAATGTATCCACGCTGTGTCAGCGCCATGTCACAGGAGGAGAGGCAGCCTGTCCTTGAGTGAAGAGCCTTATGTATGTCCGAGGGTGTGAGGTGGCTTTGGGTCCTGGGTGTGTGCATGTGCTTGTGTGCACTCACTGTGTCCCTCCTCTCTAGGGAGCATGATCGAGCGGATTCTGGTGTCCTGCACCAGCCAGCAGGACTTGCACGAGTGGGTGGAGCACCTGCAGAAGCAGACGAAGGTCACGTCTGTGAGCAACCCCACCATCAAACCCCACTCGGTGCCATCACACACAGTAAGGCAGCGTGACTTCCGTCTCACAGTAATGGCCAGTAATGGCCTGTTGGGGCTGGCCTGCTCCTGTAGGTGTCACCACAGAGCAGCTGCCCCAGGCACTTGGTGTCTACTCTCTGGCTCAGTGACACTTAGAGCTACTTCACAGGGTTCCCACTGACCCCAGATGCCACTCGCCCTGCCAGTGATGGTTTTCTTTGAGAATTTTAAACTTTACATATGTCATCCATAAGCAGAAAAGCCAAAGAGAAGTGCCAAGGGTGTTGGGAAGGCGTCCGTCCGCACAGCTCCTGATTTCCTTTAAGGAGCAGCAGGGGTCTTGGGTGGGAGAGTTCTTCCTTAGCACAGAGTTTAATACCCAGAATCCACAGCATACACTGAGTACACTGGCACACACCTGTGCTCCCAGCACGTGGGAGACGGGCGAAGAGTCTGAAATGTAGGGTCATCTGTGGCTTTGTGTTGAGTCCAGCCTGGGCTACCTGAGAACCTGACTAACAGAACAGAACACCATTTATTTTTCCCCTGATGAGAACTCGGCAGCACTTTGGTTTCTTAGAGGGACAGATTTCAAAACAGGTTAGCGTTGGTGTGTAGAGTTTGGATTTTGTAAAGACTCGGCAGACCTTTAGCAGTGAGCTTTGATGGCACGGTTTGTGGATATGGAATTCCCTTCTCCGTGTGCCTTTTGGGATACTTTCTGTTGCAGAGGTCATCCTTGTCTGTGCTGTCATGTAGAGGGTCACCATAGTTACCACAAGTACACCTCTACCGTGCGGTTCACGGTCCACTCTGTCAATACCAGGGTCCAGTTTTCTGGTCTTACTGTGCTGTCTTCACAGTGGTAGGTTCAGATACCATGCTGTGTTAGCTACTACCTCAGTCCATATGGCTATGCTCCATAACTTATCCTTACTTCAGAAGGTCCTGAAGAGAAGGCTGGGAATTGGGGGTGTGGCTCAGTGGTAGAACATTTGCCTAATGTGCAAGGTGCTGGGATCGATCCCTGGTGACACCAAAGTAATAAAAAAGAAAACCACTCAGCTTCCGTGGGGCTAAGTTTATCCCAGGGCCATAAGCTGCCTGAGTGAGTATGTGCAGAACAGCCTGAAGCGAGGCTGCCCACACCTGTCACGTAGGTGCTGTATATGTGGGCTGCCATCTCTTTTTAGTGGACGCCAGAAAATACCATGGCAGAGGCAGCTGTGCAGCCAGTCCTGCTGTGGAGAAGGCGATGCCCCTCGTGTGCTAGTGTGAGAAGGCCTGCTGTTCCAGGAATTCCTTGGCGGCATACCTAAGCTTTCTGCCCTGGACCCAGTTCTGTCTGGCATCAGTTAATCTCTCATTTTACTATCAGGCATAGCTCTTCTCTTTCAAGGAAGGAGGGACAAGCCAGTGTTTAATTATTATCAGATCACTGCCACAAGGGACATGGGACACAGCTTTCTAATGTGTAGGTTGCTTGATTTGAGAAAATGTATTCTATAGTGTTATGGTGTTTTGTAATATACCATGAGCCAGCAACTAGTGGGCGGCCTGGAGCATTGGGCTCTGGTTTCAGCTCTGTGGTGCCCGAATGTCACAGTCAGGGTTCAGTCCCCAGAGCTACGCAGGGGCTTTCTGTAATTGTGCCATAATTGCATTGGCTACAGGAGGTCCAGGAGCTCATTTGAATGTTGCTTATTTTATCAACATTTTCATTTCATTGTCAGTGTGGTTGATTTGGGGTTTTCTATGAATAGAAACTTTATTAATAACATCCCCCACTGAAGAATCAGATCTCAAATTGCTCTGCTTTTATTAAAACAAGCTGAGATTTTAAAGATAAACATACCTTTATTTCGGATATTAACATCTTCCTATGAAGGCCAAATGGTTTGTATTCCTGACTTCACATAGCTCTGGCGACTGGGTTTGCCTAAGCAGGAGGAGATGGGATAGGCCTGGCTGCAGCGCCCTGAGGAAAGTTCCTCCTAACCCCCTTCTGACAAGGGACAGTTCTTGCTCTCGTTCCTGTGTTAACAGGTGATAGTGCATGTCCAGGGAGCGTGCCCCACTCAGTCACTGTATTCCAGTCGGGGCCTACCTGGTAGCTTTTTAAGTTTGTTTTGTTTTGTTTTGTTTAGTTTTTTCTTTTGGTGAAAATGTGATAAGTGTACTAGCTTCTCATACACTACAATACAGCAGCTGACACCTGTACAGAGTGTGGGTCTCTCAGCCCCATGTCTGCCCAGGAACGCAAGCTGGGCTCCCGTCCTTGGAGCCGTGTGGTTAGGGCCTTCTGTCTCAGTGGCCTTGCCCATCTCATGCTCTCTGCTCTTGCTTTTGTGCCTGGCAGCTTCCTTCCCATCCTCTCACTCCATCCAGCAAACACGCGGACAGCAAGCCCGTGGCACTGACGCCTGCGTACCACACACTCCCCCACCCCTCTCACCATGGCACCCCACACACCACCATCAGCTGGGGACCCCTGGAGCCTCCGAAGACCCCCAAGCCTTGGAGCCTGAGTTGCCTGCGGCCTGCACCTCCCCTCCGGCCCTCAGCTGCTCTCTGCTACAAGGAGGTGAGGTCCTGCAGTCACTCAGACAGCCTCTGCAGTGAGCATGGCTTGACTTCTGTGTGCGAGGTCTGCACTTAGCTACAGCAGTCCTTCCAGTGACATCAGAAGTGAAAGTCTTGTGTTTCTGTTCATGGTGTGAAGACATGCCCCACCCCATGGCATCTTCAGAACCAAGAAGAGGGTCTGCCCTTACTCTGTCATCCCTTCTGCTACAAGGGCCAGGTGTCACCTTTAACCTGGAGTGGGCATGCACCCCTCCAGTCCTCTGTGCACTGTGCCCACACTTGGAGGAGTGGTGCCCAGGAGGCTCCGAGCCTGAGGTGCTCCTGAGCAAACGTGCAGGCCAAGGGCCTCACCCTACTGCATGCCATTCTGCTGTGCCTAAGATCTGTCCTGGAGTCCTGAGGCCTTTGGAAGGAAAGAGCAGGTTCCCTAGTGAAAGCGGTCGGTCCCTGAAGGCAGTGCCTCCTTGCGCTGAGGGGAGGTGCAGCAACCTTCCTCAGTCTGCTCCTCTTCTCCCTGCATGTGAGTGCAGCCACCATTCACTTGATCTTCACTAAGTCTCATGCGCTCACCTAACCCTGCTTTCACCTGAGGAAGCTCAGCACTGCTGAGTGTGACAAGCCAGGCTCGAAGTAGGTGTCAGCTTGACCATGGTGGCTCACACCTAGTGAGACACACTGAGAAGAGTGGGTGGGGCAGGCCCCCTGGGTGAGTGCTCCTGTGTTTCAGGGGTTTGTCGAGGCCACAGTACAGGGTTGGGAACTGATTTCTGCTCAAGGTTCTCTGTAGCACATTGAGGCAGCATGGACCACGGGGGAGAGCTTTCAAACAACGAAGTCTAGCACACGTTGATCATATTCTTTTTCCTGCCCCAACTCCTCCAAGACCCTTTCCACCTCCCTACCCACCCATCTTCATCTTCTTTCTCTCTCACACTCTCAAACAACAAAAGGAAAGTCAGAACAAACAAAACCAAGCAAGACAAACAAAACCAAGCATACATTTAAAAACAAGACAAAATATAGAGTCCGTTTTGTGTTGGCATGGTTGCATATTCCTTTAATTCTACTGTCCCAGATACAGAGACAGGAGGATCTCTGTGAGTTAGCTGTGGAAGAGATAGCTGTGGAAGTCTGCTCTGCCCTAGAAGTGCCTCACCGCTCTGTACGTGGAGGCAGGCGCCCGTGCCTACTGCATCCAGCGTTCTGTGTCATACTCCAGTTTTACCTTAAAGGAAAGACTGAGATGGTTGCTGGCCACCATCCATCTCTACTTTGCTGGGAGCTGGCCCTCACAGAGTAGCCAGCAAGTCCTGTCTCTAGCAGTCTGTGCTTAGCGGGCCTCAGAGTAGCCAGCAAGTCCTGTCTCGAAGTCTGCTTACCCATGGGTTCCCTGCTCCCTGCCCGGCTGCTTTAGCTTTGGGATTTTGTACTTTGCTGTTTCCCTTCCCTCTCTACCCCAGAATGGACAGCCCTGCCCTGGCTCTGTGGAGCATGTGAGTCCATCTGTCCTTCCTTTGCTCAGCACACGCCTTACTGCCGTATACACTTGTGGGCTCTGGGTTTGTTAACAAAGGGGTTTTCGTCAGAGCTGAGGCCTGTCGGTGAGGGAAGGTGGAACATCTTCTTGGCTTGTGGCTTGTGTTTATGTTGGCATTGGCAGAGAAACATGGACAAGCTGGTGATGGGGGGAGAGGTGCTTGGCTGTGGCCGGCTGGTGTCATACAGTCTGTTAGTATGTTTATTATCGGTATCTCCCTAGGATCTCAGTAAGAGCCCCAAGACCATGAAAAAGCTGCTGCCGAAGCGCAAGCCCGAGCGGAAGCCTTCGGATGAGGAGTTCGCTGTGCGCAAGAGTGAGTGCTCACCTTTGGGAGTATGGCACTTCGTGGGCTGTGGGAGTGCAGGGGGAGCAGGGCCCGCACCTCCCCAAGCAGCTGGCAGAGTGGAGCGGGCAGTCCCTGCGTCGGCTGCTTCTCCAAGCTCGTTCCAGCCCACCTCTCTGTGGGGCCGTGGTTTCCTGCTGCCTTTCCTCCACCCAGCAGATGTATAGTTTGAGTTAGACCCAGATTCCTCTCTCTCACACATGGCTTGTCTGTTAGGAGAGGTGAGGGCTAGGCTCAGGCATGCCTGGTGGCCTGATTGAATAAGCATTTACCTTGTACCTTCTACGGGACTGACACGATGAGGTGCTGGGACCCGAATGTTGGTCAGACCTTTAGTATTGGCAGACACTTCATGCTGCGTTGTGCCCAGCTGTGAGACCAAGTCTGCAGTGCTGGTCCTTGGGTGGATTTCCCCGGGAGCCAGGCAGCACTGTGTAAAAGCGTCTCGCTTGTCCCAGCCAGGTGTCTGGATCACTGGTGTCATTGCTGAGAAGGGGTGATGTGCAGCAGCCTGCCCACCTGCTCGGGGTTAGCACTGACAGCAGCAGCAGCACCCCCTCCTGGACACGGGTGGGCGCTTGTTGAAGGGGCCTCAGCTGTCTGGTGCGGGGTGGGCCTGTATTAGGGAGACACAGCCTGGAGGCAGGGTGAGTGGTAGTAGGGCTGTGTGTGTGCTCAGCTCACAGGAGAGGCAGTCTAGTATTGCATCCTTACCCAGAAGAGCCAGCCGGTTAGGGATGAGAGGATATGGCAGACCAAGGACAAGGGTTGAAGAGAAGGGTTACATTCCTGATCCCCACTCAACCTGTGAGGCAGACAAATGCTCAGCAAGCTTTACTCAGCTCTCAAGCCTCTGGATGGGATGGCTGGTTAGCTTGGAAGGTAGGACGCTCTGTGTCCATGGGTAGGCCACATCTGCAGTGTGAGGAGAGCGGCTGGCATGGCTGTGGACACAGTGCGCCTGTACTGTGCTGCTGGCTTCAATGGCTCTCTGCCCACGTGTGAGTAGAGCAGCTGGTGACAGCAGCCAGACCGCACCCTGAGGGAAGGACCTTCTGCAGCCCTGAGGGAACGAAGCCCTTCCTGCAGTCTCCTGCAGCTCTGAAGAAGCCAGGGGCTCGGGAACCTGCCTGATGACTTGCTGCAGGTGTGAGCTAGGTGGTCTCAGGACTGCAGCCCTCTGTCTTGAAGTCAGTGCTTGCTTTGCCTTGTATACATTGCACTTCCTGAAAATATTGCTGAGAAGTGGACATGGTAGTGCACTCCAGAGGCTGAGGTAGACATCTCCTGAAGATAAGAGGCCAGCCTGGCTACATAGCAAGTTCTAGAAATATCAAGGCTACACAGTGAGGCCTTGTGTGAAATAAATAAATCCATAAAAGTTACTGAGGCATAGTTATTTACAGCTGTGAGCGCATCAGCCTTCTCTTCTTCCATGGGTTGGGAGCAGTGAACTTAAAAAAGAAAAGAAAAAATACAGCTAAGTAACTTTAGACAGAACCAGAAGAGAAAAATAGAGAAAACAAGTAGCTTTCTGAGCTCAGGAGCTGAGGGGCTGTGATTGGTCCCGCTGCCTGACAGTGCCTTCTGGCCTCTGCCTGGAGATGAAGCCTGCACCCAGGTGGCTAGGCTATATTTAAGGCAGAGCTTTGCAGCACTTCTGTGCTTGGCATGATGGATGTATTACATTAGTGTAAGAATTCCAGGGTCCAAGCCAGTGTCCCTTTAAGGCCTGTGATCCGGTGCCTTTCCAGAAGTTTCATGTTGTGGCTCTGCAGCTCTGCCCACACTGTGTCAAGGCCCAGTGGATGGTGCTTGCGGTGCTTAGCTCTGAGTCTCACTTGATGTTCTCATGAGACTTGAGGTCTTTTGGCTACTCCCAGCTCCTGTAGGCCGTGTATTCCAGTCTTGTGCTGTCTGTCTGGTGTGTGGGTAGAGAAACCCAGGGCTTAGGACTCTACAGAGCTGTGATGCTAATCCTTCATAGTGTGCGGATTTCAAACCTTAACCTCTCTTATGGGTAGCTATTTATAACTATTTAGAGAGCCTAAATGTTAGCCCACAGGAAAGTGACGGGTGGCTCTGGGCTGTGTGCTGAGTGGTAATGGCTCATGTATTTCAACAGGCACAGCCGCGCTGGAAGAAGACGCTCAGATCCTGAAGGTTATTGAAGCTTACTGCACAAGCGCAAAGACTCGGCAGACCCTGAACTCAAGTGAGTGTCACAATTCACCCTGTGTGGGCACAGATTACAAGCAATTGCTGCACGGACTAGCGGCTCTTGAGAGGGAGGTTTCAGGCGCTTAGCAAGTAGTGTAGCAGTGTCCCACAGTACTGTGTTCTAGGGAGCATCCAGTGTGAGAGCCAGCATCCTTCAGGAAACTTTAATTGTGCAGCTGCATGCAGAAGGCAGTGGAAGTTTCTTTATTTTTGCTCCTTTTTTGGTGTTACTGGGGCTTGTTTTTTTCCCTTTTAAAAATTACCTAAAATTCAAATCTAGAGCCATCTTTCTATCTCCTTTAAATTTTATTTGTTTTTAATGTTTGTTAATAAACCATGGTGGTTTCTTTGGCGGACGCCAGGTAGTTTCTCTTACCTCCTCACAGGTGAGAGTCCGCATTGTAGTAGGCATCCGGGAGCACTGCCTGACTCAGAGGCCTCTGCCCTTTGACCTGCAGGCAGGGCCCTGCAGTCCTCCCTCTGTTTTGGAGCTGGCTGGTTGGCATAGAAACTGGTTGTGTGGATCTTCTACCTTGTTCCCTTCTCTACCCCAGTTTTTGGAAAGACACCTCCACATTTTGACCACACCTTCAGGGTGGTGGCTCCAATCACATCTTGCCAGTCTTGGACAGGAAAGGTGGGAGGGGCTTTCAGCCATTTGAACTTTGATTAAGGAGCCTGCAGCTTAGCCAGCAGGTTTGGCAGGCGCAGCCCCAGGCAGTGTTTACAGGTGGAGAGGGGCCTCCTCTTCCACTTGTAGTATCTGCAGCTTTGCACTGCCTTCTGCTTATGGTGTTAAGGTCTTGCTAAGGTTCAGTGAGGTCTCTTTTTGTCCCTACCATCTCTAAAGAAGAACCAGTTATAACTGCTCAGAGGAGTAGGAGAGACATGGGGAAGGAAGCCTGGGTACCCTAGCAAGCTGTGGAATATATAATTGTGATGGTTGAAGAGTGACTCATGAATACAATTTTGATGATTAAAAGTGATGTGTTCTGATAGGTTGTAACCATAGCCAGCACTTTCATAGATTTTAGATGTGTGGTTTTAATTAGTCACCTCACTTAAAGTGCTTAAAGGGAAATGAGAGTCCCTAGCTTATAGTCCCAGGTGACCTTGGCTGCTCTGTGAACTCCCGCATGTGACAGTCCATACTTCCTTCTGGGCGAGGAGCCGTGCCTGGGGTGAGCTGCAGCTGCCTGAGGAGGGCAGCCTCTGGTTTGTGCAGAGCCTTTGTTCTTGCCTGGCCCATGCTCCGGACTCCATTCCTTCCATGCAGAAAGCATGGTCAGCGTGCCGACTGGTGCATTCAGTTGATCTTCTGTGTCCCAGCCAGCATCCTGGGGCCTCAGCTTACAGCCCTACATGGCTTCCTCTCAGCACTCTGAGAAACGGGATAGATGCAGTTTGTGCTGCACAGGTGATACGGTTGGTGAGGGCATTTGGGAATGGGTTCCTAGGGAGCACATTTCTACGTTAAATACCTAGCAGAACGTTTTGAGAATGCTACTATATCATTACCTCAAGCTCCTCTCTGTTCAGTACATGTTTGGATGCTAGCAGGACTTTGCACACTAAGCACAGTTGGCATTGCTTTCTGTCTCAAAGAAGGGATGGCCTTCAGACTTGGGGCACAGCCTACTCCGGTTGTTGAGGCTCCCCTGTGGTTTCTCCCCACAGGAGCCCAATGTAGCCTTGCATGCCCACCTAGCTGCCTGCCAGCTCATGCTCACATTGCTAACCACGCATGCAGTTCCTTCTGCCCCGTTCTCCTGTCCCTGCCTCCTGTCAACTCCCTTTCCACGTGGTGGCATTGCCAGTCTGTACTCACCTTTCTGATAGTAAAGGTTCCACATCAGGGGAAGTGACATAGGAACACACTCTCTCAGGGCTGATTGGGGGTGGGGAGCCAGGGACCACTCTGTCCCTTTGCCCACACGCAGACTTTGACGCTGGGCAGGTTGTAGACCGGCACGGTAAGTTTAGGTACCTCCTGCTTGTGTGTGGTCTTGGCAGAGGAATTACCGCAGAGGTGAAACAAAGTAGAAGATATCATTAAGGCCACGTAATTAATATCTTTTTACAGATTTTGTCCTAAACAAATTGTCAGTAGAATTGGTTAATTGCCAAGAGTATAGAATCATGTTTTGGGCATGAATGAATGGGACATACAGGTATCTTCAGATGCAGCCATTTGAAGCAGGACTGTAACTACTGTAACTACTGTAACTTTGGGACTTAGGAAGAATTGGGCTTATTCTGAGGGCTTATTAGGAAAGCCCAGCGGTAAGTAAGGAGAAGCAGACATGTTGCCATTTTTTTAACAATATTTTCTCTTTCCCTTCTCTTCCCATCACCTTTTGCTTTTGTTCCATGTTTTGGTTGTGGCTCTCCTGTCCGTCCCTCCTCACCCCTCTGCCTGTCGCACCTGTCACTTCATCCGTCTTAGCATGGCAAGGCACTGACCTGATGCATAATCACGTCTTGGCTGATGACGACCAATCAAGTCTAGACTCCTTGGGTCGTCGCAGTAGCCTTTCTCGTTTGGAGCCCTCAGACCTCTCGGAAGACTCTGAGTATGACAGTATATGGACAGCCCATAGTTACAGAATGGGTTCTGCATCCCGTAAGAGCTGCTGCTCATATATCTCTCACCAGAACTAACTAACGCACTGAGCCTTTCTTAACAATGCTTGTACTGCAGCTTTTCTTAGACGTTTCTTGCTGTTCCTTGTCTCTCTTATGTGATATTTTAACAACTCTGGAGAGTGTCTTGGTATTTCCCATTGTACCTAGTGGAGGCTTAATTGCCAATCTAAGACTGAATTTAAACTGCTGCCTGTTGGAGGGAGGTGGCGAGTCCAGTGAGTACCTGATGGGCTTTTCCCAACAGGGGGCTTTTTCTTACAAGCTCCATGTAGCAACTGTTTCCCTTCCTTTTGGATACAGCCGTATGGACACTTTTCTATTTTATGCAGCCACATAGGTTTGCGTCCAAGTGCCACAACGGAGAAGACTAGCCTTACACACAGGGATCTAATTTTTTTTTTTTTAAATATATAATGCACTTGACCAAGTTGCTGTGGAGAGATTGAGAGGATTATCTGTGACCGAAGCACTGAGTCAGCTGACTGCTACTCTGGTGACGGTGCAGAACACCGGGCTGATGCACACCAGGGCTGGTGCCACTGGGTGTTGAGAGCAGAGTCTGGAATCTGTCTCCACCCATTGCTCTGTGCCTTTTCCTGTGTGTGGCACGACTGTGAGGTGAGAACTCTCACTGTCATGGCTTAGACATTCACCACTGCACCACACTTCCCTGAACCACAGTGATGACTGGTGGGAGGTACCATCAGTGTGTGACTGCGTGCTTGGCTTGGCTGCAGCCTGGCTGCCCAACAGCCACACAATGCTGTGAGAGCCATGACCACCTTGTGGCTTTGAATGCCAGTTGCAGTGAAGCCATTTCCCACAGCCCTGTACTCAGCACAGTGCAGTCTGGAAGACTGAGCATGTTCCCACAGGGTGGCCTGGGAGACGGTCCCTCAGCACCCTGGCGTTTGTTGTAAGGGGTTTGCACTGGCCCTCAGAAGAACTGAATGCGAGGCTGCCTCAGTTAGAGCAGACAGCCACAGCTAGCTCCTCCAGGGGCAGTGCTGGCCTGGGTACTGTGGTTTTACAGTGTAACCTTAGGGTTGTAGTTTAAGTGTTTGTGGACACCTGCTTTAGAAACGGTGCCACAGTGTCCATAGGGAATAATGTTCTTTCCATCCTTCGGGGCATGGAGCTCTGGTGGCCATGACCTCTGACCCCTAGTCCTTGTTGCCAAGCTAGCGGACACAGTAGTTTGACTCCTTTGCTCCCTCTCCTGGGAGCTGGTCCTGCTGCTGCGAGTAGAGGCGCATGTGCATGGAGGGGGTTGACCTGGAGCTGTGGGGCAGCATAGCTGCTCACACTGAGTCTGTCTGTCTGTCCCCAGTGGCTGTGCAGCAGCTTTGCCCCTGAAGAGTTTGTATTTTTATAAGAAAGTCAAGGAGCAAGCCTTTCAAACTTGCACCCAGTATTAATTTCCAGTAGGATTAAGGTTGTATGGATTCAGCCAAATAGCAAATGGGATTTTTGAAAAACAAAACAAAACATGAACCATCTGTATTTAGTGACGAGGCGGCTCTATTGTCCCCCACATGGTCTTTGCTGACTCTGCCTCAGTATGGGCTGCCTGTCCTGAGCTCTGTGCTGCAGTGTGGGCTGCCTGTCTTGAGCTGTGTGCTGCATTGTGGGCTGCCTGTCCTGAGCTGTGTGCTGCAGCAGCAAGGCACAGCTGCTGTACCCGGGTTTTCTCATAACACCGACTGTACTGGCACTGCTGTCTCAAGGAGCTGTCGCTGTCGGTGCTGCTGAGCTGGTTCTGACAGTTTGCCCTTGCTCATTTGTACCAGTCAGAGCCATTTGGGTGACAGTTTCTGTTGAGGCCCACACTGGGGACAACCTTTTTGCGTTTGTTTTGAATGTCTGACATTAGTTTTGTGACCTGGTTAGAAATTTGTTAGTGCCACAGGCACAGGAGATGGTCCTCATGTAGCAGAGGGGACACAGCGTTGGAGGGGCCATCGTTTCTACATTTGTGGAACTGTAGTCATGCTGATAGCACCTAACATTTCTGCAGCTCTGTAAAGCCCTGTATGCAGTGAGTGTTAAACAGAAGATGCAGACTGATGGAGAAGGTAGGTCCAAGCCATCCTGGGCCTTCTGTAGGTGGCCCAACAGTGTTCCTGTCTAACTGATACTCGCCAGAAGTCTTTATTAAGCTACACTAACTCGGTGTTTGGCATAAGATTGCCAAAACACAATAATATGTATATAGTGGTATAAGCTCTTGGGGAAATTATATATTGTGCTCTTTATCTGTGAATGGGAAAAGCCATTTTAGTACAAGACTCCCATTTGAAAACTCACTTGGATGTATATCTGAATGTTGCATTGTATTGTACAGTATGCTTATTGTCTGTGGTTGCATATGGCAATGAAGTGTCTGTTTTATATTTAAAAAGACATCTGTTCTGTACAGTTGAAATAAATTTTGCCTTTGCTAGCCTTTGGCTTTTAATGTTTGTTACATGGGGGAGGGCATAGCATAGTTTGAAGCCGAGTGTGCCATGGCCAATTCTCCATGCTGGCATTCGTCCACGGGCATGCATGTTTGCTGCGACTGAGGACTGGCACTTTCTTAGGTGAGATGCATTCTAAATAGTACAAGGCAGGGTCCGTGTGGTCCTGGCTGCCTGGGACTCACAGAGCTCTGCCTACCTCTTTCCTGGAAGGTGGGGCCCGAAGGTGTTTCCCCAGGGCCAGCTGCTCTTTTCCTGTTTCCTGTCACTGAAAGGCTTGTCCTCAGAAGTGCATCCCTTCCTCACAGTGAAAAGAAGCTCAGTTTTTAAGTCCTTCATTTGGACCAGGGCCAGCATTTCCCTTCCGTTTTGCAAATTGCACTCCTTATTCAGAAGAGAAAGCCCTTCGTAGTGACAGCCCTTCCTTTTTCTAGGTTGGAAAAGCCAGTCCAAATCTCAGAGCCATGGATAGAGTAGCCCGTGAGACTCAGATGCTCCTGAAGAGATCTCCTAAGTGTAATGCTTTGTTTTGTCCTGAAAGTAGGATCAGCTGTGTTTACATGATGCAGGAGCGTGTCACGAGTGAGTGCGGTCCAAGTGTGTCAGGCCATGGGCCAGGTGGGCTGGTGCTTTTTTGTGACAGATTTAGTTACTGCTTTGGGTACAGGCAAACACATACTGTGTGTACCCACATCCCTTTTTAACATACACAGGGTGTGACAGTTACAAAGTTGGACAGTTGACTTAGCTATTGCTGAGTCCTAGCTGTGTGTGTGTCATCCCATGGTCCCTGACACGAGAAAGGTATCTGGGTGACCCTTGGCTCTAGCAGCCTCTGTGGAGCTGTGTTTCTCACCCAAGACCCACAGCCTGGTGGCCTTTGACAATGCAGGGCAGGATTCCAAGACTACTAGTGTTTGACTCTTGTGTTTCTGTGCTGTGGACATGTTCTCTGTCTTGAATCCCATCTGTGAGTGGGTGTTGCCATAGGACCTAGAGCCAGCAGGCGTCCCCAGCATGCCAATGTCCCCAAAGAATGACCTTGTAAAATTTTCACAAAGGACTTGAGGTTGGTGAGACACATCAGTAGGTTTGTTCTCGGAGAGTCTGCATGAGAAGTGCCAGGTTGGGCTGATTGCAAACTGTTCTGTCTTACCCAGGTGTCTCTTACTCTGCTTGCACATGGAGGGCAGACTGATAGTTTTTGTTGGGGCTGTGGGGCCACCTGGCACCTCTCATGCTGTTACCCATAAACACCATAAGTGACACTGGTGCTGAGATTTAAGAAGTCCGCTGTTCAGATGAGGAGTTTTGGATGGATAGAATTATAATAAAAGGAGTACTTTTATATTGCTTTACCCAAACCTGTAGTGTTCTAGAAGTGCACTGTGAACCTTCAGGAAAGGGCTGCATGCAGTCTTTCAGGCAAGCAACAGCAGATCCTGACGCCATCGCCCCAAGGACCACAGTGTGTAAAAGACAACTCTCCACTGTGCAGAGCCTTGACAGTGTGCTGCTGTATTTAAGCTCCTGTGATGGGCTCATGTAAAATACTAGAACATTCTCTGCTTCTGTGGTTACATGCTTTTTTTCCAACCTAGGTATTCAAGAACACTGTGCTCTGAGGCCACTGAGCACAGCAGTGTCTCAGTTACAGTGTTGACTATGTACTTTAGAAATCTGCTGTCCTTAAGATACCTGCTAACTTACAAACCTGCCTTTGCTATACTTCATAGTTTTGTTGAAAGCTACACATTTATAAAAATCATTTTAGCAATGCATGTTGTGTTGAAAGATGGGTGGCTTGTGGTGACCTGATGGGTGTCTGCCTGCTGTACAGATGAGCAGTCTGCGTTACACGCCCGACACCCGCTTGTCAGGCTCAACAGCAGTTCCCTCTGCCTGTCTCAGAGCTGGAGCAGTTATACCTTCAACCCCGAGCACCGTCTTAGACTTGGATTGAGTTCTTGGGTGCCCTGTGCACACAGCAGTTTCATGTCCAGGACCCTGTCACATGTTTTCAACTGACAACTGGGCCATAAAGTTTAGTCCCTTGGATCTATTGTGTTACTGGAGCTCAGAGCTTTTACTTAGGACTGCGTTTGGTAAGAGATGGTTAACTGAAAGGTCAGCCTTCGTTCAGCAAAGTGTCCTTGGTGAGCCTAGAGCACCCCTCAGTCTGTTACAGAGTCTGAAAGCTTTAATGCTGGAAACAGATTTTCCAGCGAGAAAAGACTGGAAGAGCTGAGAGGAAGTGCACGGACCGCACTGCTCTGGTATGGTGACGAGGCCTGGCCGGGCCTCACCTTCTCAAGCCCATAGTAAGTTTCATGTGACAGGGTAGTCACCAAGACTTGTGATTTGGAGCTAAGTCATCAGCAGTCAGCACACTGCTTGGCTGCAGTGTAACAGTAGGAAGCCTGGAGAGCCATCCCAAGTGCTGTTTCCTGGATCCTCTTCACCCACGAGCTGGGTGGGGTCCAGCCGCGCAGACGCCTGAATCTCTGGTCCCCACTTTGGGGCACTTTTCAGCCTGCGCTAGCTACCTCTAAAGACACCTGCCCTCGTGTGGGAGGCACACATAAACATGTTTTCTCTGTGTGACCTGTGTCAATCAGTGCTCAACAGGAAACGAGCCTCAGAGTGGGCTCCTGCTAAATCAAAGAGGCTGTCCAGGAAGGACATCTGCCTGTCTCTTGCACCCTGCTGGGGGTGGGGGCTGACACTGTCAGCCTGCTGCTGGCTTTTAAAATATGTCCCTCCCTAGGACTGTATGTTAAAGCCTACCATCTCCAGGACTTGAGACACAGAGAGAGAGATAGGTGGTGTGTCCTCACTAGAGCACGTAGCTGCCACCCCTCCAGGTGGCTATCATTTGGGATAGTCTTTCACAAAGAGTGTACTCTGAGCATGTTAGGATGTTGACAGCCTACTTACATGGGAGTCAAGGCTAGAGTATCTCACCATATACCGGTCCCTCCTTTTACTGACAAAGTTGTGCTGTGTGACATGGGCCTGGCAGGCCTGGCTTGATGGCCACTTCCCAAGGTGTCTCTGTCATTCTGGGCTTGATTGAGCACCTTCTAGTGCAACAGGCTTGGCATACACAGATACCCGAGGCCACAGTCTTCTAGTCCCCATAGTTAGCCTGGTGGACAGCTATATGTCCCTACATGCCAGGGACATTTCATATGCTTAGACAGCAGTGGGCTCACCTCCGTGCATTCAGAGAAGCACAGGCTCAGGTTAAGTTACATGCAAAGCTGCTCTTCACAGTTTTCTCTCTCAAACACCATTCTAGGGTTTCCATGCCAACGAGGGTGCACAAGAAGTGCTCCTTAAAATCTGATATGCTTTCAGAAAGACATACAAAGGGCACCCCAGAAACACAAAAGCAAATTAACCCCTTGTGCACAGTCATCTTGCCTCGTGCCATGTGCTTTTCTCAGAAGAGCGGAGACAAGTGCAGCCCTCAGCAGGCGTCCGCATTCACACAGAGCCCGTCCTTCCTCTAGTTCGGACCTGGTGGTGGTGCGAAAAAACAATGAGAATAATCAGTCACACGGTGTAATTCTTCCTGGCACCTTCCCTTTCAAGGCCAGTGTCTGCAGCACAGTGTGCGCCCGTCACCAGTCAGCGTCTGTGCCAGGACCATGCGCCTCTTAGGCTGTGAGCAGTGTTCCCATTGCCCATGGGAAGCTGTGTGTATCTAGGGCACTGAGAATATTTTCACATGGTGATCAGTCAGGAAACCTCACCTTTCCCAAACCATTGTGTTACAATGCTACAGGTTTTTTTTTTTTTTTTTTTAAAAGACTTTATTTATTTAAGTACACTGTAGCTGTCTTCAGACACTCCAGAAAGGGAGTCAGATCTTGTTACGGATGGTTATCAGCCACCATGTGGTTGCTGGGATTTGAACTCCGGACCTTCGGAAGAGCAGTCGGGTGCTCTTACCCACTGAGCCATCTCACCAGCCCAATGCTACAGGTTTTTAAAAGACATTATCATTGTATAGCTTTTTCTTGATGTTTTAGCTGTGAATCTTAGCCCTTCACACTGAGCTACCACTCCAGCCCTGAAACTTTTTTTCAGTTGCCAGACTTTTTTCATTTATAAGCACAAGAATTCTGCATTCTTTCACGGTCTGGACTTTCCAGCGTTACTGCTATGGTATAATGGTTTAAACTTGGATTGAGTATTGAGTGCAGTGTGGTCAGACCTTTAGTGTACTTGCTGTTAGCTAGCAATTAACGTATTGAAAAGTTTAATAACTCGCAAAAGAGGCTATTTTTACTTGGTTTGCCTTTGCTGTTTCCTTTGCTCTGTAATGTTTTGGTTGGCCACACTCAGCAGACAGCTGGAGCAAAGTGGTCAAAGGTTTTGCTGCGTAATCACTGACGCTGTATGATAAGTGACTGTGTAGTGAAGTAGGTACCCTTTCCTGCTCCTCACGTGGCACTCACTGTGCCTTCTCTTTCTAATGACCCAGGTTCACGCAAAGAATCTGCTCCACAAGTGCTGCTTCCAGAAGAAGAAAAAATTATAGTCGAAGAAACCAAGAGCAATGGGCAGACAGTGATAGAGGAAAAGTAAGATGGTTTTCTATTCTGTTCTGGCTGGCTCCCCCACCATCCCCACCCCACTCCATCTCGGACAGACAGTGATAGAAAATAAATAAGATGGTTTTCTCTTCCGTTCTGGCTGGCTCCCCCACCATCCCACGGGTGGCACAATCTCTAAAGTCTGCCGGAGGCTGGGGTGCAACCCCACAGATGGGTGACAGTCTAAGCTTGAGGATCCCTGGGGGGTCTCCATCCCGTCTGTGTTGTGTCTCTTTGGCACCGCCGGGGGCTCCATCCTGGAGGCTCTGCCGTCGGTGTCGTGTCTCTTTGGTACTGCCTTTCTTGTCTTACTCGCTCTCCTGTTCCAGGAGCCTTGTGGATACGGTGTACGCATTAAAGGATGAAGTCCAGGAGTTAAGACAGGTACGCCAGCCAGTTCTTACTTTTAATTAGTTTTTTTGTTTGTTTGTTTGCTTGTTTTTTCATGGGAGAAAAGGGGAAGTACAGTTTTAAATGTGAAGCTCATTGTATACTGGTTCAGCTTACACATCCACATGGAAGCCTATTTGTTAATTCCAGTCCTAGGGTATCTAATGCTGCCTTTTGGTCTCTGTGGGTACTGCATATACATTGTACACAGACATGCATGCAGGAAAAACACCCCATGTATAAAACAGTATGCACACACACACGTGTGCATGTCTAAAAAAGAATAAACTATCATTTTAAAACACAAGAGTGAGAGGCAAGAGACGCCTGCCTGTGCAGCACTGCTATTTGGGTGCGAGCCGTCTGCTACCTAACTTCTAAGTAGTGCTTTATTCCTTTATGCGTTTGATGTGGGGTGGGGCACATGTGGAGTGGGCTCTGAGAATCAAACTCCGGATGTCAGACCTGCCCTGCAAGTCCCTTCACCTTCTTGAGCCGTTGTGTGATGTGCGCTTTGGAGGGGCAGGGCAGCAGTGTCCTGAGAGTGAGGTAACTGGACATTCTTGGCAGTGCCTGTCTCTCCTTCCCGCGTTTAGGGCAGTTCCTCCCTTCCTGACGTGCGTGCGTCATTCAGTTGCTGTTGCTCCTGTTCTGCATTTGACTGGGCAGGAGAATTAAAAATGCTAGCAGTAGGTCTGGAGACATTGTCCCTGTTCCTCTTACCAGCCCCTTCCTTCTGGCACGTTTCCTCAAGTTATCTTCATGCGTTTAATTAAGTAGGAGACTGCCATTACTCTTCAGGGTACAGTCACAGCTCAGCTTGGTTGGCCGGCCCCTCCCAGCCCAGACTACCTAGGGATTCAGCCAAGATAAAGGATGCTGCAGGTGCTGAGGTAGTGAACCTGCTGTTGTCTGCTTGCCTTACAGGATAACAAGAAGATGAAGAAGTCCTTAGAGGAGGAACAGAGAGCCCGCAAGGACTTAGAGAAGCTGGTGAGGAAGGTTCTAAAGAATATGAACGACCCTGCCTGGGATGAGACCAATCTATAGGCTGACTTCATTCTCATAGGCTGAAGAGCAGCAGTTCCTGGACAAGGCTGGGGCCCCTGGCCTCCAGCAC
Organism: Mus pahari; assembly: GCF_900095145.1. NCBI lineage: Eukaryota > Metazoa > Chordata > Mammalia > Rodentia > Muridae > Mus > Mus pahari. Next base: position 30,329,690 of record NC_034608.1, read on the forward strand.
AGTGACTTTCAGGACTAAGGAAGGTGGTTACCATCAGGCGAGCAGCAGCGATGAGGCTGTTGCTGAAGTAGCTACAATGTGAGTTATAGACACTGAGGCCTGGGCTGAGTGCGCATATATCTGCCACTTCTCCATGCAGTGACTGACCAGAGTCCTTTGGCTTCTGGACTTGAGTTGAATCTATAAATAGCATACCTGTGTACTCCTTGTAAATACTGGGATCTGAGCACCTACCTGAGATGGGACTGGGCTAACCCTCCTGCTAGGATTTCCTTCTCAGCCTTTCTGGCCACAGGGATCTGAAGTTGTGTTCATGAGGTGTTGGAAGCAGAAAGGTGAAGAGATGCCTGGGCAGCTGTCTGACTTGTGTGCAGCGCAGGCTCCATGGTGCCATCGGGGACAGGCACTCGGGACAGGCACTCGGGCACAGTGAATTTGCGTCTCTGTTCTTAACTGCAGTATTCCAGTCTCGACTATGGCATCATGGGTTCTAGGGAGGGGAAACTGTTACCTGCCTGTGGTGCCTGCCTCTGCTGCCCTGTCCTGTCTGGGCCTTGGTCACAGTGTGCAAAAGTGGGTTAGCCCTGTACATAGATGTGTTATTTATTCCATACTCTCTAGCCGGTGCTGCCGGCCGGGCAGGGTTTGGCTGCAGGCTGTTTCCATCCAGGAGCTCGCTCTGCCTCTGGCCGCAGTCAGCATTGTCCAGGCCACTAAAGCCCTCTTAACCCTAACCTCTGAGCGAGAATAAAGCAATACAAACCCCATGTGGAGCAGCACAGCGGGAGCCCTCACGTGCTGTGCCTGCTCCTGCGCCCTACTTTGCTGCCTCCTCAGGCCCAGGCAGGCCCTGGAAGGCTGGTGGCCTGGGCAAGCGTCCCTGCTTCTGTTAGGCCATGCTTGCCCCTGGTTTGGCAACAGTTACAGTGACCTCAGGAGCTTAGCTGTCCCTTCCTTCCTCCAAAGAGGTTGTTTTCAAGTCAGAGATACTTTCCCTTAGAAAGGTGTTTTGTCTTTAAACACTGAAGAGCAGTGTGTGCTGCTGGGGCCTCAGCACAGCCTCTCCCTAGGATGCGACCCAGCCCCTGCCTGCCCGTCCTATGTGGAGGTTTCTGCGTGGGCGCTTGGAGGCCGTTTTTTACTCTCTCCTTCCACACTCTAGCTGGTTGCAGTGTCTACGGGTTGTGTCTGTCAGGATCCACCAGAGCCTCCCACTCCTGTTAGCTGTAGCTCAGTCCTCAGGGTGAGGAAAGCTGAGGTCTTCCTTTCTTTTTGGTAAGCCCTGTTTTCCAAGCACTCTGCTGACCCAGAAGACACTGCAGCAAAAGGCAGTATATTTGCTGTCACAGCAGGTCTCAACTCAGGAACTACACTCCTTGCAACTCCACTGCTGGCACAGGTGCCTGGGGTTGCTGGGCAGCCCCTCCATCAAGAGGAAGCAAAGACCATGTTCGCCACTGTCCTTGCCACCACCGAGGTTGCCGTCCGTGCCCCAGGACAATTCCTTATAGACCTGCCTTAATGATTCGCTTGGAGTGTTCCCTGAGTATTCCAGTTCCCAGCATCCCTACCCTGGACAGGGTGGCTAGGCTGTCCGCACACCGCCTTGTCTGAGGATCCAGTGTCTTCCAGGCTCTCCAGGGAGCGAGAATCTGCACCCAAGAGCAGTTCTTTTTAAAACCTGCCCTGGTATACACACCCACTTCTCTCTCCCGCGTCTCTGCGCGGGGGGCATTGATACCAACAGCACAGGGCACCTTTCACTGACTCTAAAAGTCCTCCGTGTTCTGTAAGGGATGAGGGGGATCAAGCCATTTCCTGTCGTGTAGATGTGAAGCACTTTCTGTTCTGAACCATGCTGCAGTGTAGCAGCGTCTGATGCTCCACTGTTCTCCTGGAGCTGCTGCCCGTGTGCCCTGTGCACTTCATGCCAACCCCCACTCCCCTGGGACACAACAGGAGACCGCACCAGGGTCGACTGCTCAGTGTGTGTGCTACACCCTTGCAATTATTAAACTCCTTATTTTTCTTATCTCACAAAACGTGTTGCTTCATCTTCCTTGAGACAGTCTCCATGTGCATGTCTTGGCTTTTCAGGTTTGAGAACCCTGATGTGTTGAATGCAGGAAAATATTGTTGAAATTTTCTGGGAGCATTTAAGGATGGTAAAAGTGGGAAACAGAAGTCCTAGGGGTAGTTTCTCTCCCCATTTCACCCCCCTCCCACTCCCATCAAATTGGAATAACAACTGCTGGTAAGATGTGGGCCATTTCCTGGATTAAAACAAAAGGTGGTGTTCTGAAGGAATCTGGGATCACTACAAAAGAAGATTACTGCGAGCTGTTCAGCCAGCCTTTACCTGGTCAGGAGCTGGTCCGAGTCCAGTTAGGAAGTTTGTACCAGATTTCAGAGACACAGCAGCAGCAGGCCTTCCTAGGTTTGAGAGACACACACGTACACACACACACACACACACACACCTTTGTGCCTCAGTGCTTTATGGTCTGCAGCATCTTCTACCAGATTGCTCTTTGGTCATCCAGAACTCCTGCAAGCAGTGGATACAGATGTAGGCCAGACACCCACCACACACTTGGGGGGTCGAGGCGGACCTCAGCCCAAGTCCAGTCAGGAACATGAGCTGGCTTTGGGGCACATAGCTCTTCCTGTTGGGACACAGTGATGATGCTCTGTCTGGAAGGGCTCCATGGCAGTGCAGGACTCGGCTCTGGCAGCCATGTGAAGGGGTACCTGGCCAATCACCATTCAGTTGAGAGAACCCAGACCAAGTCGGAACCTAAAACCTCTTCAAGCAAAAATGACAAGATTTGTGTTATAATTGACCACATGCTCTGGACACGTTTGAACTGGCCTGGTGTGAGACACATTACATCTTTGCTTCTTTTGTAGTGGTTTTAAATTCTAGAAATCCCTACTTTTCGAGGAAATGCTAGCCGCGTGCTAGAACACAAGTCGCAGTCGCCTTCAGGAGATGGGCAGGAGAACCGCTCACCCAGGCAAAAGCTGGGGTGTGCATTTGTACCATCATCTCTTTGCCTAAATAAATCACACTGTCTGGCTCCCCGGCTTCCCCGAGGGATGCAGACAGCTCCGTGGTGTGGGGGCAGTTGCTGTTGTGAAAGCATGCTGGCAAGTAGCCACAGCTCTCAGAGATCCTCAAGAATAGAGTATGGGAGCTCCCCGCTCTCCTGTGTGTATCATGGCCCCTGGCATGTCCTAATGTCACTCTGCACGCATAGGGTTGAGTCTCTTGGTGGTCCTGGGCTTGCAGCAGTCTTCCTGCTTCTGCCTCGCGGGTGCTGGAATTCGTGTGCACATCCTCTTTGGCCTGGGGCTTTTACAGATGTTCATATTCATGCTCCAGGCTGCCCTCAGGTTTGTCATTCCCCCTTCGTCTGCCTCCTGAGTGCTGGAATTAACAGGTGTAAATCTTCAGGGTCACCAGGAGTAGAGGTGTAGGTGCCTTGTAAAACATCTTCTCCGTTCCCATCACTAGAAGCTGTGCTCTAGGCTGCCATGCCGTGGGCTACACAGACATTGTGATTTGTCCCTCTCTGGCTCCCGTCCGTACCTGGGCAGTTCTCACAGATTGGTCCCCAAGTGCAGCACTCATCCCACCGAGGGAAAAGGTGGCTGTGGGTCTGCAGTCAGTCTTTGCACAGCCTCTCAAGCCTCAGGCCTCAAAAGCACATGACTGTTTCTTAGGGTTGGGGTAGACAGGCTGCTCTCTCCAGCCCTCGGGACCAGCTTCTAACGTGGTTTGGGGGAATCTCTTTTTAAAAGACCACAGTAGCCAAGTTGGAGCTCCAGAAGAGCATACGCCACGTAAATGGGCTGGAAGCTTAGTGGAAATCTTTAATGTAATATCCCCATGGCCTGCAGGTTTCTCAGAGCCACAGACCCTGCCCTGTACCTAGCCTTCCCTGTCAGGTCATGGATGGTAAGTGGCTTACAAGACAGAGCTGCTGCCCAGCACAACCATGGTGTCGGGAAGCATGTGAGTCTGGTGATGAGGAATGGCAGGACATGAGGCTTCTCAGACCCTCAGTCCCACTCAACCTGAGTGTATGCTGGGAAGGAGCTGCCACCTTCACAGCCAGGGCCCATTGCTTGCCCACCCACCCCTCCTATCCCCCATTCCTGTCCCCTCCTGTCCTACCTGTCCCATCCCTGACTGCCCCACAGGCTTCCTGCTGCCTGCTGTCCACTCCTGATGGCAGCCAGCCAGTGAGCTGATAAGAAGCAGGACAGCCTCTCAGACTGGTACCCTCCAGGCAGGGTGGCTCAGACTGTCCCTGGAGGACAGGAGCTTGGGTTGCAGTGCAGACCTGTCTGAGGGTCACTGTGAGTGTCCCAGCCCAGGTCCAGGGGTGTTGAAAGCCACGGCCAGCATTCCTGTCCTCCTAGCCCCAAGTGCTGGGAGCCTTGGCTTCCTGTGTGCATGTGCCCTTTTGTTTTTATTAGTGTTTTATGAGATCATGGCTCTCACACTAGTATTTTCCTTGTGTCTTCACCCTCCTCCCCCAACTGCCAGTCTTCTCCCCACCTCCTCTGTTTTTTTTTTCCTTAGATTTATTTAATATTATATGTAAGTACACTGTAGCTGTTTTCAGACACACCAGAAGAGGGCATCAGATCTCATTATGGATGGTTGTGTGCCACCATGGCGTTGCTGGGATTTGAACTCAGGACCTCCGGAAGAGCAGACAGTGCCGAGCCATCTCTCCAGCCCCTCTCCTCTGTCTTGATGTAACGTGTGTACACACAGGTAACCTTGGTTGCACATGTGAGAGAAACCATGGCCTGTTTATCTCTTGGGGTCCTGTCCACTAACATGCTAGTCTCCAGCGCTGTGTCTTCCTGCCAGTGACATAGCTAGCTGCTCCTTGATGGCTGTTCAGACATGGCCTGCTTCCTTCCTTCCTCTGCTAAGGATACCTAGACGGATTCCTTCACTTTGTCACTGTGGATCACACAGCAGGGAACACAGGTGAGCACCCGTGTCTGTGTCGTGTTAACTTACATTCCAGACTCCAGTCATGTCTTACCTGCTCAGAGAACTCAAAATGGATAAACACTTAACACCTTATATTCTGAGATGCAGGTAGAGTGCCATCCTTTCCGGACAAGACTGGGACAGCTCTGGACACCAGCATCCATAGCATGCGACAGAGATGCTTCTGCTCAGCAGCCCCTGGTTGTTACATACTCTGAATCTCTCTGAATTCCCCACTACCCTGCCCCCAGCCTGGCTTTTCTCATCTCTCAGTATGTCCATCCATCTGTCTGTCCATCCGCATTTCCCAGTCTTGCTGGTTCCCAGCACCTGATCCTGAAGCAACACTGGGAACCCCTGTTCTTGAGAAGCCCTGTTCTCAACTCTTCCCCAGCCCATCCTCATGTCCTTCCCTCCCTCCCCTCTGCCCTTGCCCCTCCCCACCTCTCTCAGTGACAGCAGTGGGTGATTGCTTTGTGGAAGTGTAAAGCTCCCTATAATATAGTTGGGGCCTGCTGCTGCTGCCTCCCAGAAGGGACCTGTGGGTGAGGGGCAGGCTAGCTGGCGCATCATTCCCTTCTAAAAGCATTTCCTTTCTAGCTTTTCTTTCAGGGTGCTGTTGGGTAAGGTTTGCACTGGCCTGTTGAGGCTCCTCGGCCATCTGTATTGTGGCCAGTCACAGGCCAGGCCTCAAGATGCCTTTGACAGAATTCACCCTGTTAGGCACTCCTTAAACGGAGACAGTTTTCTCCTCTAAATTACTTTCTGCTGTTTTGGAAGTCCTGAGGGCAGGTGTGTGGAAGGGAGGCCCTGTAATGGTCAGGTGAGCATCAACTGTTGGGGTCACAGCAGATGTAAGTATCAGCCCCCACCACAAGAAACAAATAGGAGTGACCAGGAACAGTTGCATGGACATCCACAGTCACAAATCAAAAGGCATTCACACATCAATACCTTTAGTGATAGCTGGTGGGAGCATGCATGGAGCAACAGCGGGTGCAGGGGGTTTCATAGTAGGTTTCAGATGCTATGAGATTACATCCTTAGCTACCAGCTGTGCGGATGTTAATGGTATATTGATATATTGTAACAGGCTTTACCTGATAGACACAGGTAAATGTTAGGTTTAACCCAGAAGTAGGGCGATGAATGGCTGTTACAGGGTTAAGGCCAACTTTGGATTGTTTGGATGTGGAGCTGTAACATTCCAACTCTTCGCTGCTCTAACCAGCCCCTTAGCTTTGCAGGTTGTGTAACAGGTGTGTGGCTGTCTTCTGGGGCTTAGGGCTTACTGTCAACACGTAGCACGCCAGTGGCCACGGAAATGTGAGCTTCTCTGACTAGAAGAGGGCCTCATTCACCAGGTCCGCCTGGCAAGTGAAGGCAGAAAGGGGGTGCACAGGTCATAGAAACCCCACTGGAACACTCAGTGCTGCCAACGATATTGTTTGTGTAAAAAATGTAAATGTGTGTTAGAAACCATGGTGCAAGATAGAATATTTGTCTAGAGATCAGTATTTCAATAGGCCAGGAGCAAGAGAGTAGATTTTTAGTAATAACAAAAAGCATTAAATAGAAATAAAGTGAAAGATGAAAGACCTAAAGACCGGAAGGTATTGAAGCAATTGCAGTGCAGCAGAGGACGGTGGGAATGAATGGTTTAGGGGTTCTAGACTCCGAGGGTGCTGACTCCTCATCTGTCTCCTGCCATGCCTAGGGAGCCCTGGACTTTGTTTCTGTTCTCAAAGTTCTGCAGATTGTGAGGGGTGGAAATTAGCAAGAATGTGTAAGAACCCTGTGAAGAGTTAATACTGGTCAATACTGGCATGGAGGAGTCTCCCACAAAGGGCAGACATGGGCGACCACCAGACCTGGCCTGAGTAATGACTCAAAGGTGCTCTGTGGGCCCAGCTTCTTTGTTCTGCCTGTGGTACTGTGGGCTGGGAGCAGGCACACACCTTCCCTCAGAACTCACTGGGTGCCCGAGCCCTGGGCTGTTTTGGACCTGGGTCCCTGACTCTGCTGAGCCCAGATGTTCCTGCAGCTCAGTTCTGCCCTATGGCAGGGCTCTGCTCTTGGCGGATTTGAAAAACTGAGAGCAAGGGAGCTTTGTCAGGCAGTTCCTGGTTTCTCTGCCCTCCACACGCAAGACAGTTCCTCCACACCTGGCTGCACTTGCTTCCTCAGTGAGAGCTGTTCAGCAGCTTCACCCCAGGGAGCAGTAGCTCCCAGGGTAATTAATTTCCCTCACATTATGCAGCCACCAGCTTTTAATTCTGTAAAAGTTGCCATGTTTGCAAGAGCTGCTTCTTACACACATCCTCTTGTTTATTAAATGCCAACCATATTTGTTTACAAATATAACAAAGTTAATGAAATACTGCATCTACACTAGCAAGAGATGAGAACACCGGGGCCTCCACAGGCTCCAGAGCCCTGTGCTGGCCTTCAGTGGTGTGCCTCAGGGAGGGTCCCTACATAACATTGCAGTTAGAAAGGGGACCGTCTCCGGCAGCTCACTCCCCAGCCCTGACCCACTTGGGATTCTTGCAACACCTGGAAAATACTGAAACATATGGCAGTTTCCAGCAAGGAGCAAAAGGAAGGTTGTCACTGTTACAGCCCCCTTCCAAGGACATGCTTGCACAGTGATAAGCAGAGGGGACCCACTCTGAGGATGGAGGCATAGGGCTCACAGGGCCTTGTTCCATCTCCTGCAGATAGAGGGGACCTTGTTTTGTTCATGGTTGCACCCTCGTAGTGTCTGCAAAAAACATGCTCCCAGAAAACAAAAGTCACATGGCAAAATTTAAAAATCTGATCCTGTTGCCAAGGTCACCACGCTTGCAGGGCAGAGGGACTTGGACTCTAACTTGAAGCGTCCTGAATGGTACCTTACACAGGGGAGATTTCCCCAGCCCATTGGTGTGCTTGGCCTTCTCTCTCCATACCCAGTCCATAGAATGAGGTGCTGTAACCCTTTTATGACCTTGAGCTTCAAAATGATGTCACAATAAGCAGGGACTGGTTTCCTTCTGTCCACCCCAACCTCCAGCTACTTGTGAGCCATAGACAAGAGGCAGAGGTAGCCAGTTCGTGGCTTAACCAAAACATTGGTCCTACTTAGAGGCTACCAGAGAGCCAGTACAGAGAACTCAGCTCTGGAACTGATGGACAGGTTGGTGGCCACCCCCTCTACCCTGAGGCCAGGAGAAGCCCTCAATACACCCCAAAGATGGCCACCCTGCCACCCTGTGCTGAGGTGTCCTGGCCTGTCTTCGGGTGTGAATACTGTGAGGCCCCCGTGTCCTGAGGTGGCCTAGGCTGTCTTTCAGATGTACAAGTCCTGTACTCCCTGTGCTGAGGTGTCCTGTCTTCCAGGCATATTTGATCCCTGTATCCCGGTCAGCTGCTACCATGAAATACACCAAAGAAATCAAGAGGTCCCCACCACATCTCCTGAAGAAGTTTGCAGGTAACATGGAAGAGGCTGTTGGGGCTGTGTTTGCATGGAGAGTTTGCCTGTCCGTGCCTCTGGCTTATCTGATCAAGGAAAGCAGGGACATGTGTTTCCAGGTAACCCCATGGGGCCACCTTGAGCTCTGAATCTTGAGCCACTACAGAGCAGCTCCTCAGGATTTCTCACACCAGCTCAAGAAACAACAGGGAGTCCCAGGGTTTTCGGTCACTTTAAAGCTTTCATCTCAGAAGTGGCTTTTATTAGAATAAGTTCTTTTTTTACGACAAGGAAGCACACTTTGCTTCCCCACTAGGTATGTAAGCAGGCATTAGACACTTGACCTTGGGTGTGGAAGCTGTGCAAAAATATGATTTTCTCAAAGGCACGTTGACTGTGCACGGTATAATAGCATTTACTTTAAGTCAGGCAGGAGAACCTTCTAGAATTGCATGCTTCCCAAGAGGGAGCCTCAGACCACTGGGGACTCATGAGAAGGAACTGTCACCTTCCCTCCCAAATCTCACTGTTTGAAACTTCCTTTTCTCTCTCTCTCTCTCTCTCTCTCCTTAATGGAGCATGTATTTATGCCATATGACATGGAGGAGCAGAGAAGAAATGTGTTCATCTTTTCTTTGTCTCCCTTGGAAGGCAGGCCAGGCGCGTTTCTATGGGATTCCCTGAAAGAAAGCCAACTTCTCCCTAGAGGCTGGGAGTGGGAGGGGAGGCTCAGCCACTGGGGTTGGGGAGGCACTAGGTCATGCTGGGGCCAGACACCTCCACAGGCTGAAGACTCTGAAAGGGACTGATTTCGATATCTGATTCAGAACAAGCAAGCCACGCTGGAGATGTAGGCAGACTGGAGCCGCAGAGAGCAGCAGAAACTGCTGCGCCAAATCAGAGCGGTTGCTCCGTACATTTGGCTGGGATCCAGCGGCTCTGTCGTCTGCCACTGGGAGAGCAGTAGCTATAACAAAGGGTGGAGGAACTCTGTCCTTAAGGTCCTTGTGTGCAGCCTCTTGGTCTCCGTCTACAGCCAGGAGCCCTGGGGAACTGTCTTCATGGGGTGGGATCAGTACCCACCTACCTCTGCAAGAGGTTCCTGGGAGCTGTTGGACACTGGCCCTGAAAACCTAAGCTTGGAGCTGGGACACCCCACTGCAGGTTTCAGGGGGCAGCTGAGAGGAGACCTCAGGATACAGGTAAGCTGTGTCCTGGGGCTGGAGGCTGTCTTAGGGGTGCATAATGTATCTAGGAACTGCTGAGCTGCAACCCTGGGGCATGAAATGATTCTCTGCTTGGTGTCCAGATTTCCTGGTGTTCCCAAGCTGTGGACCAATGCTTTGCCTCTCTGCTGGCCTTCTAGGGGCCACACTCCTATTGTCCCTTTGAGCCTCAAAGGCTTGTTGGGAAAATGTAGAGATCAAGCTATGTTTTCTTCCTACAATGTCAGAATTTTTTGGATAACAATGCATTCACATTTCAACAGCTTTTTTGGCAGACTTGGTCTGGCCCATTCACTTTCCTGGCCAACTGAGCACAGGTTCTTAAAGTTCAGTTGTAACTGTTAATATCAGTCTTCAGATTGCACATCACACAGTAAAACACCTCTGTAGATATATGATATATTAATATTTATTATATATTAACATTAATTTTATTAATTATATAATAAATTATGTATAAATAATAAATGCATTAATGTAATATATATAATGATTATGTGTGTGTATATATGTATGTGTGTATATATATATGTATGTGTATATATAATATGTACATATATATACACACACACACATATATATATATATATATATATATATATATATATATATATATATACACACATGTATATATACATTACAGAAGGGAACAACACAGGGCTACACAGGGCTCAGGAGAGTCCAAGGACTTCCAAAGAGAGACAAGAGCAGAATCTGGGGGTACTGATAGAGATACAGAGGCTTGGGGTCAGGGTAGAGTTGAGCTACAGCAGCAGAGTTGAGTTGCGGGCACAGGTATGGTGGAGACTGGAACAGCGAAAGGTGACACTGAACGGTGCACTGACAGTTGAGATGACATCATCGGTCAACACCCAGCCGAGCCAAAGCCCCTGAGACCTCTGGAGTTCTCTGTTGGTCCAGATGCACACTGGGGTGGCCAGGAAACAGGTCAGTGGGTCTGCAGCTACCACAGGGTCCTTGAATGGTCCATGTGAGGGAGTTACACCTTCCCTGTGGTGTGTCCAGTAAGTTCTTGGTCTGATCTTAAGAGCATCCATACATCACTTTCATCCTGATTTCTTTCCATAGTCTGTGCATGTAACACCCTGGACACATCTCATTTATTTTGAAAAACTGTACAGGACAGTGTCCTTTCTACTTTTAGAGGTAAGTCCCACCTGGGTGGCTCCTGTCACCTGGTGCTGCTCTCACCCAGATTCACAGTCTTCCTTCATCCTCAACGTGGAGTCTCTCGGGGCAGGGCAAAACCTGAAGAGCTTTGTCACTGCTTTATGAGATGGAGCAACCCAGAGAAGAACAGAGCCTGCTGTCCACCCATGTGGAGGCACAAAGGCTGCTAGGACACCTGGCAGGGCAGGACCCAGCTAGTCCACGCCGGCCCTGTTAAATGTTCTTCCAGACCCTTGTTCTGCCTGGCCTCCTGCCTGTCTCTCACAAAGCATCTGAGAGGGACCCATGGATGCCAAGTAGGCATGGGCTAGCCAGCTCTTAAACCGCCCTGTCATGAGAGACCTTTGTGATCTTCCCTACCTGAGTGTTGGGGACCTAATTTGGGTCCCTACAAGATATTCATTCACCTTTAGCCTCGGAGCCATCTCTCCAGTGCCAACTTTTGTCTTTTGGATTCAGCTTCTAAATTCAGGAGTGATCCTCAACCCACTCTGCTAGCTAAAGCTCAGGCTGTACCTCAGTGTGCACATTGCACGGAGTGACCTGGCCACCCCAGGGAATCATGTGTTAGCCCTCTCGGATGCCCAGGGGGAGCCCATGCCTGGCTTGTCACGGCTAAGATGCCTTATCACCCTGATCCTCAGCCGCCTTTGTATTATGCTTGGTAATTAACTATATTATTTTGTTCAGAAATTTAATTCTCATCCTCGTTTCAAAGCAGGAGTTTCATAATGAATATGGAATTAACAGAACCTCGGTTCAATCTGGCAGACTCCCAGTGCACCCCACCCCCATCCCGCCTTGTTTTCTGCCAAGTCAGTGCTGTGTCTGTGCCTTGCAGTATGTGACATCCCTCTGTATAACATCTGTGACTACAATGTCACCAGGGACCACTGCAGGAGGCTCAACTGCTGTTTCTACAAGGGCGTCTGCTACGAGAAAGCTGTTCCCAGTGAGTGATCCAACCCTGGTCCTTGTCCGTTGTTTGTGTCACCACAACCTCACACACCTCTGCTCTGTGTGGAGTGGGAGGGGCTTCTCTCCACAATCCTTCCTGGAAAAGACTGGGATCATGAAGGCTGGGTGTGGGAATGTCCCTTCCAAGACAGCTGCTGGACAGGGTGCTGCTGGCTGCAGCCAGCTAGAGTCTGATTGGGCCAGGCTGGTGGTGTCTTAGCCAAGGACTGTGGGGACAACTGAGGGACACGATAGGACTGGGTTTCTCCTGAGGTCATTTTAGCACCACACTAGAACACAATGCAGTCCTGAGGTCAGGCTTGGGCTCTCTGAGGAGCTGCAGGGCTGGCTGCCTTGCTCCTGCAGAGCCATGTCTAGACATCCAGGTATCTGTGAGGAGTGGGAAGGGACAGAAGAAGCATTGAGAACCAGGTTGTTGTAGTGAAGGGCTGGGACCATTCTGCCTCTGGATATGTTTTCCCATGTCAGGACTTGGGCCTTCTGAATTTCTAGGATTTTCTAAAGCACCACCTCCGAACCTTCATTAAATTTCACTTGGAGGCCCATATATGTCCTCACTTTCAGAAGGATAATTATGGAAGCTGTGTGGGATGCATCCACTCTTAATTTCCATCAGAGAACAGAGGTAAACACTCCCAAGCCAGGAAAGACCAACTGGCCACGCTGTAGGTGGGAACCCTTGCTGTGCTGGCCTCCAGCCCCTGTCCCCCTGCACAGTGCTAAATGCTCTTGGGCCTCTCCTTCCCTCTTGTTCGTCTTACTAAATCCCCAGCTAGAGTGCATTCTTCCACACAGCACCATGTTCCCTTCCCTGGGCATGTACATGGCTTTGGAAGTCAGGGAATTAATGATCAGTGTGACCTACCAGATACGCCACCCCACACCAGGAAGAGCTGGAGACAGACAGACAGGGCCCACACTTTCTTATGTCAGTGTCATGGAGACTGGGCATTTAGGCCTCTGACAGTGACCAAAGAGGTCACAATGGACACACCATCAGTGCAAGGACTCTCTACTGACAGCATCTCTTTAGGTATTGACTTTAGAAGGCTCAGGGCCCTTCTCACTCTAGGGGAGGAGTGACCCTTGCATACCAGGACCCATTTCTGCCTTCTGGCAGAAACAATCAGAGCTGGTGTCTTTTTAATTTCTATTGAGAAGAAATGGTCATTCTATAAAATTCATCTTTTCCCCTATGCTGGCTATAGATCCCAGGGCTCATGTGTTCTAGGCGAATGCCTGACCTAACATCCACCCTGAGAGCGCAGTTCTGTGGGTCTTAGTGTGTTCACAGAGTCAGACAGCTTTTAACACTGTCCGGCCTGAGGATGCCTCGTCACCCCTGCTAACACTCACCCTTCAATTCCTCCACTGGCCCCCCCCCCACGGATTTATCTATGAGTTCACCTGTTCTTCATACCAGTGGAAGCACACAGTGTGGGGTTCCTTCACAGGTGTGATTTCCTCCCCTAATACCCCCTCTCGGGAGGGGTGGGAGGGGGTGCGATGGTGGGTGTGCCTGTGGAGGCTACATGTCAGTCTTACTCATAACCACACACACACACACACACACACACACACACACACACACACACACACTGAGTTATCTCTGTGTGTGCACACATCTGTTTGCATGTGCACATGTACATGTGGGGCCCTGTAGAGGCCAGAAAAGGTTGTTAATCCCCTGGAGCTGGTATTAATAGGTGGTTTCGAGACACCTGACCTGGGTGCTGGGAACCACATTTGGGTTTTCTCTTAGAGTAGCACGCACTCATTTTTTTGAAAACAATTTTTAATTTTTTAAATATAAATTTCCCCTTTCCTCCCCTCCCTCCAGCCTCTCCCATGTTACTCCTTGCTTTTCTTCAAATTCATGACCTCTTTTTCTTTCATCATTATCACACACATAGGCATACAGACAGACACACACATTCCTAGATATATAACGACAAGTGGTCATTCCCCGCAGAGTCGAGTCCGTGGATGTGACTTGGGAGTGACCACTGTGCACTAGAGAGTTAGTCTGGGGATTCTCCCCTGGAGAAGATGACTTCTCTTCCCCTCCGTGCTCCCATCCCTCAGCCGCTATGGGTCCCATGAGATGTTACCCACATTAGCATGTCTGGTGGCAATGCCTCTGTTCAGAGCATGTTTGGGCAGCCACCTTGGTGAGGTTTCATGGTTGTATTGGCTAGTTGTGTGTCAATTTGACGCAAGCTGGAGTTATCACAGAGAAAGGAGCTTCAGTTGGGGAAATGCCTCCATGAGATCCAGCTGTAAGGTATTTTCTCAATTAGTGATCAAGCGGAGAGGGCTCCTTATGGGTGGGACCATCCCTGGGCTGGTAGTCTTGGGTTCTATAAGAGAGCAGGCTGAACAAGCCAGGGGAAGCAAGCCAGTAAGGAACATCCCTCCATGGCCTCTGTATCAACTCCTGCTTCCTGACCTGCTTGAGTTCCAGTCCTGACTTCCTTTAGTGATGAACAGCAATGTGGAAAGTGTAAGCTGAATAAACCCTTTCCTCCCCAACTTGCTTCTTGGTCATGATGTTTGTGCAGGAATAGAAACCCTGACTAAAACAATGGGTGTCACTTTGACATGTCTAGGAGAGACAGTCACCATGCAGTTCCCTGTTCCTCTGATGCCTCCTTTCCCATCATGATCTCTAAGCCTTGGGTCGAGGACTTGTGTTGTAGAAGGCACGGTTGGGGCTCAGTGCCGTGTGGTCACTTGCTCTCTGCGTTCTGATCGGTTGTGGGTTTCTGTGTTCTTGAGCCAAGTTGCATTAAAAAAAAAATGAACTGATGTGTTTGTCAGAGGAACTTCTGAGACAAGAGAGCAGTGAGCTCAGTGCTGACAGAACAAGTGTAATAGTTAAAGAGGTCAGCTCCACTCGGGAGACACCTGTGTGGCACTGGGACAGTAGCAATGGTGTCCTGAAGGCCCTACCCATTAGAGGTGCAATGCAGTGAAGATCCAAATTCATTTGAAAGAAGAAAGTCTAAAATAGGTTCCCTTAAAGGCAAGAGCCCAGGGAAATGTTTTCCTCAGAGTCAGCACGAAAAAGCTGATACGGCTATGGTACAAGGGGAGGGGGGAGGTAACAGCTTGAGCTGGCAGAAGAACTTGGCAGCATCAGCCACATGGTGTTGGCTTTGCAGGCAAAGCTTAAGTTACAGTGGACACCCTAGGATAGTGGAGATGCCAGAATTGCGGGACCAAGGAAAGCTCTAGACATGGCGTGGAAGTAGCCTAAGAGAGAGGCTATGTGTGTTTTGGGGTGGCATAACTGGAGGATAAGGCTTTCTGAGCCTCCTAGAACCAGCCAGTTGCATTATGAGTCTCAGATGCTGCACATGAAGTTGCAAGATTTGTGTTTGCCTTGCTGGCATTTCATCTTGGTTAGGCCTAGTCATTCTTCCATTTCAGAAAGGAACTATTTATTCTGTACAACATTTATTATGTACAACGTTGTTGTATGTTGGAAGTATATAACTAGTTATTATTATTATTATTATTATTATTATTATTATTATTATTATTATTATTTACTTTATAGGACCTCACAGTTGAGAGATTGCCTTGAACATGAAATGAAACATGGGCTTTATTTAGATGTTAAGCTGCTGTAATTGTTAAAGACCTTGGGGCCTTTTGAAGTTGGACTGTATTTTGCATTCTGAGGTGAACATGAGACTTTGGGGATAAGAGGCAGAGGTGATGATCTAGGGTGATGTGTTTGAGTCTCAAGTTTAACAAGTGCAATTGTGACAGGCCACCCAGTTGTCAACTTGATGGGCTCAAGGATCATCTGGGTGACAGCATTTGGGTGCCTTTGGGGGTCATTTTGATTACATCAAGTGAGACGGGGAGACTTGTCCATGGTGGGTGGCATTGTTCCCCAGGGTGGGATCCTAGACCGTGGGACAGTGACAGCGAGCTGAACCCAGGCATTCATCTCTCTCTGCTTCCTGGATGTATTCGCAGCAGCATGACCAGCTAGCTCTGCCTTCTTGACCTCCACACCGTGATGGACGGCAACCTTGAGCTATGAGCTGAAATAAATCCTTCCTAAGTTGCGTAGTCAGGGTGTTTTATCACAGCAACAGGGAAGTGACTGACAGCCCTTCCGCAACTGTGTCTGGAAAGTTCTACATTCAGAGCTCTCGAGATGTAGGAGGAATGAGCTTCCAGGAGACATTTAAGAGGAGCTTTCAGCCACTTCCACGTGCGCATGGGAGGCACACTCAGTTTATGGTCTGAGCCAAGAGCTGGGCTAATCACCTCAGTTGCTACATACCCCGTGAAATTGAATCCCAACAGAGGGACCTGAGGAGCTGGGACCTCAAGGCAGACCCACTCTTTAGAGATGGATCTAGGCAACCATTACCTTGTAATCTGCTGTGTCCTTTGGATAGCCTTCCGGTAGATTTTAAGAAGATGCTAGCAATGTTGTGAGTGTGTGTGCCAGCCATTGATTACACTAGGTCCAGAATCAGTCACTCTGTTGAGATCAAGCCTTGGCCCCTGAAGCCAGAAAACAGCACAGAGTCTCAGGAGCTTCTGTTTAGCAAGGGATCACAATAATATGTCATGGCCACAGATACTGACCCTCTGGCCATCTTCCCCCTATTTGTAAACACGTGTGTGGGCGCTACTTTTTCTTAACTTCTGACATTTTTCGTGTTAAGAGGTGGGGCCATCTGTAGGAAGATTCTGGGCAGTGAGCCCTACATTTGGGTTCTCACTGTGCCCTCAAATTATTTTTCATTTCTTTGACATCTTTCTCATTCAAGGCAGCAAATGAACCTTTGTGCCGTGTAAGTTGTAGGATTCAGTGACAGGGTATTATGAATTCTTTGTGTGTATAATTCCATGTTATGAAAACCTTTCACCAACTTCTTAAATAGGCTGGTTTGAAGTGCACATTGTGTTATGGCATAATCTGTATTATTAAGAATATGAACTTGGGGAATTAGCATTAGATATTTCAAAAAGGAACCAGGAGCTAGAAGGGAAAGACTTGCCTTCGTTCTCCAGTCTTGATTTAGGGTACATTATTTAATATGTCATTTCTTCTAAGTATTTGACTTCAGTTTCTTCATGGGACTTGCTGAGATGATTTCAGAACTTTTGTTAACTCTGCTGGGGAGACATTACCCTTGGGAAAATAACCCTTTCTTCTGTCTGGGGAAGAGCAGTCACAATATATGACTCGTGACAAACCACACATGCGGCTTCTCACAGCCGGATACTATGCAGAGGGAGACACTGAGTCCCAGCTCTTGCTTTTGTTAGCTTGACAACAGGATTGAGAGAATACACAGCCGCATATGGAAGGTGCTGATACTAAACCATGAAAATATTATATGTGCGAGGCTCAGGTATGGTTCTGATTTTATCACTCTGGGATTCAAGGACTTGTGGGGGTTTACCTGAAAGCCCCTAGCTCAGCCATGAACACATCTCCTGTCATTTGAGTCTGTGTGCTCCACATCAGGAACAGGGGCTCCTCATGGCACACTTTGTCCTGTATCACTTTATGCTGTACTAAGTTGCTCCCAAAGTTCAGTGGCTTCACTGGGACTGCGATTGGATGCTACATCAAACACATCAGCCAGGTTTATGTCACCACAGTCTCTGTCAGTTGGGAGGCTCTGCTTCTGGTGAGACTGGAATAGCCAGTTTTGGGTGTCTGCCTTAGAACTCACATCAGTATGAGATGGAAAGACTTGTGCTGACATCATGAGCTGCTGGGTTAAACCCTCATTCAGCAATCAGCTCCTGCTCTCCTATAAGGGATCCCATAGTTCTGCCTCCTTCTAGAGAACTCAAATTAGTCCAGAGCTCATGGATCTTGTTAGAATCCTGCCCATTGCCTAGGGGCAACTTGTTATTTAGCTGTGCTGTGACTTGAACTCTGGCTGCCCAAAACATGATCTTTGGGGCTGGTGTATGTGGTCTATCTTGTCAAGGGAGTTGTTTTAGTTTTCCTTTTGTTCCTGTGACAGAACATGCTGACCAAAAGCAACTTGTGAGAGGAATATTTGGCTTTCTCTTCCAGGTCACAGACCCAGGAAACTCACGACAGGAACCCGGAGTCGGGAATCATGTAGGGATATTGCTTGCTGGCTCACTCAGGCTTATACTCAACTAGCTTCTTTATATAGGCCGGGAAACTTGCGTAGGGGATGGTACCACCTACAGTGGACTATGCTCCCTTCTATCAGTTAACAATCAAGAAAATCTCTCACAGTCATGCTTATACCAACTTGATAGTGACATGAAGACTCATGATATGACATGAAGAGTCATGATAGACTCATGACTGAGTCTTCTTGATAGTAGACTCAGTAGAGACTTCTTTTTTGGTGATTCTAATCTGTCAAGTTGACAGCTAACTAGGACAGTCCACCTCTTCTCAAATGGACACACATACACAATACTTTAAGCCACAGTTTTTTTTTTATTTTTGTCCCAAAGATCTATGGTGATATTAGAATATAAAACACAGTCCAGCTGGGCAGTGGTGGTGCATGCCTTTAATCCTAGCACTTGGGAGGCAGAGGCAGGTGGATTTCTGAGTTCGGGGTCAGCCTGGTCTACAGAGTGAGTTCCAGGACAGCCAGGGCTATACAGAGAAACCCTGTCTCAAAAAAAACAAACAAACAAAAACAAAAACAAACAAAAAACTAAAAACCACAGTCCAACATAAAAGTCCCATGGTGTTTAAATATTTCACCACTTACAAAGTCCAAGGGCTCTGGGTTGGAGAGGTGGCTCAGTGTTTAAGAGCACTTGCTGCTCTTTCAGAAGACTCAGGATCCGTATCCAGCACTCATGAGGTGGCTCACAACTGTCTGTAGCTCCAGTTCTAGGGAACCCAATACCCTCTTTCTGACTTCAATAGTCACTGAGTATGTGCTCAGTACACACACACACACACACACACACATACTTGTAGGCAGAGCACTTATAAAAAATTTTAAAAGAATCCTAGATTTCTTAACGACTCAGATCTCTTAACTGTGGACTTCTGTAAAATAAAAAACAAGTTAAATACGTCTTATTCCAAAAGAACCATGACATAGGAACACTCAAACTTAAGCAGAACCAAGATCAAGATTCTGTAGTTCAATGTTTGGCATCTACCAAAAGATTATTTGTGATCTTTCAGCTTCAAAGGCTTTGGGCAGCCACACCTTCTTAGCTCTGTCATCTTCAGATTATGCAGGTTGTCTTGTATGCTCAGTCCAGCTACACTTCACACTTGCTGCTGTTCTTGGTGGACATCAAATTGTCCTGGTATCTCCAGTATCCTGGGGGCTTCACTGTAACTGATGCACCTTCAGCCTTGGCCTCTCATCTTCTCTTCAGGGATTCTGACCCAGCCACATGGTACCAGACCTCAGCTGCTTTCCCTCAATCCCTCAATCTTACATCTTTCATGCCCTCAAAACAGTATGAATGTGGGTGACTTTTACACATTGCCAAGTTTATCCTCCAGCATGAGATGTGGTCTTGGCCTTCTTAGATGATAATGTCTAAGTGTTGACTTGGAGGAAATACTTTCTATGGCCCCACAAAACAAGGGACATTGTTACCTCAATGGTGCCAATCTCATTAATCACCAATGATTTCCAGCCTTAGCCTGACCAGCAATCACAGATTCTCAATTCAAATTTTCTTACACATAGTGTCTATGAAGTGTTTGAAACCTCACAAGTCAGGTTTTCACTGCGTTATTCTCAGCATTATTTTCCAAGCTCCCACAACAACAGCTCATTAAGCTCTGAACACTGATGGATTTTGTAAGCCAAAGTTCCAAAACCACCTAGAATCCTCCAACAAACTAGTCCAAAGACATAAATAATTACATGGTCAGGTTCATTACAACAACATACTATTTAAGTAGTCCTGGTACCAGTTTCTATTCTAGTGTCCTTTCTATGGATGTGATAAAACATATTTTCCAAAAGCAACTTAAGGAAGTAAAGGGTTAATCTGGCTTACACTTCCATCATTTGGAGAAGTCAAGGCAGGAACGTAGAGGCTGGAACTATGGAAGAATACTGCTTGTTGACTCATTCAGACTTACCCACAGCTAGCTTCCTTACACAGCCCAGGACCACTTGCCTAGTAAATAGATCCACCCATGGTTGCTGGGCCCACAGACTACCTTGATAAAGGCAGTCAGTCAGTTGAGACTCTTGCTTTAGATGAGTCTAGGCTAAGCAAGTTGATGGTTAATGCTAACTAGGATAAGAGTCTTTGTAGATGTGATTAGTAAAGAGGCTGTCACAGTGGAGCAAGATGACCCCAACAGGCCCTATGTCTTCAAAGACAAAAGACACAGATACACAGAGGAGCCAAAGATCACCAGAAACCATCAGAAGCCATAATGAAATAGACAGGATTCTCAGAGCCTTCAGGTCCGGGAGCTGCCTTGATTGTTACTCATGTTTCTGGACCTGTATAGCAACAAACATCTGCTATTCTAAGGCCCCTGTTGCAGAAATGTCCTTGAAGGATATCACATCCAGCAGAGTCGGGTTTTTCTTTTCCTGTCTGGTTAGGGACACCTAAAAGTCATTCAGAGGGGGGCAAGGGTAGGGGGCTTGAATGGAGTTGTATCCTTTGGGTCGGATGTTACCGGCAAGATAGTTTTTTTCCCTTGAGTGAATGAAAATGGGATAGGGAAGAATGTAATAATTAAAGCGTTGTATAGTGTGACTGTTGTGCCCACATGAGCTTCAGACTTTGGCCTCACACAACCCTGTGAAGGCAAGTATGGTGGGAGCTAGAGCCTCTTCCTGACTGTGAGACTTTATAACATTGACTCCCCCTGTGGAGACATGGTGGGCTCAAGAGCCCAGAGACATTGAATGTTCTCTTACTGTGTATCCTGATCCAGTGGGCTAACAGATGGGCAGGATGACAGTGTGCTGCACTGGGCCACACTGGACCCCTCTGGGTGGGACTGGGATCCCCCTCCTGACTACTCTGGGTCCAGATTCTAAGCCAGGGCTTGTCTCCCAGTTCATGTACAGGTGTTCATCGCCCTGATTGGGTTCGTGGCAGGGACCTTCATCATTGCCGTCATTTATAGGTGGGTGCTTTGAATTCTGTGTGGGAGGAGGAATGGTCTCAAGCATAAGATCCCTGTTGCCTCCCTCATGCATCTGCTGCTGTTCTGGGAACAGCTCCCCTTAGTGATAAAAGTTGAGTCCCCAGCATTCGCTGGATGTCTGAGACCCCAAGGGCACTGTTTAGTGCAATGGCTTTGTCAGCCTCTGCAGTCCTGGGTCCTGGGTCCTGGGACCATCTTCTGCTATGTGATGGTGATTAAAAAACAGCACCCAGGAGGTCCCATGGATGGTGCTAGGGGTTCTCCTTTGTCCTTCAGCACTGTTGTAACAAAAATGACTAAAGAGGATGGGTTTATTTCCACTTGGCCTGAAGGATGATGCTGCCAACTGTTAAGGTTGGTTTTGCCACCCTGATGAATCTAGTCATGAGGCTCTGTCAGACATTTTCTGTGGGTTGTTGACTCCGTGATTCTGGATCCTGCCAAGTTGATAACACTAACCACCACAAACCCCACACAATGCTCGAAACCCTGGGCTGAGCAACTCTGTGTACTGTGTGTGACATGCCAGTGTTTGGGACACACTCAGAGGGATACCCTTCCTGTCATTGTCCTGGAGATAGTTAAGACCACATAGCTCGGGTCTGTCTGTCAAGGAGGGCTGGTGTTCAATTCGGCATCCAGCTCTGGTGTGCCTGCTGCTCTTAAAGCTCTGTCCTGTGATTGGCACAAAGCCGTAGAGAGGATTTTTATTCCTCCCCGAGCACCTGCTCCAGCCTTCCATGTGGCCAACACAGCCTGTTTTGTAGCACAGTGTACACTTTCTTCCTGGGTTTTGCCATCGAGAGATGGAGCTGAAACCACAGAGCAAAGCATGTGGGTCTCATTCCAGAGCCTGTGTATGGAGCACGGAGCAGGAGGCATTCAGGGCCAGGAGCGTCTGTCTCCTAGGGGCTTGACTGTTGACCAAGCCTTTCTTCCTCAGGGTCATACAGGGGACTAAAAAAGAGAAGAAACCATTACCCCCAGAGGAACCTAAGAAATCTGTTGAAATACTGAAGTCTCCCACTCCAGAACCCACTCCAGAACCCATTCCAGAACCCATTCCAGAACCCATTCCAGAACCTCCCCCTCCCATCAAGAAGACTGAGAGCCCAGTAGAAGGTAGGCTGGTGTGAATGTCGTCTGTCTCTACTCTGGTGGCTCTTCCCTTTGCACATGCTCACTGTTTCTGATGGCTCTTAACAGGAATGGCCAACACTGTTTTAGGCTGGGCAGGATTCCAATGTTCCCAACTGTGGAGGGCCGGGTCCAAAAGAGGACTCCTTCCTTGACAACTTGCTTGTCTGGGTCAGTGTGTATCCTGGAGACACTCCAGTAACACCTTCAGGTTTATCTGTGTCCTCCCCTGGGGCCACTGCAGGGTGAGTGTGGCCGCTGCTGGTGAGGCAATGTCTGAAGTGATGGTAGCTCACTGCCTGCTCTGGCCTACTCGAGGCAAAGCCACTTTGTAGCTGTCACAGAGAACTGGGTACACCTGAAAGGGACACTGGGAATGAAAAAGGACGGGTGGGTGAAAGAAGAATGAAGCCAAGACAAAGGTTTCTGATCAAGGCTCAAAGTTTGATTTTCAGCTTTGCGTTTATAAAGGGGAAACCCGAAGACCCATCTCGCCCCCCCCCCCCAGGCAGGGTTTCTGTGTGTATCCCTGGCAGTCCTGGAACTCACTCTGTAGACCAGGCTGGCCTTGAACTCAGCAATCTGCCTGCTTCTGCCTCCCAAGTGCTGGGATTAATGTCATGTGCCACCACTGCCCAGTTCAAAGCTCCATCCTTTGTTTCAGCTGGATGTTGCTTATGGATGAAATCTAAACCAGCGAGGGATCAGCCCCAGAAGGAAACTGCAGGTGAGGGACTTCCCCCTAGGTCTGAAGACTGCAGGTTGGCTAGGTCTGTGGAAGACTGACTGTGGCAAACAATTAAGGTCTGTTTAGCCTGCTCAAGGCTGGGGGAAGGGCACGTTACTTGATTGTCAGTGACTCCCAGGGGGCTGTACAGACCTCTTGCTGCTTTCCTGGCCCAGAACAAGGCTGGGTTAGAGAAAAGGATGTCCCAGAGGTGGCATCTTGTTGTGGGATGTGGGATGGAAAGATATTTCTGACCCTCACCCTCATACACTTGGCTTCATGAAAGCCCCCCCCCCCCACACCCAGGGTAAGTGGGACTGGAAGAGCCTTCCCCGTTAGTCTGTGGATCTAAGGCTGCCTGCAGGACACAGGTTCATCTATTCCTTGGCGCCTTCTGAGGACATGACGACCTCCTGCTGAGGCTTTAGTCCTTGGGATGTGTTGGGAAACAATGGCCATACAGCTGGCTTCTGGGAAAATGCTTGTCACGGGTTCGTTTTATTCCGAACCCTTGTTAAGATCTCCTGAGTGCTGCGCATCTCATCAGAGAAACACTCACATTTTTCCCCTGTCATCTAGCCCCAGAACCGCCCTCAAA
This sequence comes from Mus pahari, assembly GCF_900095145.1. Taxonomy (NCBI): domain Eukaryota; kingdom Metazoa; phylum Chordata; class Mammalia; order Rodentia; family Muridae; genus Mus; species Mus pahari. The sequence goes on from NC_034608.1 coordinate 30,353,154, forward strand.
CCCAGAGGAAAAGAAAGACATCAGTGGCAGTGCCGCACCCCAGGCAGCGCCTTGAATGTGTGCAACAGAGAGACCGTCTGTGATGAAAAATAAAGACATTTCCTAAGTGTTGCTTCTTGCTCGCTCCTGCCCCATCCCTGACCATGCTTCCACTTAGGAGACAGAGCGTGCCTTTGGGTGCAGGCAGGAACTCAGATTGATTTCTACAGCTTTGCCTGCCATTAATACTGAGACCACGAGGCAAGAACACTGTCCTAACACCGACAGGCCACATAGTCCCTGTCTTAGTCAGGTTTCTGTTCCTGTACAAAAATATCATGACCAAGAAGCAGTTGGAGAGGAAAGGGTTTATTCAGCTTACACCTCTACATTGCTGTTCATTACCAAAGGAAGTCAGGACAGGAACTCACACAGGACAGCAACTTGGAGGCAGGAGCTGATGCAGAGGCCATGGAGGGATGTTCCTTACTGGCTTGCTTCCCCTGCCTTGCTCAGCCCACTTTCTTATAGAACCCAGGACTACCAGGCCAGGGATGGCTCCACCCACAATGGGCTGGGCCCCCTCCCACCCTTGATCACTAATTGAGAAAATGCCTTACAGCTAGATCTCATGGAGACATTTCCCAAGGAAGGCTTCTTTCTCTGTGATACCTCCAGCTTGTGTCAAGTTGACACACAAAACCAGCCAGTACAGACCCCCTTTTCAGAAGAAAGAGCAGGGTTGTCACACAGATTCAGGAAGTCCATGATGTGCCAGTAGAAGCCTTCTAAGGAGCAGAGGACTGACTCTTCAGAGAAGGAGGCCATCCTACCATGGATGTTCCAACCATCTGTAGCTGTCTCCACCCTAAAGGCACCCAGTCTTCCCTGATGCCTCACCTTGTGGTGAGAGCTTCCACAGACAGCACAGACAGCCAGGGGCCCAGAATGGGAGGCTTAGAGCACCCATTGAATACTTTAATGGGGTGGCTGGCTAGGAAGCCCTTTGTCTTGGGCACTGGGCTCTTCCCTTTGGAAATGAGCAGTGTCTATACAGCTAGGGCTCTGAAGAGATGTACATGGGGTGGACGAGACTCAGGTTCCTGCCACTTGGGTGAAAGGTTAGGATGAACCCCCACCCAGAGACCCTCAGGTGTGTCTCAGTGATGCTGCTTCTATGCTGTGGGTACGGTGACTCCCCCTCCAGCCCCCAGCCCCATAGACGCTTCTGTGGGGCTGAGGCAGGTGGATTTTCATTAGCTCTGTAATTCCCACTGGCGTCTGGTTGGTCTTATCTCTTAGGTTTCTATCATGTTTTTGGAAAAGGGATACATATTCTAGACCTTGCCTATCTCAGGGCCTCTGACTCTGCTATAGCACAAAGATGGACACAGACAAGCACACCGATGGTGTGTCAAGACCCAGTGGCTCTGCTGGGAATGCAGGCGGTAGGTTGGACTTGGGTGGAAGCCTAGGTATTAGCATGCTTTTGGAGGCTGGTGATGTGCGAAGCTGAGGTCTCCTTTGATCAAGGAACATTGTGGTAATAGTGTGGCATTCTCTGTCACATGCTTGTGGGAAGAAGTTCCCAACTCTTCCTGTATTGTTTCCATGGAAGCGGCACATGAAACCTCAAGGTGTGCCTTAGAGGTACCTATGTAAGTATTTGGAGGCTGCCCTGCTATCACCAGAATCCAATTTAAAGTCCCCTTAGTGGTGACCTCACTCTGCTAGAGCCCCACCTATGCCCGGGTCCCCTGTGCAGTTCTTAATTGGAATCATCAAGGATCTGTCCATGCACAAATGAGTGGACACTGTTCAAAGATGTGCCTGTCAGTCACCTGGAGCCCACCCCCTGGGAAGTCCCTCTGTTAGGGGTAAATGTAGAAAAGGGCTTTTCCACTTTGGGTCCCAAAAGACCCACTGCCCCTTCCATAGCACTTCAGGGACCAGTGAGGAAGAAGGGGTGGGGTTGAGTCTTTCTGGGGACCCTGTCAGGGGATGCCTAGCTTAGCACACATGTAAGATGGTCAATAGGCTCGTGAAGGATGGCCTGTTATGGTCTGGCGTTTGGCTCTTCCATGCATGCACCTGTGCCCTGCCTGTAGGAAGGGTGGGCTCCACCTTCTCTAGAGTGGAAGGAGTGTGGTAGGTGGGGCTTCCACTCTACATAGGAGGAGGCCACAGTAAGAGCCAGGACCACTGAGATGGCCGAAGCCTGGGGCAGGAGTAAGGGCATTGAGTTCTCACTGCCAACTAACGGGCTGCGCTAGCTGATACTGTTAATTTGATGGGGTCCAGAGTCCTTGAAAAGCTAAGCTGCTAAGCCTGTCTGTGAAGAAGTTTCTAGACTAGGCTAATTAAAGCATGATGCTGACCCTGTCCCTGACTAAAAAGGACTGCCCTGAGCCTCAGGACTCATCTGCTTCCTGACTGCAGATGCAGTGCGACCAGCTGCTCCTACCGCTGTGACCTCCCACCGTGACAGACTGCATCCTCAAAGTGGGAGCTGAAGAAAGCCCTTTGGGCCTTAAGTCCTTTTCCTTAGGTATTTGGTCTTAGCGACATACAGGTACTGTCTAACCAGGAGGGCAGAGGGTGCACATGGCAGCTGCGGACCCCTTCCGGAGGCTTCTTGTACGGTAACCGTCACCCTGAGTTTACTGGGGTGATGCAGCCTGCTCAGGAGGAAGGAGTCAAGTCTTTACTTTTTTAGGTGTGCTAAAGCAGATCTGGGTGGGGCACACTCGCTCAGCGAAAGGTCTGAGCCCAATGCAAAGCATGGTGAGGAGTTCTTACCTGCTTGTCTCTGCTGTGGCACTGGACTTGGGTTTGGCTGGATCCCGAATTGATACCCTGGGTATCAGACCTTTAAGACTTGACGAGTTCTACCTCCAGGACTCCAAAGTCCCATCTTAGCACAGTCGCCCTTGGGATGCTTAGCCTCCTTCACCATGACTGCACATATGGTATGTGTCTACTATGACTGCACATATGATATATGTCCTACCATGACTGAACATATGATATATGCTTTACCATGACTGCACATATGGCATGTGTCCTACCATGACTGCACATATGATATATGTCCTACCATGACTGAACATATGATATATGTCTTACCATGACTGCACATATGGTATGTGTCCTACCATGACTGCATATATGATATATGTCCTACCATGACTGCACATATGGTATGTATCCTACCATGACTGCACATACGGTATGTATCCTACCATGACTGCACATACGGTATGTATCCTACCATGACTGCACATACGGTATGTA
>NC_034608.1:30356766-30376196 GCF_900095145.1 Mus pahari
GTATCCTACCATGACTGAACATATGGTATGTGTCCTACCATGACTGCACATATGGTATGTGTCCTACCATGACTGCACATACGGTATGTGTTCTACCATGACTGCACATACGGTATGTGTCCTACCATGACTGCACATACGGTATGTATCCTACCATGACTGCACATATGGTATGTATCCTACCATGACTGAACATATGGTATATGTCCTCTGTTTCTCTGACCTATGACTATTGGTCTGGAAGAAGAGGATAGATTCTGTGTTTTTTCATCTTGCCATGGTTGTAGCTCACTTGGGAAGGGGCACTTGGTATCAGAGGCCCTTTGGGGCAGTGTGGCTTCCATTCCTTGAGGGCAAACCTCAAGCAAGATGGCAGGCATGACATCCTGTGCTGTGGGGCTGGCTCATCAGACCTGCCAAAGGGTCTCCAGGGAACCATGCTAGTGGTAACAGTTGCTGGCACCCACTATGTGCCAGGATGTCTTGTTTATGCCCCCCTGTGACCCTGTGCCTGTGACTTGCTGAGAGGTCAGTCATAGACGTGTGTATAAAGTTATGATCACCTGTGCATCTTTCTTGTAGGGCACCGGGTACCAGGCTAGGGCAGTTGCTGGCCTTTCAATGGCCTTTCCCTCTATAGCTCCTTTACTCCACAAGTTCAGGGATGCTTAGGGTATCTAGCCAGGAGATGGGTGAGCCAGTGTGGGAAACACTTAAGCCCCAGACTGTCACCAGAACATGACAAGTCTCCACTGTCACCAGTGGGCTCTAACGACACTTTGTATTTGAGACTGAGGACCCTCAGAACCACACTCCTCATTCTTTCTTTGGTATACAAACGTTGATACTTGTTGGCATTTTCCTCTGGTGAAGATGAAAGTTTATGGGTGTATTTTGTACAAAGCTCTCTGTCAATGATTTCCTCTCATAGGGAATCAATCGGGGGCTCTGGATCTAAGTGCTTCGATGCTCTGGAGCCTGTGTAGTGGAGTCTGCTTCCTGTCACAGTGACATGAGAGTTACCCTAGAAACTAGAACACCCAGCCATGCTGTGCAACCAAGTGAGGACTTTGCAATCAACTGCTTTACAGACCTTCAAGATCAAGGCCTCTGTATCTGTCCTTATAGCTCATTGTAATGGCGCTAAATGGCTCTGTGACCTGCAGCACTGAGCTGCCCTCTACCAGCTTTGTGCCACCAAGACCAAGATTTATTTATACCCCAAGTGATGGTATGGAGAGGCAGGGCAATGTGATCGCCAAGAGGCACACACAGGGTAGACCTATAGTGAGCTCAGTGCTGGTCACATGACTGGGGAGCATAAAACTACCTATACAGACAAGGTCAATTTCTGGAGTCACGTGAGGTAAAGGGACAAGGATTTTCTTATTTGAAGTTTTCTGTGCATGAACGTGTGTGTGTGTGTGTGTGTGTGTGTTCAGTGTACAGAGAAAGTGCACATTCCTATGTGGATAGTCTGAGGAACACTATTGTGCTGTGACCAGTGTGGGTTTGCACTATGGTCCTGTCCCAGGAAATCATACAGACAACATGTGATGGTTGGCACACATGTGATGGTGAGCATATGCCTTTTGTGTTCCCTGAGTGGTGTTCTGTTTTTACCCTATTCACGTGATTTTTTTTTTTTTCTAAATCAATGAGATTTTAAGGAAGACACTGGGCTCCTTTAGTAGTTCAGGCCCCTTAATTAGCCTGCATCTTTCCCTTTGTGCTTTCTTTTCAGGATGATCCAATTCTGAACAAAAAAGCTTTGCACATTTACGACTATTGCACCAATTACATTTATGCTATCTTTTCATATTGAAGAAGCTGATAAAAATAGAAAAATTCAAGAGTCTTGTATCAAAGAGCAGAGGCCCCCCGTGCAAAAATTCCTTTGTGCTACAGCCTCTCTCCACCGCGTGCTCATTAACGCTGAAGGAATCCAAATCCTCTTCCCTAAGAACTGAAGAGCCTTAGCTCTCCTCTCCGAGCTCACTTTACTTCCGTAGTGTCTCTGTGTCGATGGATGGCATTCGTGTCCCTGCTGGACTACACTCTGCTCTCACCAGGTTTATGGTTAAAATGGCAAACTCTCAGGGATGCTTGCGACCTTCTTCCTGTCCCCCCTGCCCCGTTTTCTTCTCTTTGGGGTCATTGTCTTGTTAGGGTTTTACTGCTGTGAACAGACACCCTGGCCAAGTCAACTCTTATGAAGGACAGCAGTTAATCAGGGCTGGCTTACAGGTTCAGAGGTTCAGTCCATTATCCTCAATGCAGGAACATGGCAGCATGCAGGCAGGCATGGTGCAGGAGGAGCTGAGAGTTCTACATCTCCATCTGAAGGCTGCTATCAGAATACTGGCTTCCAGGCAGCCAGGATGAGGGTCTTAAAGCCCATGCCCCCAGTGACACACCTATTCCAACAGGGCCACAACTTCTAATAGTGCCATTCCCTGGGCCAAGAATATACAGACCACCACAGTCATGGACTCTGAAATGTTCTTCACCACATTACCCATTCTGTCCTCATCTTAACCTTTCCTCTTTTCTACCTATACCTATCTCATTTCCTACCCAATCCCCACTCCATGCCCACTCTATCCCATGTCCCCCAATATGGCCACCATCTGCACATCATTGTCTCTCTTCTCTCAGCTGTACCCCCAGTAGAACCATCTCTCTTTGTCCTTAGGGACATTTGCTAATGAGTCTGGTAGTTCCTGGTTTGATCTTTATCCAAAATTATTCCCAGTTCCCAACTCAAAATAAGCAGGCCTCCTGGGTAATCCCTTTGTAAACATCCCCACTAAGGAATTTTACAGGTGCTGCTATGGGGGTGGGGGGGGATGGGGATGGGGACAGGTGGTGTCAGTTGCTAACGGCACTGACTCTACACTAGGTTCTCTTCAGTTTACTCTGGTGTCATGTTGGGCAGTGGGTGCCAGGCCTGGGAGAATAAAGGGAGTGGGAGAAACCCACATCCTGCCAGAGTTCCTGACATGGAGGACTGCTGCATGCTTTCCACACGGCCCCAGGTGGGTGTCTGGCTGTGGGAAGCTTGGTGGGTGGTGGACAAGGGCCAGTCCTAGGTACCAGGTTCTCAGCCTCGGGCATCCCAGACACTGCTGGCCACTTAGGAAGAGCCGAAAGCAAAATGCCCCCCCAGGGGGTGGCTCGGTCAGACCCCCAGGGCTGAAAAGAGAGGGCAGGGTGGGTGGGGGGCACTGAATAGTTCCCATGCGGGCGAGAGTTCTTGGTCTGTTCTGTGACTGGAACGCAGGAAGGCCTTCCAGCATGAGGGTAGACATGGCTCGTTAGGGAAAAGCCTATCCCATCATTCAAGCACGGCAGGCCTTGATGAGCAGAGACAGTCTATGGTTTTAGAGCTTTATTGTAGAAAGGCAGGGGGAAAGAGAGAAGGTGGAAAGAGGGAGAGGTTGGCCATGACCATGTGGAGGGGGGGGAAGGGAGAGAGAGAAGGAGGGCTGGAGAAGAGAGTAAGAAAGGTGAGAGCTAAAGAGAGTGAGGAGGGGCCAAGCAGCCCCTTTTATAGTGGGCTGGGCTAAGGTAACTGTGGGGAGGAGCATACGTGGCTAGAGTCAGGTAACTGTGGGGGTGGAGGCTAGCCAGAATGCCAGAAGCTTGGGATATTGTCTGCGTGACTGATAGTCACAGAATTATGGAGTATGTCAGGCACCTGTCTCTGGGAACGTGACTTGTTGTTTCATCCCTTGTAGAGTTTTCTACTGGGTTGCCAGAGCAAGCCTCATTCAACCAACATAGGTTGCCTATCACGGCCCCGCAGTGTCAGAGCTGGCCTTCTACAACTTTTCAGTAAACTAGAGTGCCTGTCTGTGGGTGTGGGCTGTGTACTACATACATACACTTTGGGTGTGTCCTGTATAGTCCAGAGAGTGATCTACGATAGCTGCCAATTATGAAGATGTGAGTTTATGAAGACTATAGCAGGCCAAAATAAAAATAGCAATACACAGACAGCAAACATCAGCAAATCAGATGTTTGAAACATCCATCAAAAATCAACTGGGGAAGCCTGTGGAGGCCACCAGCTAGCGTCCCAGGTGGTCCTGGGCAGAGCAGATGTCTCCTTGGGTGAGGCTTCCAAGCAGAACAAACAGCAACAGACGGAACTGAAGTCATCAGATTGGACACTCACAGTATGGAGCAGAAACTGACAGGGAGTGAGAGTTCCCAAAAACCTTTGTCTTCCGGGCTGAACTTCCCATGGCTGAATTTCTTGTTTCCTTTTCCCACTGTGGGCATTTTTATATCATAAGGTGAACATAGTAACCTTGGTTTGAAATTGTTCATCTTTAAAAAAAAAAGATTGATTGATTTATTTATTGTATATGAGTACACTGTCGCTATACAGATGGTTGTGAGCCTTCATGTGGTTGTTGGGAATTGAATTTAGGGCTTCTGCTCGCTCTGGTAGGCCCAACTTGCTCTGGTCAACTCTATTCGCTCAGTCCCTGCTCCCTCTGGCCCAAAGACTTATTTCTTATTATAAATAAGTAGGCTGCAGCTATCTTCAGACGCACCAGAAGAGGGCGTCAGATCCCATTATGGGTGGTTGTGAGCCACCATGTGGTTGCTGGGATTTGAACTCAAAAACCTTAGGAAGAGCAGTCAGTGCTCTTACCCGCTGAGTCATCTCACCAGCCCCAATGGTTTACTGTTTTAGTGTTCTCAAAGATGCCATGTTTTTACTCTTGGGATGGGTAACCGTTCTCGTCCCTCGCTGTCAGGGTGTGGGGACTGGTGCATGCCCGGACCCAAGGCTTTGGAAGACATTGCAAGAAACGTACCTAGGCTTGAGATGGGGGGGAAAGGTAGCAATCCTGCTCCCAGAGGTTTTTAGTGAATTCAAATAGCATTTGACAATTTACCAATATACGAGTGTGTGAGTGTGTGTGTGTGTGTGGGGGTGCCATGTTATCTGTGTGCGGGTTGGGAAATGGGATAACCTTGAGGACACACTCCCTTCCCATTCTGGCAAGGATGGCCCCTCAGAGACCTGTATCCAGGTTCACCAGGTCATCCAGTGAGTAACTGCTATGCTGGTCTCATTGATAGTTCCTGTGGTCCCTCCCGCCACCAGTGTCCATTCTCCAGGCTGCCTAGGCAGAGATGATGAGCAGAATTCTGGGTACCCTCAGCCAGGGGTTGAACTCAGGCAAGAAAACTGAGGGGCTCTGCCAAAGGAGGAGCCCTGTATGGATCTGCCACGCTTCAGACTGGCACCAGGAAGGAGGAGGGAGAGGCAGGGCATACTTGTGAGTCTACAAGGGTGGTCTAGTAGCCAAACCCTAAGACAAGCCAGAAGAGATTGTGCATATCCTGTACTGGCTGGTTTTGTGTGCCAACTTGACACAGGCTGGAGTTATCACAGAGAAAGTTCCCTCCCTTGAGAAAATGCCTCCATAAGATCAAGCTGTAAGGCATTTTCTCAATTAGTGATCAGGGGTGGGAGGGCCCAGCTCATTGTGGGTGGTGCCATCCCTAGACTGGTAGTCCTGGGTTCTATAAGAAAGCAGGCTGAGCAAGGCAAGGGAAGCAAGTCAGTAAGTAACATCCCTCCATGGCTCTACATCAGCTCCTGCCTCCAAGTTCCTGACCTGCTTGAGTTCCAGTCCTGAATTCCTTTGGTGATGAACAGCAGTGTGGAAACATATGCTGAATAAACCCTTTCCTCCCCAACATGCTTCTTGGTCATGATGTTTTGTGCAGGAATACAAATCCTGCCTAAGACAATATCTGACTATCCTCTGCTAAACACGGTTAGCACCACTACTGACGAATGACACGCTATGCAGTTCTTTCCAGGATCTCAGTGTGCATTTTACACCAGGGAGCTCTGAGCTCAGACTGGCGTTTCACCCTCTGAGGGGCAGGCATGGATCCTATCCTGTTCACACTGCTTGGGCAGATGATGTGAGTCTCTCAGGTGGTCCCTACACTGGGGCTCTGTGTATGTGTGTGTGTGTGTGTGTGTGTGTGTGTGTGTACACGTGTGCTCGAGGTATTCCTGGCTCTTCTCTGTGGAAAGCATATTCTCACCTTTATTTCTCCTTCCATTAAAGGATTATGTGAACTCAATTTTTATGGAAGGAAAGCATCAGCTGTCAAAATTGGGCAGAAAATACTTGTTCTAGGGCTTTTCTCATCTACTCCCATCAGACAGAAAAAAAATCTATAGGAAATACGTAGACTCCAGAAAGAAGTATGGTTAAAAAAATAAATAAATAAATTATCTGTTCATATCCCCGTGACCCCAGTAACCTATATCTGGGTTCCAGTACCAGAAAAACCACACATCAGTGTTTTGTGACTTGTGAGTGTTTTGTGCATCACACACATGCTTGATATGTGCAGAGGCCAGAAGAGATTTCTTTCTTTTTTTTTTTTTTTTAAATATTTATTTATTATATGTAAGTACACTGTTGCTGTCTTCAGACACTCCAGAAGAGGGCGCCAGATTTCATTACAGATGGTTGTGAGCCACCATGTGGTTGCTGGGATTTGAACTCAGGACCTTTGGAAGAGCAGTCAGTGCTCTTAACCACTGAGCCATCTCTCCAGCCCGAGATTTATTTCTTGAGCTCTAGATATGGCTCAGTGGTTAAGAGCACTGGCTGCTCTTTCAGAGGATCTGAGTTCAATTTCCAGCAACCACATGATGGCTCACAACCATCTGTAACTCCAGTTCCAGGTGATCTGATGCCCTCTGCTGGCATCTGCAGGCACTGCATGCATGTAGTGCACAAAACTCTCATTTACACACAATTCAATACAGTACACATGCCATGAAACAATGATTTATTTCTTACATTTCTGAAGGCTGGGTATCCAGTATCTGAGGGTAGGCATCTGGTGAAGGAGTATCCAGAGAAGGGCACGTGACCTCGTTGCTCTTCTGTTGCTGTGATGGACATCATGACCAGAAACAACTGGGAGGGAGGGAGGTTATTTGGCATATACTTCCTGGTCACGGTTCATCTGTTTCTGAAGCAGAAACCATGAAGGGATGCTGCTAGCTGGCTCCCTCACCAGCTTGTTCAAGGCTCACACTCAGCTAGCTTTCTTATACAGGCTGCAATCCACCTGCCTAGCAATGTCACATGCAAGTGAACTGGTCTGTCCTACATCAATAATCGTCAGCCAATCAAGGCAGCCCTTCACAGACAGCTTTGGGCCAATCTGGTCTGGGCAGTCTCTCAGTTGAGACTTTCCTCGGATGACTTAGTTTACACCATATGGACAGCAAAGGCGAATGAGGGCAGAACACTTAAAGCAGCTATTCTGGGAGCTTGGAACTTAGCCTCTGAGGGCGGGTCCCCACCACCTGATCTGTGCTCCCTCAGTTATTATGTTTCTCACATACATGTGTTCTTGTATCTGTGCACGTGTGTGCACATGCATATGGAGTCAGACATCAACATTGGTTATTGTGATGGTTTGTATATGCTCAGCCCAGGGAGTGACCCTTATTAGAGGGTGTGGCTGTGTTAGAGTAGGTGTGGCCTTGTTGGAGTAGGCTGTGGGTATGGGCTTTAAGACCCTCATCCTGGCTGCCTGGAAGCCAGTATTCTGCTAGCAGCCTTCAGATGGAGATGTAGAACTCTCAGCTCCTCCTGCACCATGCCTGCCTGCATGCTGCCATGTTCCTGCCTTGATGATAATGGACTGAACCTCTGAATGAGAAAACAAACCCCAATTAAATGTCCTTTAAGAGACACCTTGGTCATGGTGTCTATTCACAGCAATAAAACCCTAAGACAGCTATCTTCTCCAATGGCATTCTCCCTTATTTTCTAAGGCAAGATCTCCCTCACTGATTCTGGACTCTTTGATTTGGCTGGCCAGAAAGATCCAGGGATTTGCCTGTGCCTCCTCAGGGAGAGATTATGAATATATTCCACTTTGCCTGGGTTTTTATGTAGGAATACTGGGAATCCATACCCAGGCCTTCATGTGTGCACAACAAGCACACTACCTTAAAAGTCATCTCCCTAGATGATGACTGTTTTGAGGGGCACACAAACCATTGGAATCAGAGATGGGATTTCTTCCTCCTTACACTTTGAGCCCATCAGATAGGAGATGCTTTCATCTTGCTGTGAAATGAAGGACTTGTCCTCAAAACAGACTGCTAATGGGCACAGGGTTTCTCTCTGTGGGGTGCTTTGAAATCAGTGTTGACAGAGGCACAGCGTACTGAGTATACAAACCCTATATAAGGATGATGTTTATGCTGTGTGAATTGTATCTTGAATCCCTTCATATCTGTCCCTCCCTCATACACAAGCGGTTCAACCACAGAAAGATCAGGCCTCTTACACAGCTCCAAGGATGTGGCCTCTGACTTCCCAGAGCTTCCCTTATGAGAGGGCCCTGGGAGGGTAGGTCTGAGAAGGGCAGGGGTGACCATGAATTGATGGGGCAGGCAGGGGAGGGAGAGGGGGCAGGAATTCTGCCTCAGAAGTAGCCCCCTGCCTCTACATGAGTAACACAAACACCTGGAGAAAACTTCATACCGTGTGATGTTTTGATCCTTGCTGCCGTCTGCTGAGCCTTCATAGCAGAGAAAGTTCTAGAAAACCCTCAAGGTAAGGAAGCAAGACTTTATTAGCACCACAGTACATGACAGGTTATGCAATGAATCCGTTGTCCTTACCTGTGTAGGAATGAAAGCATTTATCCTGGTAATAAAGGCGGCACACGCTATAATCCATCTTCTGATGAAGCAGAGGAAAACTGGGTTATTTTTAGATAAGGGACTTTGCTGCTCAGTTTGGATTTAGACCCAGGATGTGGAACCTGCCTCAGCACAGTGTGGCAAGCTCTAGGTTCTTGGTCTAGGGATATCAATATCTTAGGACCTAGGCTTTCAAGGATAGTTTTCAGGATTACAAGCAGATAGATTACAAAAAAGGAATCTTGGTCTCCAGCCCTTGCGGTGACCTTAGAGTTAAATGTACACGAAGGTCACTGTGGTGGTTTGAATAGGTTTGGCCAGGGAGTGGCACTATTAGGAGGTGTGGCCTTGTTGGAGTAGGCATGCCCTTGTTGGAGGGAGTGTGTCATTGTGGGGGTGGGTAATTTGACCCTCCTCTTAACCACATGGGAGCCACTCCTCTAGCAGCCTTCAGATGAAGATGTAGAACTCTCAGCTCCTCCTGCACCATGCCTGCCTGGATGCTGCCATGGTCCCACCTTGATGATAATGGACTGAACCTCTGAACCTGTAAGCCAGCCCCAATTAAATGTTGTCCTTATAAGAGTTGCCTGGTCACAATGTCTGTTACAGCAGTAAAACCCTAACTAAGACAGTCCCTGTGCCTGATGGCTTTTCCTTCCTGCCCTGTCACTCTGTCAGGGAAGTATCTGGGACTGGAATGAAGTTTAAGCAAGTGGATAAATGTGGATGTATGCTGCATGGTCCAGGCATGGAGGGGGTGTGCATGGAGAGGTAAACGTTGTGAAGGGAAAAGTGGGATGGAGAAGGAGGCAGCAGAGGTTCCTGTGACTCCTTCAGAATCCTGATCTGTTGTTCACACAGCATCAGATCTAAGATGGCTCTTGGAACACTGGTGAGACAACGGAAAGAACTGAGGCCCGGACAGTGGCTGCTTCCCCGTCTTCATGGAAGTCCTAACAGGTAATGCTAGTCTCTCCCCCTTCTTCTGGGTAATCTCACCAGGCAGGGTTTTCACTGGGGCACAGTGATGGCGTGGCAAGATACAACTGGCCAAGGATTTAGGGGCTAGGGATTGGATCACTGTATAGATAAGCTTATGTGCCGCACAGTAAACTCAGATCTGCACCCTGGAGTCCAGTGCATACAATTATGCTTGGGGGGGGGGGGATTGTGAGTGGCACGGGGAAGGTCATGTGACCTCCTTCGGTCTGGAGAATGAAGGAAATGTGTTCACTTTTCCACATGACAGGCAGTGTATATGTATGTGTGTGTGTGTATGTGTGTGTATCTGTATCTCTAGCTATCTATATCATCTCTACCTATCTATCTATCTATCTATCTACCTATCTACCCATCTACAACACCATATGGTGGGAGACAGAGTACAAACACTACTAAAATCCTGTAGGTACCTGGAAGCCACCAACAGGAGAAAAAGGCAGAGCCCTAGGGATAAGGCCTAGAATGGCCTGTGGCAATCATTCTGCTTATAAGGTGGTTAAGGTGCTGTAAGACCTTGAGGTAGATGATTATCTTGGGTCTTCCAGGTAGGACCAACTTCTGGGGTTCTAAGAGACAAGACTTCCTCATGCTGTGGGCAGAGGGAAGAGTTTATGTGGAGGGTGGCAGTTCTGCGAAAGAGCCAGAGAAGGAAGAGGATGTGTGAGCCACTACCAGTTACATGGAACTGACTGTCCCTTAGAATCTCAGAAGAAAATGTAGTCTGATGGCATAGTGGGGTTTCAACCTCCAGACCGTAAAGAACATTTGCAATCATACTGTGTTAACGGGGAAGCAAAAGGATGTGTCAGGAAACTGGGGAGTGGAGCTAAACTGACACCTCTAAGACCCTAGAGGGCCAAGCAGTCAGATTAGCAGTGCCAGGACCACAAGGGACTTGCTGGAGCTTCCAGAGGCATGGGTAAGGAGACCCAAGGCCAGAGAGGCTGAGGATCATCTCCAGAGCCATGCAGCTGGAACAGAACCTCAGCCTCCACTCCCAGGACCCACAAACTCCCCTCTCGGGCAGGCATGAAGACACTGACTTCAGGAATGAGTGAAGAGAAAAGACCAGAGCGACAGGGAAAGAGTGCGGCGTCTGCATCGACTGGTCCCTGTCTCCCTGTGTTACTGTGGCTGTGTTACGTCGTCATGACCATTTCCTGGAGTCTTAGCTCTCCACGTTCAAATGATCACCTATGGCAGCCGCCTACCTGAGGGATGGATTCTGCTTTACAGACGCCCAGGGCTGCTTCCATGTGTTGCCCTTCCCTTGCCCGTGGCAGCTGAAACTCTGCGGGTTGAAGATGAAGGTTGCTCGTGCTAGATTTGTCTTGGCCATCCTATGAGGATGGTATGTGGTTAACGTGACCTCCTGGCCTGAACTGTGCCTGCCTGTCACTTTAGACTTTTGTCTCTCTGGGAAGAAGGGACACAGCTTTATGTCTCCACTCTCTGTGACCCCCATGAGCAGCAGTACCATGGCGATTCCTCACACTGTGCTGGTTTGACTATAGATAGACTCATGTGTTTGAATGCTTGGCCACAGGAAGTTGCACTATTAGGAAGGGTGGCCTTGTTGGAGGGAATGTGTCACTGTGGCAGTGGACTTTGAGGTCTCCTATGCTCAAGATAGACTCAGTATGACGTGCAGCCTCTCCTTGTTGCCTTCAGATGAAGATGTAGAACTCTCAGCTACCTCTCTAGCACCATGATAATAAAGGGTTAAACCTCTCAAACTGTAAGTCAGCCCCAAACAAATGTCTTCCTTTATAAGAGCTGCTTTGGGGCTGGTGAGATGGCTCAGTGGGTAAGAGCACCGACTGTTCTTCCAAAGGTCCTGAGTTCAAATCCCAGCAACCACATGGTAGCTCACAACCACCTATAATGACATCTGACGCCCTCTTCTGGTGTGTCTGAAGTCAGCTACAGTGTACTTATATATAATAATAAATAAAATCTTTGGACTGGAGTAATCAGGGACTGAGCAAGCGGGGCCAACTGGAGTGAGCAGAGGTCCTAAAATTCAATTTCCAACAACTCCATGAAGGCTCACAACCATCTGTACAGCTACAGTGTACTCATATACAATAAATAAATAAATCTTTAAAAAAAAATAAGAGCTGCTTTGGTCATGGTGTCTCTTCATAGCAATAAAACCTTAACTAAGACAGATATAAGTTGGTACCAGGAATGGGGTAATGATGTGATAGGCCTGAGCATGCTTTTGTTTGGAGGAATTGTGGATTTTGGAACTTTGGACTAGGAAAGCAGTGGAATGCTTTAAGTGGAGCTTGATGGTCATCCTAGTAGAAGCCTGGAAGAAGACAGTGGTGCCGAGGGTGATTTGAACTGTGGGGGCCTCGAGCAAGTGGTTTTCAGAAAAGAATTTTAGTAAGTGGCCTAGAGATAGATCTTGTGATATTTGGCAAAGAATGTGGCTGCTCTTTGCCCTTGTCTGGAGTCTGCCTGGCAGAGTGTCTGGAGAGTTGGAGGTGCAATAGTGAATGCTGGCAAGACTGTGGAAGGCAAACCTCTCCTGCCTTGATGGCAGGAATGTACAAGGGTGGAGTTGCTTCAGAAGGCCCGTTGACGGTTCTCAACCGCAGAGTCACGTCCGCCCATGTGGCTACAACAAAATACCACAATACAGGTGGCTTATAAATGCCAGACTTTCATTCTCATGGTTTGAAGTCTGAGAAGTTGGTAATCATGGCACCTGCAGATTTGGTGTTGGTAGAGCCTGGTTCCCAGTTCCCACATGGTATGTTCTGTACCCCACCAAGCACATGGGGGGGTGGGGAGCCCCGGAAACCCCTTTGTTAAAGCCTCTCACTACCACACTCCGCCGTTGTGAGCTCGCCATCTCCAGAGACTAACAACTGTGATTCAGGTTCCAGCGTACGAATATCAAGGGTCACACAAACACAGTGAGTGATCCTGAACAAGACGGTCCAGCGCTCAGTGCTCACAGGGTTGGAAATGAACACCTGGGCTAAGCCTGGGTGGGTCACTCTGGCTCCTGCTCACCCCAGAGGCAGATGTGAGAGTGTAAGAGTGAGTTCTGCCGCGAGGGCAAGGCCAGCACGGCGAGTGGGTGCGATGTGCTTATGTGGAGTCCTTAGCCTGTGAGTTTCAGAGCGGAGCTGCTGTTCTGGTGGTATTACTCACTGCCACTGACGCTGAGTGTCTCTTCTCAGTCCTGCCAGCTTTGAGTCCCTTTGGCTCGTGGCTCCTTGTCTGTGACATGTTTTGCTTTCCTCTTTGGCCTCTTCACTTTTTCAGTTCTGAGGTTGACCCTGGCTCATGTTGCCAGTATCCCTTCTCCCTCCCTCCTTCCCCCACTCCTTCCATCCCTCCCTCTCTCCCACTCTCCCTCCCTCCCCTCTTTTTTTCCTTCCTAACTTCCTTTGTTCCTTTTGTTCTTTCTCTTCTTCCCTGTCTTCTTATTTATCACCACTGCTGCCGCCACCACCACCACTACCATCATCATCATTATCATCACCACCACCACCACCACCATCATCACCACCACCACTACCACCACCATCACCATCATCATCATCACCACCACCACCACCATCACCATCACCACCATCACCACCACCACNACCATCATCATCATCATCACCATCATCACCATCATCATCATGGGGCTGTTCACACCATGGTATGCACGTTGAGGTCAGAGGAGGACAATATGGAGCTGGCTTTCTCCTTCCATCCTCCTGTGGGGTCTAGTGGTGAGTACACTCTTGTCACCAGGCTTCCATGGCAAACACCTTTACCCATCGAGCCATCTTGCTGACCACCCTACTTCCTTTATGCTTAAGCTGGAGCCTTGCTTCAGCAGTCTGGGAATATAGATGTCCCCTCCTTATTCCTTGGTGGTGATACCGTTACAGCCGTGCTCTGCCATAGCTGGGTCTTGGTGTTAGAGCCCTGGGAACACACCTCACCTCACATGCTGCCCAGCCTGGCCCCACCCAGCCCTGCTACCCTGGAGGAAAGCCCCTGCTCGTCACCACAGCCCTGATCTTTGGCTCTGTGGGTGTCTCCCCCTCCCCGGTTGGTTTTTAAAGCATTCATTTATCTCTTCTGTTTCAAAGGAAGCCCCTAATGTTGCTCTATCAAACCGTGTGCTGCCTGTGTTGATGGCAGATACGGGCTGCTTCTCGCCTGGCCTTCTTAAAGGGCCAATCACTATGGTAACCACATTACAGAGAATTGCTTTGTCTCCTTAAAATACCCTTCAGAGAAAGGTCATTCTGTGTTAACATCTCCAGCAAAGCTGGCCTTGTTCCTGGTTCCCGGCCTCGCCACACCGGGCGCCGTTCTGTGCCCGTGTTTTCTGTCACTCCGTTTCAGGAAACTCAAAACTGTAAAATATTGAAAATAGAAAGAATCTGATGCCAGAAGGGTGCGTGAGCTACAGAGTGAAAAGAAAGGGCCTTTTTGGCTGTGGTCTGTACAGGGAAAGCTGTTTTTGGCTTCTGGCTGTGCTGGCTGGTGCCCTGTCCCCTGTATGACATGAGATGGCTATGCCTAGTTGTCATGGAAGCCAGAGGCTCAACTCAAAGACAAGAGGCTGCAGAGGTCCTGGCTCACACAGCGCTGCTCCAAACACAACTGACTGCGGGTGTCAGGGCCTCTGGAGTGGGGTCGACAGTAGGATGTTCCCTTTGTTTTGCTCCTTTGAACCTCGGGCCCTGGCAGACATTTTCTTTGGCTGTGGGCTCTGTCTCTGAGAATGAGAACCCTGAGCTGCTTGGCTCCCTGCTTATTTCTCTGGCAAGAAAGAGGCAGTGGCCTCCTGGCCTGCTAGGGTTTTCTGTGTCTCTAGTAGATTCCCCTTCTATCAGGAGTTGCCCTATGTCACTCCTGCCCTAGACCCCTGTGTGAGCACAGTGTGGCAGCACACAGCCCCATCCTCACCCTGTCCCCTGTCCCTCTGTGTGAGCGCAGTGTGTCAGCACACAGCTCCATTCTCACCCTGTCCCCTGTCCCTGTGTGAGCACAGTGTGACAGCACACAGCTCCATTCTCACCCTGTCCCCTGTCCCTCTAGGTGAGTGCAGTGTGACAGCACCCACCCTACCTTCTGTCCTCTTTGTATGATGATCTCAGTAGTGTCTTCTTAGCCTTTAGGGTATAATTGTCTGATGCTCTGTAAAGTTGGCTATTGCATGGGACTTTAATCCTCCTCATTTTGAATCCCTGATCTCCCAGGTCCTTGCTGTGAACTAGAGCGGTAACCCTCTCTCCCTCTCTGCCCCTCCTCTCCTTATCTCTTTACCCCTCTCTATCACTGTTACACAGATCCTTCATGAACAATTCGCAAATACCTCCAACTTCGCTACTCCACCATCGGTATCCTTAGCCCTCCCCTGCACTTCATATTGCAGCTTATTTTGTGGTCCCCAAACATATTTCTCATACTCTGTGCCATGTAGGAGCAGTTGAAGGCCACAGGTCATGCTTTCTCTTTATGATGTGTCTCTGTATTCGTGATCTAGCAGAGTGCCCGCTGCCTTTTTTCTCAATCAGCAGTGTGGGGTTCCCTTGCAGTCTGAACTATGCCACTTGCCCTGTGGTCTTTGGGGTGACTGTCTTATCGGATACCTTATGGGAGATTCCTGCACCCCTGTTTCACTGTGTTGAGGACATTTGACCCCCTTATTAGATGTGATCATTGGGGTAAGATGGGTGCCAGAGTTCTGCTGGGAAATTTTTTTTATTCTTTTGAAGTAACAAGGGCCCTGTGGGGTGCTGGGCTGAGCTGTGTGCTAGCCCAACCAGAGATTGCAGGCTTCAAAGCTGCAGAAGAGGTCGTTCTATTCCTGTCTGGCTACATGGGTTATCTGGCTATTTCTCTAAAGAATGACATTTCTTTAGAGTGAATGGGTATGGTGGCACAGATTCACAATCCCAGCACTCGGGAGGCTGAGGTAGGGGGACGGCGACGTGCTTGAGGCCAGTTTGGGGTACACAGAAAGTTCCCAGCAAACCTAGGGTCATAGCTTGGGTCCTCTCTCACAAAAGGAAAAAAGAGAGACTACCTCCCCTCCACTCTGCCCGCCACTTTGAAAACAAAGCAAAACAAAACAGTTCATTACAGATTCAAGGGCTTGCCACTGCAGGCTCATGCCCCAGCTCACACATTGTTCCTGCTGCTGATGGAATTGTCTCCAGAGCCCACAGAGCCTCTTCAGTCAGCACAGGCGCGGAGAGGGGAATGGGGTGCCCTCGGTCCTAGATGAAGCTTCCCCCCCTCTTATAAAGCCTGCTTAAGTTCCTTCCATCTGCCCCACAGAGCCTCTTCAGTCAGCACACGCGCGGAGAGGGGNATGGGGTGCCCTCGGTCCTNGATGAAGCTTCCCCCCCTCTTATAAAGCCTGCTTAAGTTCCTTCCATCTGCCCCACAGAGCCCTGGGAGGAGCTGATCTGCAGAGCAGCCCTGGTGTCATTTGTGGGGGGCCTGGGGTGCTGGTTTCTGCTGCTTCTGTGGATGGAGAGTCAGAGCAGGCAGTGCGGTGTGCCTACTGGCTGTGGTATGCCATGCCAGTCCATGCCACGGAAGCCCAGTCCCTCCTCTCACCACTCCATTTGCTCTTTTACAAGCTCTTGGTGTCTGACGTTAGTGCATTTCATGTGAACCCAGGCCCTCTGTAAGGGTCTGCTGACCTGTCTTTCCAGCCCCAAGGTCTTTCTAAGTACATAGGTAGACAGGCGTGTTTCTTATTAAACTCTATACATTTAAAAGGGCAAGGATAAGATTTATCACTATCCATGTATCTACTATGTCTCTATCATCTATGTATCCATGTATCTACTATGTATCTATATAACTACTATGTATATATTATCTATGTATCTATCATCTATGTATCCATGTATATGTATGTATGTATTATCTATGTATCTATTTGTAATTTGCTTTAACTTAAAGATACATCCTGGAATTGTTGTTGACTCAATATCATCTTATGGATACATTCCTTCTTCATAGCTGCAGGTCTGTGGCCACTCTACCATTTGTGTAGCTAGCTGACAAAGGACAGACTCTTGGGAACTATCCACCCACGTTTGTAGAAATTGGCAAAGGGGATGTTCCTTCTGCACCACCATGTTTTGATTCATAGTTTCAGAGAGTTTTCAGTTTACCCCAGCAGTGATGGGCACCCGTGGTGACTCCCAGGAAGTAGCTGGCAGCTAGAACCCGGGTCAGGCTAGTAGCTCTCAAAGATTCACCCCAGTACCTACTGATGCGGACCAAACCCCATTGCCCAATGGCTATAGAGCCTCCAAAATGGCAGCAATAGCTGGGAAGCAAGCAAACACCTGAGTTCATGGGAGGCACTTCACATTTAAACCTCTATAGGTTAAGTAGATATGTTCTTAGCCTATTTTGAAATTCCTTCCAAGAGATACTGAATCACAATCTCCTTCACCCCCATCCAACCCTGCATCTGAGGCTTCACCCAGAGGTCTGGCCTATGGATCTGTGGTCAGATTTTTTATTTTCTCCAAACTGGTGAGTGCTGTGGCAGACTGGATGCTTGTGAGTGGGGCTAAGCATCTAATTCACACAGCAGACCCCTTTCGTATGCTGATTTGTGAGCACTATCTGTGTGTGTCTATTTCCTGTTGGACTTTTAGCTTGTTGGTTCTTCTGTTTTAAACAATATTTTCTGCATTAACTTTTATATGTGAGAGACACTGAAGAGGCTTTTTGTTTGGGACTTGTTGACAGTGGTTTTTGGAAGTTAGAAATATTTTACGTTGTACCTCTGGCATGGAGGAGTTGAAGAACGAGTGGGACAGCTGTGGGAGTTAGCCCAAGGGCAAGGTGGCCATTCAGTGTCCTGACATGGCTGCACTCTGATCTTTATGTTGTCCTGTCTCTGCTGTACTTACTGTCCTGGCATACAGTGTCCATTTCCTGTTCTCTTGTATATTTGTGTGTGTGTGTGTGTGTGTGTGTGTGTGTGTTTTATTTTTTCTCGGTGTTAATTAGCATCTGGGCATCTGTCTTAGGCTTTTACTGCTGTGAACAGACACCATGACCAAGGCAGCTCTTATAAGGACATTTAATTGGGGCTGGCTTACATTTAATTGGTTCAGAGGTTCAGTCCATTATCAAGGCGGGAGCTTGGCAGCATCCAGGCAGGCATGGTGCAGGAGGAGCTGAGTTCTACATCTTCATTTGAAGGCAGGTAGCAGAATACTGAGCTAGGAGGAGGATCTTAAAGCCCACACCCACAATGACATACCCACTCCAACCAGGCCACAACTCCTAATAGTCCAACTCCCTGGGCCAAGCATATACAAAACACTACATTCCACTCCCTGGCCACCATAGGCTTGCTCACACATATGAGTCTATGGGGGGGGGGCGCAGACCTTGCCATAGCATAATGCAAAATACATTTAATCCCACTTCAAAAATCCCCATAGTCAATAGCAGTCTCAACAATGTTAAAAGTCCAAAGTTCAAGGTCTCTACTGACATTTTCCCGATCACTTAACTGTAATCCCCAAGGCTAGACAGGAAACCAGCTGGAGAAACTCCAAACTCAGCATCTCCATGGCTGAAGTTGGCTCTTCAGATCGCCAACTCCTTTTTTCATCTTTGTTGACTGCAACACACTTCTTTCTCCTGGACTGTTTCCACTCCCTGTTAGCAGCTTTCCTCAGCAGATGTCCCCATGGCTCTGGCATCTCAGACATCTTGGGGTCTCCAAGGCAACTTTAATAGTACAGCTTCTTGTTCAAATGTCTGGGATCCACACGCGACCTTCTGGGATCCTCCAAAGGACTTGGGTCACATCTCCAGCTCTGCTCTCTGTAAACCTTTAGGCTCTGGTTGACTCTGCTCCACTGCTGCCGCTGTTCTTGGTGATCATCCCATGGTACTGGCATCTCCAATACCCTGGGGTTCTTCTGCTGCAACTAGGTTTCACCGATGTCCTCTCATAGGCTCTCTTCGTGGTGCCAACCTCCAACGTCTTTGCACGACACTTTCAGTCTTGGGCCATCAATTGCAACTGAGGCTGCACCTTCACCAATGGCCTTCCATGGCCTCTCACAGTGCTGAACCTCAGCTGTTCTTCATGACCCCTTCAGACATTCAACACCAGTATCACCTGGGTGATTCTTACACATTGCCAAGTCAAACTACAGCAGGCGGTACAACCTTGGCTATCTCTGGGACACAGTTTCTTTGTGCTCTAAGAAAACACTTCCTGTATTTCACCTCAGAGATTCTGGTCTCTTCTTAATCACTGCTGATTTCTTAGTTTCAGCTAACCAGCATCAGTTGCCCAGTAGTCCCTTCTATTTTTGACTCTAAAGCCAGAGCCACGTGGCCAAAGCTGCTGAGTTCTGCTACTTGCTGGGACTGGAACATGGTCCCCTTGTTCTATTACACCATCACCAGCTTTCTGTTTTCCAACTCCTTCACTGCCTAAGCTTGGCTGTCCTGGAACTTGCTCTGTACATTGATTTTTGAATTCAGAGATCTGCATGGCTCTGTCTCCTGAATGCCGGGATCAAAAACTTTTACCACCACACCTAGATTTAAGTTTTTTTTCTACTAGGAAATTGCTCTATACCAGGCTGGCCTTGAACTCAGAGATCAGCTTGGCTCCTAGAATTAAAGACTTGAATTACTCTTTGAACCATACATTTTATATATTTTTTCCTTT
>NC_034608.1:30378314-30402948 GCF_900095145.1 Mus pahari
TCCTTTCCTTTCCTTTCCTTTCCTTTCCTTTCCCTTTCTTTCTTTCTTTCTTTCTTTCTTTCTTTCTTTCTTTCTTTCTTTCTTTCTTTCTTTTTCTTTCTTTTTGTTGTTTTTTGAGACAGGGTTTCTCTGTGTAGTCCTGGCTGTCCTGGAACTCACTCTGTAGACCAGGCTGGCCTCAAACTCTGAAATCCAACCTGCCTCTGCTTCCCAAGTGCTGGGATTAAAGGCGTGCACCACCACGCCTGGCTTGGTTGGGCTATTTTGAGACTTCCTTTGTCAATACAATTAATCTAAATCTCTTTAAGTTAGCCTCAGGCAGACTCTTCAGACAAGGTCAAAAAGAAGCCACATTCTTCACCAAAATATCACAAGGAAAGTCTCTGGGCCACATACTAAAATTCTCTTCTGGTATTATCCACACAGATGTTCTGGGTGCTCAGCTCTGGTATTCTTTCCTGAGCATTCTCGGGAGCACCCGGCGTCTTCTTCCCCTGCCTCCTGTCTGCATCCTTCCTTCACTCTTCATTCTTGCTTCTAACCTGGAATCTGCTGTGTCTTCAAGAACCCTTGGGCTGGAGGATCGTATGGAAGTCTACAGTCTGAGGGTGGTGTGCCCACAGGTTCTGGGGTGACCCCTAAGCCCTCAGTACCCCCGAAGTTGCCTCCTTTCTTTTAGGCTACTTTGTTTTGTTTTGTTCTGTTACTTCCCCTTTCCCATTACATATGTGTGACCACATAAACTCTCTGTAGTGGGAGACCTCGGGAACTTACACATATGACACATATCAGGGAGTCAGACCTGGGTCTCTTGGTCATGGTTAGGTTGTTTATAATCATTATGGTCTTTCTTTCTTTCTTTCTTTCTTTCTTTCTTTCTTTCTTTCTTTCTTTCTTTTTTTTAACTATTTATTTTATTAACATGAGTATACTGTCACTGTCTTCAGGCACCCCAGAAGAGGGCATCAGTTCATATTACAGATGGTTGCGAGCCACCATGTGGTTGCTGAGAATTGAACTCAGGACCTTTGCAAGAGCAGTCAATGCTCTTAACCCCTGAGCCATCTCTCTAGCCCATTATGGTCTTTCTAATCATTTGTTTGTCTTGATTTCTTTCGTCAAGCAACCCTGAAGAAAAAAGCCAGCAGAAAGATTGGAAGTCTTAGGACCTGCTGAGGTCTCTGGGCTGGGAAGGCCATGTGCACCTGGTCTTCTCTGTAGCGTGGTCAGTAGGGGAGGATGGCAAGGTGGTTGCTCCCTGAAGAAACTATAGGGATCTCCAGCTAGTGAGGACAGCTGCTCCCCATCTGATCTTGTCAGACTCTGATCGAGGCCCCAAGGGTCCTGCAGAGTAAGCCTCAGGTTGCCTGCTGTAGATGCAGGGCTGGGGAGGCAGCTGGTGGTGCCCTGTCCCTCCGTCCTCCGTGGGCACTAACGCAATACATGCTTCTTGACTGACACAAGGAGAGGAGTGTGTCCCCATGGCCTTCCATCTCCTTCAGCCATGGAATAATCAGTTCAAAGCAGAAGGAAGCTGGTTTGACAACATTGTAGTGTGTAGGTATGAGGTAAAGAGGATGCTGAGCCGGGTGCCCTGTGCAGTCAGAGTCCTCTTCTGGGGCTGCTGTGGGAACGGGCCGACCTGTGGAGTCAGGGTGGTCCCCCAGTGCTGCTGTAGAAAGGGATCAGGAATGATCTCCTGGGGCTGTAGTTATAGCTGCATTTGGGCCTTGGGTCTGTCTGTTCTGTGAGGATTCAGGTCTTATTTGAATTTTGGCTGGTCTGAGCCAGGCACACTTTTTTTCTGAGAATGCTGGATCCTGGTCTCCAAGGGAGATGATGGCTCTTAGAGGAACCCTGTCCTTCCCCACTTCAATAGGACGTCTCTGCTCATTGCTGAGGTCAAAGGTCAGGTTCCAGCTTGGCTCAGAAGGCCATGTGATGCCCAGGGTCCTTGCACAGGGTGTAGAGTGGCTTCAGTTCCTGCTGCAAATGGATGGGTGCTCTGCCTAGGATGTGGGTGCCAGGCCAGGGTGCTCAAGGGGACATGTAACACTTCTCCAAAACAGATGGTAAATGTCTTAGGCTTATTTTAGAATGTTCTCTGTGATTTTCTGTATTTCCTTTTCATTTTTCTGATGATTTTTTAAAATCATCTGCAGCATCCTCATGGAATATAGTTTTTTTCTCATATTTTCTTTTTTCTGTTTTCCAAATGTGAGCCCAACTTCCCATCAGAAGCCACGCCCCTTGTGGAAGAGTCTACAAGGCTGATTGGTTAGAACCTCATGACAGTAGAGAGCTGGACTGCTCAGATTCAGAGACAAAGTGTCTTAGTTAGCCTTCCTCATAGCTGCTCACTGCCCACTTTTATGTCTGACCTATTATCAAGAACATGTTTGCAATGTCCTTTTTTCTTAGCTTGGAATAGACCCCTTAGCCCCAAAGCCAGGACTGTCCTCAGCATCTGAGACCTGAGACCTGTAGCAGAGACTCCCCCTGTCTTGCTGTAGCCACACACCTGATGTCCCCAACAGTGGCAAGTGCGTTTGTTGATTTATGGCTGTCTTTTGCTTTGCCACTGTAACGGATTCCATGGTAGAACATGCCCCAAGGTGCTCTACTCCTTTCCTGCCATTGCTCTTGCTACATTCTCTGTCCTTTCTCCTCAACTGGGATCGCCCAGTACAGAGGGGACAGGGCAAGGACCTCTCCATCCTGGGTCCATGCTGGGTCTGAGTGAAAGCCTACTGTGTGCACTGCTGCCCTCGGTCTCTGCCTACTGTGTGCACTGCTGCCCTTGGTCTCTGCCTACTGTGTGCACTGCTGCCCTCGGTCTCTGCCTACTGTGTGCAATGCTGCCCTCAGTCTCTGCTCACACTCCTATCCTGTGGCCATGTTTGTCTTGTCCCTGCAGCATGTCCTGCTGAGGTGCTTGTACTCAAGAGGGGTCGTTAGCTGCTGCGCAAGTGTTCCTTCCTGGAGACCTTGCTCATTTCTCTCTCAGAGGAAGCAAACTGAATCTATGCACTCCTTTTCCAAGGAGAGGGTGGTACCCATGGGTCTACGTGTGCACTTGTGAACTGGCATAAGGGAGGGGTCATAGAGGAGACCCAGGGAACAGGGTGGGGAACAGCTACAGTCAGGCCCTGCTGTGGGTGCCAACTCACTGAGATGGGTGTCTGCCACAGATAGCGAGCTGCATGGTGACATTCTGACACTGTCTCTCAAAAAGGAGAGGGTGGTGCGGAGGAGCCTGAAGATGCTCATTTAATTGGGAAGCCAGCTGAGATCCAAGGCGCCAGGCTCTGGAGCTGTGCTTCCAGGCACAATGGCGCTGGCTGAAGGTTGTATGTAAGGTGGCCTTATTAAAGTGACAAGGCAATTTAATTCCTTTGTGCGCAATGATTCTACTTCATTGATTTACAATAGGAAGGGTATAATTTCGCTAGTGTTGGCAAAAAGCTCAAATGTCAGCCTTTTCAAATTGCCACACTTGCCTTGTGCGGGGATGAATAATGAGTAAGTCACCTTTTGTCTACAGTTAAATATTCTTGAATAAATACAAAGAACGTAAAAGACATAAATGATTGCCTGATTTATATTTAAAATAAAGATCAACATTGTGATAAATGGTTGAAGCGTGCAGCAATATACCTCTCCTGATTATTACATTATCAATTAGGGGGCAGCCGGGTGGAGATGGCGATGGGGCACATCCCCACTCTCTGGATGCCCACGGCTCTGTGGCAGGCTCACGGACTCTGGAGAAAGTGATGACCAGAACCGCACCCTGCTTACCTCAGCCCTGCATGGCTCACAGACTCTGGCTGGGTTCCTCAGAGAGGCTGGAGCTGAGTTGTACTCAGTAGCCAGGGCTGTCACAGGGGTGGGGCCGTCACAGAGGGGTGGGGCCGTCACAGAGGGGTGGGGCCTCCACAGAGGGGTGGGGTCGTCACAGAGGGGTGGGGCCTCCACAGAGGGGTGGGGCCATCACAGAGGGAGGGATTTGTTGGGCAGGTGCGCATCTGCCTCTCCTTCAGAAGGGAGTTGGTAAGAAACACAAGAGAGGACCGAAGGTGCTCCGTCAAGAAAACAACAAAATAAAACAAGACAAAACAAGCCTCCTCGTTAGTGGAGAGGGAGCTCTGGGAAGAAAGGATATCAGGTGAGGAGAAGGCAGTAGCTCTCTCCCAAGCCTCTCTCATCATGAGACTGCTCATATCTCAGAGTGGATGTCAATACACCTTTTACAATAAGTGTGTGTGTGTGTGTGTGTGTGTGTGTGTGTGTGTGTGTGTGTGTGTGTGTGTGTGCGCGCGCGCGCGCGCGCGCACAAGCATGCGCGCATCTGAGTCAGGGTTCCCACAGCAATCCAGAATGTACACAGAAAGACAAACAGAGAAGCAAGTGACCTGCCCAGGGACACACAGCTGCCCAGGGAAGAGCCCCGCATGCCCACTGTCCAAATAGATAGGAAACCAGCTCAGTTTGTTACCAGCAACTGCCCATAGACTAGAGGTCGTAGAATGCCTGCAGTCCTGCATCTGAAAAGCTGGGGCAGGGGAATTGTGAGTTTGAGACCAGTGCAGGCTACATAATGAGACCCTACCTCAACCTGCTCCTCTTGAGTAAAACAACAAAATCTTTTCCCACACCCAAATGAAACCCCAAACTTCCAAGGGAGCACTTCTGTAACAGATGATGACAATGTGCCTTGTGCCCTTCTCAGAGTTTGATCTCCATATAACAGGCAATCTAGACTTTGAATTGGTTTTTGCCTCCAGTCACACACCTACCCTAATAAGATCAGTGTTAATTATTTTCCTCATGGGTGTTAGCATCCTGATGTGTTGGGCTGCAACTGGCTCAAGTGGTCCTTGAACACAGCGCTATAGAAATGTATTTGGAGTCAGTGAGGTGATGATGTTGGTGATCATGGTGGCCCAACCAAGAGTCCTTCGGGGGCACCAGGATGTGGGCTTCTGCTCTGGAGACCTTTTTTGTCTCTTAAAGCTTAGTGAGGGAAGAGAGATCCTCAATTGGGGGGGGGGACAGGGGAAAGCTGGAGAGTTTGTGAGCCACCCTGAATACAGGGTCACTCTCCAGCAGGTCAGTTGTGCGCGGGGGAGGGGGTTAATTAAATAAGGTGACTCTCTAGATAGTTGATTTTTCAAAAATCCCCTGTGCCTGTGTGTCCCTTGGGAGGCTTGCTGCGATCTCAGGAGCAGAGAGCAACATGCTGGGCCAGAGTGAAAGAAATGGGCATTGAGGCATGAGTTGTGTGGGAGATGTGCACACACTGAGCCTGTTTCTAAGACCTAGAGGCCAGTCTGCAGGCCCTGCACAAGGATTCCAGCCATACCACAGTGTGGAGAAGGCAGAGCAATAGATATGACAGAAAAATGCCCATGGCCACGCAGGTGGAGGATGAGCCGTGAGATGAACAGGTGGAGCACGAGGGGTTTTAAGTCCGCGAAAGAATTGACAGAAGAACATCAGCCAAGACATGCGGACAGTGCAGCTCCAAGAAGCCACAGTGAGCCACAAGCTCTGGTGTCACAGTGTGCCCAGCGTGATCACGGACACCCCACGTCGGGGAAGGTGAGACTCTCCCTGTTTTCTGCTTGATTTGGTTATGTAGAGTCAAGCTTCTCTTGGGCTTTGCTGGGCTCAAGCTCTCAGTCACAGCTGTCACTCACATCCAGCTGCGCATGTGCCCCTCCCCCATTCCTAAATGGCTCTTGGGTCTCTGCCTCCTGAGCTCCTGCTCCTCCCAGCCATGAGCATTCTTGTAAACTATGGGTCACCACCCATGCAGGGTTCTGTATACAGAATATGGGGATTTGAGGAACAGTTGGTGACAGTAAAGGTTTCTGTATACATAATAACCAAAGTCAATTAAAGATCAAGCAGATAGCAAACCCCAGGTGTTTCTGGTAACATTTGCCTGTGTGTTACAGTGTAACTTCACAGTAGCCTTGGTTCTGAACACATGTGCACTTTGCACAGAAACAAACATTCGCTGAAGCACCTGGCTCAGATTCAGGGCTACTGTGTGCTATGAAGGGCAGTGTTCTAACCATACACACAAGGTTTTCTGCTCTTATAGAAACAGGGAGGTGAAATTACAGCAAATGGGACTTTTTAACATTTCCTATCCCCATTCCTCAGCATCAAATTAGTGTAACTTGGAGTTGTGCAGTGTTAGGCTGATAAGAACACCTGTCTGATCAGTGTGCAAACTCGCTTGCACCTTAGTCAGTGGTTGAATTATATTTACAACAAGAACTGTTTTAAACTAATTTACGATCTATTCAGTAAATGTTTAATTTATATGTCTATTTTACATACCCTGGGTTGCATAAAAGTTTCTTGGGCAAAAAGGAGAGTTCAGTAAGCCTGGGCGAGAGGATCTCATAGGAAATGCAGGGCTGAGGTTTGTCACACACCCCCCCCCCCCCAGGTACTGGCTCAGCTCTGACTCTCCAATTTCACTGAGTAGGTCTCTGGTGTGCTCTTGGGGTGTGGCAGCAAGAGAGAGGTAACTTCTTCCAATTATTTTATGTGAGATCAACACCAAAAAAGAAACACAGTCCTCTCCAGGACTTCAGAGTGCTCAGGTGGTAGAAAGGTAAGATCTAAAGTGCAGAGCCAGTGAGGCGGCTTGGCGGCTAAAGGAGCTTTCCAAACAAGCCTGACTGGCTGAGTCTGATGCTGTACATGTCTCTATAATCCTAGAACTCCTATGGAGGGATGGGAGACGGAGATAGGAGATCACCTGGAAACTCATGAGGGTGTTCTGACTGGAGCATGCAGACACTGTGAGAGAGAGAGAGGGAGAGCAGGGAGAGGGGAGAGGGACAGGGAGAGAGGGAGGGGGGAGAGAGGGAGAGAGTGGGAGAGGGGGAGGGGGAGAGAGGGAGGGAGGGAGAGAGGGAGGGAGGGAGAGAGGGAGAGAGAGTCTGTTAGGTTCTCTAACCTCTACAGGTCACACACCACACACAGAACACAGATACATCACACGTATAACATACACAAAAACACAACATAATACTATACTCTTACAACACACATATGACACACAACACCTACATCGTGCATATAATACTCACACAGATGACACATAAACACCATACAAATACAGAAAGCATACCACACAGACACACACACACACAGACACACACACACTCACAGAGAGAGAGAGAGAGAGAGAGAGAGAGAGAGAGAGAGAGAGAGAGAGAGCTGAACTGCCAAATGAGCACCCCAGAGCTCCCAGGCTTGCCCAGCATCCTCCCTCCTCAGGCAAATGTGAAGCTCTTACCTGGAGCCCTTCTGTCTCCTGGAGACTTTAGACCCTCAGAGACCCTGTACTGAGTACATATTAGGAAAGACCAGAGGTCCTGGAGCTTGCGAATGGCTAAAGCAGCCCTTTCTGTGTGCAAGAGGTGGCCTCACAGGGCTCTGAATGCTCCGAGGTGGCCTCACAGGGCTCTGAATGCTCCGTACTGCAGGAGAAATGTAAATGACACCCAGGACCATTGAACGGGAACTTTTAGCCACTATCCTGGTGTCATCTGTCTCCCTGGGGCCAGTGAGCCATGGGAAGGGGTTGTTGAGGAGATGGGCTACACTGTGCCTCACTGGGATGTGAGAGTAAACCCACTGCCATCACAGGTCACATCTGTCCTAGCACAGAAATGAAGCCCAAGCGCCCTGAGGACCAAAACCGCCTTCTGCCTCTGTGACATCTTTCATTCCCAAATGTCCAACTGCTTGGTCTGCTGTGGAGGACAGGGGTTTGGCAATGCACTTCTTTCACAGATGGGCAATTCAGAACATAAAGGCACAAGGGTGTAGCTCATCTCCATCCAAATAGGAAGTGGAGTGTCCAGAATTCATCATCAACATCAACAGCAGCCCCTTGGGAGACACTAAACAGAGCAGGGTGAGTTCTGGGAGATGAGATTCGGGAGGAAAGTGGGGAGATGGACCCCATGAGCTCCCGTGGTGGCTTCAGGAGCGTGACGGTGAGCGCCAGAGCACTCACTGTACTTCCTCTCTGCATGCTTTCCTGTTGGCCAGCATGGAGCCAGTACTGCTTACCCCATCCCCGTGCTGGTAAGAACGACGGGGAGCTGCACACATCCCTATGGCAGTGCAGCTCAGAATTCAAAACCGCCACCTGCTTCTGAGCCTCTCAGCCACTGTCCACAGTGTGTGAAGCTGTAACTGTCCCACCTTTCAGGGCAAACAGAGGCCCTGTGCTAGACCTGGAGCTCTGGGTCGTGTGCCGATCTGAGGGAGGAGGGAGGAGGTCAGCAGAGGAAAGCTGCGCGTGGGATGGTAGAACAGGAGGATGAGACAAGAGGATGCCCAGGGCTACCTCAGGGTATCTAGGCATGGAGAGGCAACCCTTACTACTGCTAGGGTAGTACTGGTACAATGGTGGGGTGACGCCTTGGGTGCCACACTCCCCAGCGCTCCCTGTCTTCTATCCTTTCTTCCTTATCTCTTTCTATTTTGTTTCTAAGAGCATTAGATAAGCTTCAGTTACCATCAAGAAAGGGCAGGGAAAGATCACCCTCCCTCCCAGACCCCAGGCATGGTGCATCCCTTCTAGACCCCACATGGTGCAGGAGGGCCTCGACCTTCAGCACTGACCAGCGCACCTGGTGTGAGACACATCTTGGTTTTTCCTTCTTGCAGTAAGAACACACCTAGCGTACCGTTTGACTTCAAATCATATTAGAAGGCAGCTGTAGCCCAAATAGCACACAGTATGGGCGCACATGGATGTGCGAGCCAAAGGAGAGCCAAAGCCCGAAAAACCTATATAGTCACAGACTTCGGAGAGTGATAAAGGAATAATGACTTCAGTCAATGAACAGCTGGGGGACTGAAGTCTCCACATGCTGGGGACACTAACCTCCCACTACAGCAAAAAGTCAACCCAAAATCAGACCTTTATGTAAGAGCAGAAACTATGAATCTGCTAGATAAAAATGAAGGAGAATTCTTCCAGACATTAGTTAGGGCTGAGGTGTTTTGGACAGGACCCCCAGAGTAGAGAAAACCAAAGCATCAAAGCAGCCTGACTAGGAATATAGCCAGCCAGAGCATCCTGCACATCAGAAGTAGCAACCAGGGGAGAGACGGCCTCCAGGATGGGACAGGTTACTTTCAAACATTCTGCACTCAGTTGATTAGGTTTCAGAACAGAGAGGGAACGGCACAGAATAGAAAGTCGCACAAGCCTTTAAAAGGAGGGGCAGGACAAAAGCCTATAGAGAGGTTTCAAAAGAAGATGCACGGTAGTCAACAAGTCTATGACAAAAATGTTTGACAATACTAATCATTGTGGGAATGCCAGCCAGACCCACAACAAATGCTACCTCATTGAAGGTAGGATGGTCGTTGTCAAAAAAAAAAAAGAGACAAAACCAACATGTTGGGCGTGGTGTGCACAGAGGGGAATGAATGCCTACATATCAGCAGTGTGGTGTCAGTTAGCAAAACAGTATGAAGATTCTTCACGAAGCTAGAATGTGAACCTCCGTGTAATCAATGGTACTACCATGCCCAGGTACATATGGCAAAGCCATTGAGATCAGTATTCCACAAAGAGTTGTGTCTGCACGTCCCTGACAATACTGTCTAAGGTAGCCAAAGAGGCCCACTAATGAATGGATAATGAACATATGGCATATACACACAATGGAGCATCGTTCAGCCATAGAAAGGATGAGAATTTGTCATTGACAGAGACCTGGTTGGGACTGCAGTTCATTGTGCTGAGCGAATAGACCAGGTTCAGAAAGACAAGCACTGCACATTCCCACTTAGATGGGGACAGACACTGAAGGTGAACTTAAGCAGTGATTAGGATCCTGATGAAGGGGCCTGGTAGGGCCTGGGGAGGGAAGGATGGAAGCAGGATGGTCAGTGGGTGAGGAGCTTGGCAGGGCAGGGTTAGATTCCTGTTCTCAGCATGGTGATGTCTGTGATTGACAGCACCAACCAACTACCTCACAATAGCTCTCGGAGAAGAGGTTGGATCTTCCCAACGCAGGGAATCAGGTGGCATGGCTGTTGTTCTGAACTGATCATTGCTCACCCTAAGTATGCTGAAGCACCATAAACTCCTGTGGATATTAACTCCAAAGTATGCTTAAAGAGAGAGTTTTAGGTTCTGTGGAGATTGTGCAGCGCTAAGGGCTAGGTGTTCAAGCACGAAGGCCTGCAATTGGATCTCTAGAAGCCACATCAAACCACACACAGGGCATGCACCTGCAGCTGTGGTGCTCACACGGCAAGGAGGAAAGTGGAGGTAGGACCCCTTGGAAGCTCAGGGCCACATAACCTGACATACACAGCCGAAAAGAACAAGAGACCTACCTTAAACAAGGCCTGTACACACCCACACTTGTGCATACATCTCACACACACACACACACACACACACACACACACACACACACACACACACACACACACACGTCAAGCCCAGGCCCATTCTTCTGCATCTTCTTCACCCTGTTGGTTCTGGCAGACATTCTTCAAGCCTGTAGATGCCCCACTCTGTGTGAGTGACATTCCCAGGAGTGGAAGAACACCAGAGACTCTTCCAGGGGCTTCTCAACCTGCTACAGGTGTAAAAAGAGGCTGGTCCAATGGATGGATGATCTCAAGGCCTTTGAGAAACTGGATTATTTCACTGTCAACTCAGCATAGCTTCACAGATGGTAGAAA
Source organism: Mus pahari (assembly GCF_900095145.1). Lineage (NCBI taxonomy): Eukaryota > Metazoa > Chordata > Mammalia > Rodentia > Muridae > Mus > Mus pahari. Next base: position 30,389,067 of record NC_034608.1, read on the forward strand.
ACTGAACAAGATGCCCCTCAAGCCCTGTGTTCTCCTGGACCCAGGGCACTATTTTGAAAGCTTGGGGGTTTACTGACTCCAGTGGCTTGGCCAGATGTCCAGGGCCACTGTGGACTGTCCTCAGGAGAAAACCTTAGCTCAAACCTCACGTCTTGATGGTCTCTTCCCAGTCAGGAGATGAGGGCCAGAGGTGACTCTACATCTCAAGTTGAGCTTGTGATGGGCGACTCCAAATAACTGAACCATGAACCCGCTGTGCCATGCTCTGGTCAGGGTCCCTTCTGGGAGGCCCCATGGCCTCAGCAGTAGACCTGGGCTAGTTTCTTGCAGTATGAACCCATCAACTCTAGGCAGGTATGGCCAGCACGTGTAGAATTTTATTATCATCACCTTACCGAAGAAATCTGAAAGGAAGAGTGGATGGTTCTCTGGGATGCTTTTCTAAGAAGCCTGCTAGTGCCCTGGACCATAGTCAAGAGACACACTAGGATGGTGACAAAGGGCAGAGGGTTGCGGATGAAGCCTTGCCTGGGACCCACAGGTAAGTTTCCTTGGGCCTACAGGATTTCACTAGCTTGCAGTTTTTCTCTGAAGTTTAGAAGGGCCACATCTCTAGTTGGGTGTCATTAACACATGGGGAGTGGGTACTGACCCTGGCATGCTGACAGGACCCCCACAGCCCTGCCTCTCCTGCTGAGTGCATATAGAACCCAGTTTATTCAAATTAAATGCAGAGCAAAATGAATAAGGAGTATTGTTTTATCCTAGGCTAAAATAGCTTTCCCTACTGTTGAGAGCTCTGGCCATCAGGAGGTTGGATTCAAAGGCAACAGAATCTCTTGGCTTCGAGGGGCTCCCTGCCCTTGAAGAATGACAGGGAATTCCCCAATGCCATTCTATCCTTCCAGCCTTTGCCACCCAGGTCTTTTCTGGTCTTAAGAACCAAATCTTTTGTTCTATGAAAAATCCTGTCCCCAGATACCCAACAAAGGGGATGGATTTGGAAGAAATACACGTATTTGCTGGATTGTCCAGGAAGCTGTGTGCAGAGGTTACCAGGGAAATTCCATTCAAGGACATAACCTTTCTAAGCCTTTGCAAAGAGGAATGAGAACTGCCCTGGTATTCAGTTGATTTCATAAACCAGAAAGAAGAAAGGTAAGTGTGTGTGTACTTAGAAAAATTATCATTTATGTGTATGTGCATAACTCTGCAAGTTTATAATCACCACATACACAGAGAAGGCCAGAAGGCACTGGATCCCTTGGAACTGGAGTCAGGTGGTTGTGGGTCACATGGTGTGGGTGCTGAAGACCAGACCTGGGTCCTTTGCAGGAGCAGTGACCTCTCTTAACCTCTGACCTGTCTTTTCTAACTTTCACTTTTGTTGTTGCTTGATGAGACAGTGTCACATTGACCTAGATCTTACCGAGTGACATTGACCTAAATCTTACAGAGTGACATTGACCTAGATCTTACCAAGTGACATTGACCTAGATCTTACCGAGTGACATTGACCTAGATCTTACCGAGTGACATCGACCTAGATCTTACCGAGTGACATCGACCTAGATCTTACCAAGTCACATTGACCTAGCTCTTACCAAGTCACATTGACCTAGCTCTTACCAAGTCACATTGACTTAGATCTTACCGAGTGACATTGACCTAGATCTTACCGAGTAGGCTAGGCAGAGCTGTTAGCTAGCCCCAGGACCTCTGCCTCCACCTCCCCAGAGCTGGCATTACATGCATGCACCATCCCTCTTATTTTTACTTTGGTTTCAGGGACCAATCTCAGGCCCTCATGCTTGCATGTAAACTGGGCCACCTCCCTAGTCCTTGGCTCTATTTTGGTTTTCAGGCAACAGTTTCTGCAAGAGCCTCCTCTTCCCACTTCTAAAACACTGAGAATTAGGAAGACATTCAAAGCAAGCCTTGCCGCTGCCCTTTCTCTGGTCCCACAGAGGAAGAGGCCTCACAAAAGGCATTGGTGTCTTTGACACATTATTTGGTCAAATGCAGAATGGCTTCAGCTCCTGTCTGAACCTTTTGGTCTGAGCCGTGAAAGTTGGGTCTGTATGTCCAGCCCTTGCTTCTTGGTCGCCATCATTGTCTGACAATGTGGTAGAGCTGCAGCTGTCTTAGTCCCACCCAGGGCATCCTCTCCTCCCTTCTGGAGTCCTGCTGCTGACCACGGAGTCCAACACCACGAGCCAGGTGGGGCTGAGCCACCTGGGCCCAGGTTTTAGCTGAGCCCCCGTCTCCTCCAGAAGCAGCCGACTGTCTTCTGGCTCCTGATTGCGAGACAGTTGAAGCCTGGCTGAGCAAAGTGGTCCAGACAGGATCACAGTTAGATCTGAGCTTAGAACTGGGGTGGTCATGGAGGTGGTCTCTGGAGCAGTGGGTGGATTGCCTAGTTTCTTGACTCATCTCTGTGTGGCCATCACCGTGTTAGAATATCTGAAGATTCCCACCTGGTGTGATCATAGCCAACGTCACGTTCCTCTGCTGCCACAAATCAGGGACCATAGTGTTAGCTGCTACAGGGGAGACAGCTAGAACCCCAGGATTCTCAGAGGCCCTGCTTAACTCCGATGCCTTGACTCTGGTTAAGCAGTGCCCATGTTAAGTGTCTGTTAATGCTTCTTCTGTTCCAGCTGTCTGGTGGCCTCCGCTCCATTGAAGGCAGGGCGGCCAGGATGTCATGTTGGGATTCTTGGGGACAACTACTGTGCTGCTTCTTTCTCTCCCACACATCCCCACTGCATATTGTCCCTCTGCACAGCTGCACTCACCCAAAGACAATGGAAATGAGCCAAGTGCAGAGGCCTGCTGGAGGGGGCTTCTGTGGCCGACCAGCTCCAGTTGCAGTTAGGGTTCCCATCCCCCCCCCCCCCGTGTGCCCAGTCATTTGGATGTGCTGCTGCCATGTTCATTTTCAGGACCCTGCTATGTCTTTGGATTGGACCTAGCTTGCAATGACAACAACTTTCTTATAGTCTTTGAGCCCTGTAACAGGACTCTGTGGCCCTCTTGTACCTCTCCTAGGTAGCAGCCCTCCCCTCAGTCTGTCATCTTTAAATACTTCTGTCTTAGTCACTATTCTATTGTGAGGAGACACCATGAGCAAGGCAACTCATAAAAGGAAGTATTAAACTGGGGCCTGGCTTATAGCTTCAGAGGGTTAGTCCATTATCATCATGGTGTGGGGTGTGGCAGCAGGCAGGCAGGCAGGCAGGCACTGCAGCAGTAGCTGAGAGCTCACATCTGATCCACAAGTTGCAGGCAGAGAGAGGGAGTCAGGCTTGGTGTGAGCTTTTGAAACCTCAAAGCCCATGCCAAGTGTCACACCTCCTAATCTTTCCCAAACAGTTCCATTAATTGGGGACCAACTGTTTAAATATTTGAGCATATGGAGGACAGTCTCATTCAAACCAGCACACCTCCCAGTGTGCCCCTCCTGCTGGGGACGCTCACTATGGTCTGGGTGCCCCTCCTGCTGAGGACGCTCACTATGGTCTGGGTGCCCCTCCTCCTCCTGGGGACGCTCACTATGGTCTGGGTGCCCCTCCTCCTCCTAGGGACACTCACTATGGTCTGGGTGCCCCTCCTCCTGCTGGGGACACTCACTATGGTCTGGGTGCCCCTCCTCCTCCTGGGGACACTCACTATGGTNGTCTGGGTGCCCCTCCTCCTGCTGGGGACACTCACTATGGTCTGGGTGCCCCTCCTCCTCCTGGGGACACTCACTATGGTCTGGGTGCCCCTCCTGCTGGGGACACTCACTATGGTCTGGGTGCCCCTCCTCCTCCTGGGGACACTCACTATGGTCTGGGTGCTCCTCCTCCTGCTGGAGACACTCACTATGGTCTGGGTGCCCTTCCTGCTGGGGACACTCACTATGGTCTGGGTGCCCCTCCTGCTGGGGACACTCACTATGGTCTGGATGCACCTCCTCCTGCTGCTGGGGAAGCTCACTATGGTCTGGGTTGGGTTCTGAGGTCCCCCTCTCATCCCTTTTCATGTCTTTAGAATTCTCTGACCCATGATGGTCACTCTGTCTCTGCATTGTGAAGGGACTTTGTCTTTGCCATGTGACACCCCTCAAAAGCCAAACCTTCATGTTAAAATACTTTCTACAGCCAGGCGTTAGTGGCACACGCCTTTAATCCCAGCACTTGGGAGGCAGAGGCAGGCGGATTTTTGAGTTCAAGGTCAGCCTGGTCTACAGAGTGAGTTCTAGGACAGCTGGGACTACACAGAGAAACCCTGTCTTGAAAAACAAAACAAAACAAAACAAAACAAAACAAAACACCTTCCTCAATATTATTTATCTCCTTGCTTTTGCCTTGGCTGTATAGGGCACTTCTGCTGCTTTTCAAGCACCGTGTGCTTTGTGCTGTGTGTGTGTGTGTGTGTGTGTGTGTGTGTGTGTGTGTATGGTACCTATAGGTGTAATCAAAATGAACTTAACACTGATACAGCATTGCAGGTATCTCCACACGGGCTAACATGGTGTGATTTTTCTTGAGCCCAGGGTGATCTTGACTTTGGGTGCTGTTTACTTTCTGGAAGGGAAATCAGGTCGCTGGGGGATGTGGGCTCTCCTGTCTCTGGTGTCAGGACAAACCCTACTCACACTGGAAGAGCATTTTGGAGTGGTGAGATTGTTGAGTGGATGAATATGTCCACCACTCAAGCCTGATGATCCGAGTCCCATTCTTGGAAAACATTAAAAAGTCAGGTGTGTTCAAGGCATCCTTAACCCAGCGCTCCCGTGTGAGAGGAGAGGCAGAAGCAGGAGAGTTGTTGTGTTCAAGGCATCTTAAACCCAGCGCTCCCATGTGAGAGGAGAGGCAGAAGCAGGAGAGTTGTCTGGAGGTTTGTGGGCCAGCTAACCTGGAATAAATAGAAACAAAAAAGAACCTGTCTCAACAAGGTGGAAGGAGGGAACAAATGTCCCTGAATTGTCCTCTGATCTCCACATATGTGCATGTACTGTGCGCGCGCGTGCACACACACACACATACATCCCGCACCTACCCACCCCCCCCACACCCACATACCACCCCCCACACACCCACACACACACACACACACTTAGACATGCATTGCATGTGTTTGTGCCTGCTCTCTCTCCCCTGTCTCACTTACACTGCATGCATTCCTTTCTCTCACATGTCATAGTTTGCTTTCACTGGCCTTTAATTCCTTCTGCTGTGTTTCCCAATCCTTACCTCTTTGGTTTGGTCATGTATTTCTCTTTTTCTTTGTCCCTTTCTTTTCCTTCCTTCCTTCCTTCCTTCTCTTCCTCCTCTTCCTCCTCCTCCTCCTCCTCCTCCTCCTCCTCCTCCTCGGTCTTCTTCTTCCTGTCTCTGTCTCTGTCTCTGTCTCTGTCTCTGTCTCTGTCTCTCTCTCTCTCTCTCTCCACGTGGTCTCACCATGCAAACTTGAATGGCCTGGTGTAGAACCAGAACTCACTGAGACCCACCTGCCTTTGTCCCCTGAGTGCCATCATACCTGGCTCAAATATCTGTTAGGTTTTTCTCAGTAAAAGAAGACGATCTGATGACTGATCATTGTCAGATGTTCTAACCGAAGCCCCAATACTCAGAAGTGGCACAGGAACTGGGATGTATGCCTCAGACCATGCCAAAACTCCTCTGGTGAGAATGGACAGCTCAGAGGATGTTGAAATCTTTTATGGTGCCAAGAAGCACTCAGATTGTCCAGTTGCCATGAGGATGTAGGAGAGATGAAGGGGCAGAGGGAATCCATTCCCACAGGAAGGGTGGCCTTGACTTGTGGGGGATGCTGCCCCAGTACTATAGGAGCCATGTCAGCTTCAAAGCTCAGATTCAAGACTAGTTCTGTTGGTCTCAGCACCCTGTCCCACCCCCTATGGCCACCTGGGCAGTTAAACCCCAAAGCAAACGACAGACCTAGCATCTTTCTTTCCTCAGAGTTCCCATGAGGCCATGGGGTTCTTGGTAAATTCTGGATGTGGTTCTGCATGGCCTGGGCCAACACCTGCAGGGCTCTCAGTATCATGGCCCATCTCGGGCAGCTGCACTCACTTCTGGTGGTAGCTAGGCCTGCGCTCCAACAGCTTGGCCCCTCCAATCACTGGGTCTGAGGGTCCCTGGGTAGCCTTTCCAAGTCTGGAAGAGGCTGGTGACTAGAGATCTCAAGGGCACGCCCTCGGTGGTGCTGATGGATCGTGGAAAGGGGATAGACAGTGTCTGAGTGGAGCGGTCACTTGTGTTCAGATATGCTGGGTATGTGTAAGTGGAGATGTGACTGTGCTGAGCCAGAGTCTGAACTCAAGGGGCTGTGGGGCAGCTGGCCATGTGAATCTTCACTGCAGTATCCACTGTGGAATGTCACGTAGCTGTCCTGTGCCCTGTGTCTCTCATGAGCCAAGACAGTGACGGTGACATAGCCCAGGGTCGTAGGTCTAATGACCTGAGGTCTGTAGGGTTCTCAGGACAGCGTAACAGACGGAGTGAACTGGAAGAACATGGTGAGAGGACATGGTTGAGTTCTGTTTGCTGCTAAACTCAGACAGTACCACTCCCTGCTGACCCACACCAAGGCTGCCTAGGAGATAAGCAAGCTTTGGCCAGTTTCCATATTTGGGTATTTGGGGGAGGGGTGGTGTGGACTCATCTCCTTTCACTGGTCCTGTCCATCTTCTGTGGTGCCTGGAAGCCAACATTGCCTGCTACGAGATGGAACTCCTCCTGTCACTGTTGAGGAAATGAGGGCCATGGGCCTCTGGGAAAGCTAGACTCACTGCCACGTTGGATGTAGCATTGTAAAGTTTTGCTGCTTGCCCACCGGGTGCTGGGTCCCCTCAGCGTGGGTTGTGGAAAGCCCGATGCTCGCCACACTAGGACTCTCGTGTCTTCTCAGTCTCTGAGAATCTGCACAAAGCTTAGCTCCCAGGAGGCTGCTTTTCCCAGTTTGTGGAGCGCAGGGGCGGGGTTATGATTGTGAAGTCCCGGGAGGTCACATTGGCTTTCTGGAACCCAGGTTCTTTAATCACTAGTTCAACATGGAGATGGTGCCCCTCACAGGATCCACTCTTTTCTTGCCTGGCAATGCTTTTGTGTCTTTGCTTCCAAATCCAGGAAGTCTGGGCAGAAGCTGCCAGAGGCCGGAGCATCCTGCGTGTGGATGAGAAGCAGGAAGAGAGCAATGAAGGGTTTGTGAGCTGACTTTAAGATGCTAGAAAACAGAAGTGGGGTCTGGCACTAATATCTTACTAGCATCTTATCTCTTTAACACTAATATCTTTTAAAAGATAAACCTAGTTTTGAATTCATGGGCTCCTGGCTGGGTCAGCATCTGCAATCTGCTTCAACACACAGGATTTCCCTTGTCTTAGAGCTCTGGCTGGCCCATGAATTGCTCAGCCAGATTTCATGCTAATATCTCAAAGTCTGCAGTGCTGCATGCTCCGGCCAGCTCTGACCAGCTCTGGCCGGCTCTGGCCAGCTCTGACCAGCTCTGACCAGCTCTGGCTGGCTCTGGCCAGCTCTTGTGCTGCTCTTGGTGATGCCCTGACAGTCAGGGGTTTGGTGATCACTGGTGAGGGGCATGAACCTCTGTTTTACCCTCTCCCCCCCCCCCTCCGAGTCTCCCAGGCAGAGCACCACACTCTTGTGCTTAAACAGCCACAGCGATTTCCAAACACTCTGGGTGTGAGCTCATTCTGGTTTGTGATGGCCACCTTCTTATTGTGATCTTAGCGGGTGGACTTTCCCTCTTCCTCTCCTCAAGACCACAATCCTATGGAATGAGAACCTACTGTTACGACCTCATCTAACCCCGGTGACTCCGAAAGGTCCTGACTCCAAAGACACCTCACTGGGCTCTGGGTTCCGACACGTGTACTTGGGCCACAGTTCACCCGAGAGCACCACTCTAGATGCCGCAGCAGACAGCTGCAAGCAGAAAACAGGCTGTCGTCAGAATCCATGGGTTATGTATTTGTGAACTCAGTCACTTGCCAGAATTAATCTCTAGCCCCTAAATTAGTATCACGCCTCTGTGGCCTCTTGCAGGTGTGCTTGGAGTGGCAAAGACAGCTATTCTAGCTGAGCAGGAGAGGCCTCTGTTCCCTAGAGCTTGCTCTGTCACCATGCACCCAGTGTCCCACGCTCAGGAAGGCCACGATACACCTGGTGGAGAACTCACGTGTGAACTTTGTTCAGTGTGGGTTCTAGAGCTGGCAGCTGTGGTTCTGTGTGAAGAAACCCACACCACCTAAAAGAAACAAGCCAAGATCTTGGATTCAGTCAGTTGTCAAAAGCATGACCAGATAATTTTGCGCTGGGATTAATGCCTGGGCTTTGCTGAGTTAGCAATCATGGTCCATGGTGGTGTCACTGCAGACTCTGCCTTTTCCACCATGGAACAGGCTGAGTGTGCAGAGCCAACAGCCCAAGCCAAGTCAGGTTGACTTTAGCCATGTGGCCTGTACCATCGCACCAGCGATGAACGCCGTGTGCTGGAAGTGTGTGGAACATCCACGAAGGCTTGAGTCTAAATAACATTATCCTTGACACTGCCGAGGTCAGGTTGGTGACCGTGACCAGTGGCCATTCCAGAGCTGGGAAGGGAAGTCACTGATAGTGGCTTCAGGGATGTGAAGTCATTCAGTGTAGAACAAGGAGCACACACAATGTGGATCAAGGAGCACACACAGTGTAGATCAAGGAGCACACACTGTGTAGATCAAGGAGCACACACAATGTAGATCAAGGAGCACACACAGTGTAGATCAGGGAGCACACACAATGTAGGTCAAGGAACACACTGGCTCCTACACCACATGAGCTACTCTGGTAACTGATGTCCCAAAGGAAGTCTCAGAGTGTATGGGACTACTGGGGCAGGTGTTGGGGTTGAGTTCAAGGCCATCTGGGCCAAGTTAAGGCAACTTACCCTACCTGCTTGGGCGCTGGGAAAGGGCTGGCTCACCTGTCTCTGGTTAGGTTTGTTTGAAGACAGCAGAGGACAGCCTCCTATCAGCCTCCTATCAGCCTCCTATCAGAGAACTGGTCCAGATTCTGTAAGGTTTAGGACCAGGCGGCACCTTTATCTTTGCTTTGATGAGTTTTATTTCTTTTAAAAGAACATAAACATTACCAGGAAACAGTGCCGATCACACCTGACTGATGGGTGTGGAGGCCTTGACAGCCCTCGCTGGCCCAACAGTCTGATCTTGCCTGACACCGCTGGAACGGGCTGGCTGTCGGCCCAAGCATCGAGTTATTTTACCATAGGCTCTATTTGCATAATATCAAGTGCAGGTTTCTTTGGCAACCCCATGAGCTTAGCCATTATTGCTCCCATTTTAATGAAAGGAGAAGTATGCGCATGGGGCGTGAGCCATTTTAACTATAACTATCCATATCATTTAAACATTTGCCCCTATACTGTTCTAGGGAGCACTTGAGTTCCCACAAACTTCCTTCTCCCTTGCACAAGGAAAACAAACAAGCCATGAGTTTCCCCACACCCAACCTTACAGCCCAGGTGGGGCCCAGGCTTACATCCTGGGCTGGATCGCTGTTCGCAGCTCTAGCTTCTTATCCTTTAAGCTTCGGTAAATGGAAACACTCGATGTGGCAGGAGGATTCTCTCCAGTGCCCTGGGTGAGCCTGGCTGAGGGAAGCCAGATATCTGCCACTCAACACCCCAACCCACCCTGCACCCTGACCCTGGCAGCCTGCAAGTGTGGCAGTAATTCCCGCATGAACTTTGTCCCTGGGTGTGTGTTTTTGGAGCGTGCTGGGGTGACATTCAGCCTCCACATTCATTTTTATGATAATTCCGAGCAAATTGTGGTGCAATAAACTCTTCAAGCCTGTCTTTCTGGTGAAAGCCGTGAATCAGTCAGCCTGGGCGTTTTGGGGGCTTTTCAATGTATGGTGATCATTTAGATTTGACGCGCATTGTGAGACCTTAGCGTGCCTCCTCTCCCTTCCCTGTCATTAATTCCAGCCCGCACCATTCTGAAGTACCGTGAAGGATGGCTGAGAAATCACTGCCCTCCAAAGCTCTGCTGTTGCACAAAATAGCAGCGCAATAATTTTTTGTCAATGTTTTACTCTAAAAGCTTTCTACGTCAGTTTTGAAAAGGAAGCAATAAAGCCCATTCAATGGTATGAATAAAAACCCTTTGAGGGTTGGGAGCAGAGCTTCCTTTCTTCAGCTGGTAATCAAATTGGAGCTAAAATGAAATTGAGTTTTCTTATGAAAATAGGCTTTGTTGCTGGGAAGGCTGGTAATTCATAAACAATAACCTGCTCTTTTGTGTGGATAATAATATATTCATGTTCTTTCAATAGGGTAAAAGCCAGACCTAGTGCATTATGGTACAGTAAAAATAGCAGAAGGGGCTGGCTGGAACGATCTTGAAGAAGAAATGTAGCATTCAGGGACGGCACCTCCGAGTCCCTCTGAAAGCCCCCTTTGCTCTCTCTCCGTGTGCCGGTTCCCGTGGCTGATTCGCTGCGACCACACAGTGTTTGGTTAATTGTGGATGGTCCCAAGCTGTGCTCATCACTGCGAAGGCTGCCGCCGAGGAGGCTGTAGTTGGCAACCTGCTTTCTGAGGGAACAGCTCTGCCTTGACAGGGATGGAGGAGTTCACAGGCAGGCGCAGACCAGCACCTGGACAGGGTACCAGGTAAGGTGGCTGGTTCCTCTGGAGTCTTGAGAAGACGTTCTAGTGCTCAGCCATGATGTGAGTGTGTGATATGCTGAGGGTCGGGGGCAGACACTGGTCACCGAAGGGGAACATGCCTTGCTGTGACCCCAGATCAGAGGTGGGTCAAGGTTGTTGTGTAATTGATTTGCTCTGGATGAGACCTCTTGAGGGGACTTCAGGGTTGTGCCTGCTGTCCCCTGGAAGTGTTTGCTCTCACAGCCTAGATCTGATCCTTAGAGACCCAGTGATGTTGGGAGCAGAGTTCCTTGAGACCTGTGTTTGCTGGACTAGACTTGGAAGTTCTCTCTCTCTCTCTCTCTCTCTCTCTCTCTCTCTCTCTCTCTCTCTGAGTGTGTGTGTGTGTGTGTGTGTGTGTGTATGTGTACACGCGGGGAGCTTTTACTGTCCTCCTGGAGATGTCTCTCTGGATGCAGGATGTGGGCTGTCCAGACTTTGATGCTCAAGTTGGCAGAAAGTTGTGTTTTGGTGATTGTAAGAATGTGTGACACCCTCGTCTGTAGCTTGGATTGTGGAAACAGACACGGTTTTCCTGGACCCAGCAGCAGGTCCAGGGCAGCCAGATAAAGGGGAGCTTTCTCTTGAGGTCATTTTCTCTCTGTTACTGGGACTGTGGCATTCAGAGCGTAATTGCGTGCCGCCGTCTCGTCTCGTGAGGCTGAGAGCCTCAGGAAGAGCAGTCGTTCCACAGAGGCCGCCACTTGGAAACTACTTTTTGGTTGCTGTTTTAATTTTTGGCTTTGAGTTAGGCTCATCAGACAAACAAGAAAGAGAAAAAGAACTCAGCTTGAGGTGGGACGGGAGGGTGGGAGCGGGGGCAGACAGAGTCTCCCCAGCCGCAGAGGGAACACAGGTGGGTGAAGGTTGGCGATTTCACAGCTGCTGTTTCGGGTGTCACCCTGCGTCACCTTTTTCTGTGGCTCCCGAGGAGCCAGGAATGATATATATATTTTTTCTTTCTGGTCCAGCCTGAGGTCTCTTCAAACTCCATTCTTGAATTATAAATTGGAGACATTGTCATGAGAGCCATGCTGTGGCTGTGCAGTTGTAAGGCAAGAAACTTTGACAGTTTCCACAGGATCTGGATCAGCCAGGGGTGAGCCTGCCTCCACCCCACGCGGGGACAGAGAGCAGGGGGGCTTGGCTTGTTCGCGGATACATAAGTGACATGCGCTGGGTTCACGCTGGCTATCGGGCACCTCTGTGCGGTGTGGGTATTTTAACAATGAAATTACATGCTTGATAAACGGAACTTTTAAAGGCACAGAGGAAGCTGACAGATGTGGTAACATGTGTCATTATCCAATTAGTTAACACGAGGTTGTTTTTATGCCGTACTTAACACACCTCTGTGTTTTCAAATCTTAACAAATATTACTTTCCTCAAAGTCTTTCTGCAATAAAGGTTCTAATTGTTTGCGTCTTATCCTGCTGCTCTCGTGATTCTGGGCTTTTCAGCGCCACGGTCCCCCTTCATACAGTCTGATTTTGAATATATCTCAAGTTCATTTTGGGGGAGAGAACCCAGAATTCTTTTGGCTTTCATTCTGCACTTTGTCAACGCCCCCTCCCCTCCCAGTTCCTTCTCCCGCTGGCAAAGCCACAGGCTCGGAGCTTTATTCTTGTGCGGTGAAAGGCACGATTGCTAACTGTCAGAATTACCTTTCAGGGTGGTGTAATGGAAACTATAAAGGAAAGTTCACGGTGCTGTTTCCCAGAGGAACAACAGAAAACTGGGTTTTTAGTCAGAGAAAACCGTTACTTAGTCTGCACTTGGAAATTGTGATTTCATCTTGTGCTGGGGTGGTCTTTCATCTGCAGTCCGCCTGTCTCCACGCAGAGGGGGTTCAGGGCAATTTCTGTCTGGTGGGGACAGCTGAGTACCGTGGCAGAGGCCAGGTGGGCAGCCCTGAAGCCTCAGTGTCAGCGGCTGGGAAAGATCACATGATTTGGAGGTCCCTGGCCGGAAGCCCAAGCCTTTCTCTAGTTCCTAAGAAGAGAAAAACAACTGTGCTCACTCTTCTGCCTTAGAGACCTAGCGATTTCTTTTCTTTCTCTCCCTGACCCCACAGAGCTAAGATGGAAGCCAGGGCTTTGCTCATGTCAGGCATCCTTCACCACGGAGCCACACCCCCAGTCTCCTGTCCACTTCTGGATGTCCAAGTGTCCCTTGATACATTCCTTCAGTGAAAGGGTCCTGCAGCATGCGCTGGTGCAGATCTTCACATACTGACGCCCCCACCTCCGGTCCCCCAGCTCTGTCCCGCCCCGCCCCCAAGAACCCTTAGGAGAGAGGACATCTCAATTCTATGGTCCTTCAGATGAGGCGCTGAAGATGGCTTCCCAGTGGGAAGTGAGTCTTCCCGGAAGATAGGTATGGGATTGTTGCTACTAAAATTTCTGCTACCATCCCTGGTGCTGGGATGGAATGAGACCAGGGCTTCACACGTTCTAAGCAACTGGGTATCTCTGAGCTGCCGCTCCAGTCATTGTTAGCGAATTTTAAAATCTTAAAGTGAATGCAGGTCCGCTCCTGCTGAGTCAGTTCTTCAGTCCAGAGTGGTGTCCTTGCTCCAGTCTGCCCCTCGGGTGTGCCGTGGGAAGCCCCTCCAGTGCGGCCCACCGTGGGTGCCTCTGGCTGGGCTGTTCCACGGGAAGGGTTCCTTGCCTTCCTGAAGATTCGATCTCCCTACAGACAGGGAGGACTTGAGAGTGTACTAGAATGGCTGGAGAACATGGAAGTCGGGGTGCCCGCTGACAGGCAGGGTGCTAGGTGTTCACATCTTTTAGAACTTGAGAGGTTCCAGGCTCTGTACCCACCACGATCCTGCGTGAGTATGTCGCACTTGTCCCTGGCTAGAGCTTCACGGTCCCCGACACCCAGTGTCTGCAGCCAATCAGGGTACAATGTCCCTGCCAGGCTTCTACCTTGTGCTCTGGGGACCAGTAGTCCGCAGTGGTGGCACTGTCCAAGCGGGGTCCTGTCCTGTGATCTTTGGCCACACAGTAGTAGGTTTACTATTAACACTCTTAAAGGGGACATAGACTTGCCTAGGTTACTTGGCTATTTCTGACAGTTGAGGGTCCCCTGCTTTAGTTTCCTGTAGTGACTTGGTGGTGGTGGTGGGGAGGTGGGGGG